>NC_064633.1:608657525-608963071 GCF_023864275.1 Schistocerca cancellata | reverse complement strand
GTGGACATCATCATTTTTTCAGCACTGGCGGTTACCCGAAATTTTTTTGGTTTCGGTGAATCTGTGTGCTTCCATTGAGCTGACTGGCGCTTTGTTTCTGGATTGAAAAATGGCATCCACGTCTCATCCATTGACACAACCGACGAAAAGAAAGTCGCATTCATGCTGTCGTTGCGCGTCAACATTGCTTGGCAACATGCCACACGGGCAGCCGTGTGGTCGTCCGTCAGCATTCGTGGCACCCACCTGGATGACACTTTTCGCATTTTCAGGTCGTCATGCAGGATTTTGTGCACAGAACCCACAGAAATGCCAACTCTGGAGGCGATCTGTTCAACAGTCATTCGGCGATCCCCCAAAAATTCTCTCCACTTTCTCGATCATGTCGTCAGACCAGCTTGTGCGAGCCCGAGTTTGTTTCGGTTTGTTGTCACACGATGTTCTGCCTTCATTAAAATGTCGCACCCACGAACGCACTTTCGACACATCCATAACTCAACTGTCGATGAATTTCAATTGGTTTCACACCACGAAAATTTAGAAAACGAATGATTGCACGCTGTTCAAGTAAGGAAAACGTCGCCGTTTTAAGTATTTAAAACAGTTCTCATTCTCGCCGCTGGTGGAAAAATTCCATGTGCCGTACGGTGCTGCCATCTCTGGGACGTATTGACAATGAACGCGCCCTCATTTTAAAACAATGCGCATGTTTCTATCTCTTTCCAGTCCGGAGAAAAAAAATTGGAGGCCTTACAACTTGAATGCACCTCATAGATCTTTAGCTTTATGGGTATTTTTTTGTCTCTTAGTTTATTCATGTAAGAAGAAGGGTATATCTGACAGTTCCTCCCTGAATATAACCACATACTAATGTACGTACCTGATCTATCCATTTAGATTTTACCCACCGAAATACTAGCCGTCCTACACAAAAAGTTCGACGCGGCACTGCTTGCCTCCTTCGACCCAATGTTATACACACAGTGTGGCCACGTGCCAGCGGAACAGCTGTTAGAGCACTTAAAAAGTACCACAACGAACGTGTCAGCAGTGGCTGGTAGTTAGAGGATCTTCAGTCTCACAAGCCTCTATAATTTTTGCAGTAATCGGAGTCGTATTCTACCAACTCAAACGGAAAGTAGCCCAAATCCTTTCCCTGCCAACTTTCAACCTACGTTTCCAAACTAGCAACAATGGCACAAAGCAGAGGCAATGTGACGAGCGACAAAGTGCACCATGAACAAAGATCTCTGTTGAGAGTTAAGTGGTTGTGACGTCAGATTAATAATGTACAATGTGATACCGTGAGTGCAGAGGAACAAATGATTGAAGTTCAAACAAATGTAAATAAACTACTGTTTTAATTTCAGTAATATTCGAGGGCAGATTTTCTTCGTGGCGGGGAGGTGTGTAAAGGAAATAGTTGCTAACTGTTGAAATAAGACAGCCTTGGTTGCAAATTGTTTTATCTATTTATTGGTAATGAGGCGTTTCGCCCTTCTGTGGCATCTTCAGATTAACGTAAGAAGTAATGCCGTTAATGCCAGCATATGGCATTGACATAAAGAATTATAAGGAACCATCGCCCTACCGTCAGGTAGACGGCGTTCGTTAACCAGTGTACTTAAGAAAACTGGTTGCACATGTAAATGACGTAATCAGAGAACAGTAAATTAGTTAAAGAGTAATATTATTAAAATTAAATTAGCCCAGGTATAGTGACAAAATAAGTGCAATGACACAAACTGTGTAGGGGTAACGTGACTTCTATAAAGTATGAAACTGTTAAAACCTGCCTAAAAATAAAACTTTAAATGAGAGTAAAACATAACAAGTCAGAATATAAGTTTTATCGTTAGGCAGTTTTGAACAGTTTCATGCTTTATAGGATTCGTTTTACCCGTACGCAGTTTGTGTCTTTTCTCTAATTTTATCACTATACCTGCACTAATTTAATTTTAATAATTTTACTGTTAACCTAATTTATTGCTTTCCGGATATGTAATTTACCTGTGCAGCCGGATTTCTTAAGTACATTGGTCAACTAACGCCATGTACAAGTAACGTTTTTATTACGGTTGTGTATTACGGTTGTTGTATGCGCCGCAACGCAGTTGGCTCCGTATTACGTAAGCTCTTTTAAATATTTTTCTTGGTTTGCCATAGTTCTTTTTTCCTGGTAGCTCATGTAGTTAAAGTTCGGCATCTTATTCTCGGTTTCAGGTCCCTTACGCCTTTACTTGCCCAATGACGGTAGGAGCATATTTACTTACAATTTTTATCTTAAGGCCATTCAGCTAATGGGTATAAGTCCTTTATTGTATGACTTTAACTAGTCAAGTATTTTGACCAGTTTTTAGGTACCATGACATTCTGACCCGTGCGGATAATTTCCGACTCATTAAGGTCGTTAGACCGAATACGATGACACTGGATGATGTACTAAGAATCCGGATAGTCATCTCATACGCTGCTACACCCGGCCTTAATGCAACCTGAGAATGATTTGACATGGTTATAAGTGATACCCTTACTCTTAGGGATGATATACATTTAATTTTGAGATTTATGTTCAGACATATAGCCGGCCTCTTAGATTTCTCTTTTTCTTCCTTTCCTTTTTATTCTACCGATTCCACTTGGTATAATTCTGTATAATTGTATAGGACTTATATGTAGGGAGATGTCTTTTGATATACGGAGATTGAGAATCTTCTTTGTAACCATGACTATATGAGCCAGCTACTGGCATTGCGTTAATCCACTGAGCACAATGTGGGGTGGTCCTACATTACGGTCCTAATGAAGTGTTTACCATGACCAGATGTCTGATGATTTTATAGTACGATGCATTAGTTTACTTCGTGAATACAATTGGGTTTTAAGACAAAGTCTTTTCTGCTTTTTATCGTTAATATTGCGGCAGCTGTTTGTCGTACCACACACAATACGACCTGGACCACACATAAGTAACTATGTATTCTGACATGGTTCTCACATTTTCTCGTATTTTAATTTATTTTATTGATATTTATATTAGTTAATTAATATTTAAGAAAAGTTCTTCCAATGTTGCATTGGTCATACGAAAGTATGCAGTACATCGGATATGTTGCATGACCTATTACAACTGCGTGTTATATTTGTATGAAAAATAGCGTATACGTATGCTCATATATATCATGCTTTATTTGAGTAAAACAGTGTAAACTACTAACAACAGCATGACACAGGCAGAAGCATATGTGCCTTAATGTTACATATAGGTTTATGTTATACAATATATCTCTTTGAGCCACTTACATAGTGAACATAATACCTGTCAATTAACGTATGTTCTATGTTTATTATAATTTTTATAAAAAGTACATTTCTTCTACTCATTGTACAGAGGCCTGAAGATGGCATCAATGTTATGCCGAAACTGGTTGCACATAGAAGTTCATAAAATAAAATAAATTTCTACAATACATACAGCTGTTGGTAAATTATTGCATCAAGAAGATTAGCTGGTTGGCCGTAGTGAGAGAGAATCTTTTGACATAGCTAGGTAGTTACAATCGCTGGTGTAGAGGTAGAAAGGCTCGGAGATAACCGAAGTAACTATCCAGAAGCCTTTAACAATCTGAAGTTTCTTCGAAATACACAGAATGAAATCCTCACTGCTCTGGTTGAGACGTTTCCAATGAGCGGCCAAATCTGAAACAGAGACGGCGAATGAGAATCGCCGTTCCGTCTCCTCTGCTCTTCAAGTGCGACCCACACAACTGCGTCAGAGCCTCACAACTGCTGCTTACCTGACCCTCAGCTGCGGGTGCTAACTCCGCGACGAGCCCTGGCTCTCCCTGCAGCAGCTCGCCTCAGACCTCTGTCCAGCACTCGTCTACCGATCTCCTTGTTCCGGCGTACAGTCAAGCGCCGGCACACCAGTCGGTAACGACAGAGCAGAGAGGGCTGTGGAGAAAGCGTCAACCAATCACACGCTGACCGACCCCTCTCCAGGACGACAACGCGACAGCAGCGGCCCCTGTGTCATATTATGTGACTGGATTCGTGATTTCCTGTTTGAGACGTCACCTCAAAAGATGTTGCCCATAGTAGGCAACGAAACGTCAGGAAGGAGAAGAAGTTTCATAAATGGACCACGGCAATTCAGCCCGGAAGTTTTAATTAATGAAGACGCCGGCTATGAAAGCTTACATGTTATGAAGAGGTGTCACAGTTTGTAGTAACTGACGTGAAGTCATCGAGTAAAACACAAGTGATTTCTGGCGTTCGCCAAGGTAGTGTTACAGGCCCTTTGCTGTCCCTTATCTATATGAACGATGTGGTGGACAATCTGAGCAGTCGTCTTAGGTTGTTTGTGGATGCTGTCGTTTATCGCCTAATAAAGTACTCAGAAAATCAAAACAAATTGCAAAACGATTAAGAAAAGATATCTTTCTTCCTTTGCCTGATCCTTATCCCGCAGTTACGCAGGGTCGGCCATGGTTAACCGGATGGGGCATGGTAAGTTTAAGGGGTGCCCTTCCTGTGGCCACCGTGTACCCCTCTGGGAAGGAATTAGTGTACCCCAGCTGTCTGTGTGTAATGTAAGCCATGGAATAGTGCGAATGTGTTGCAAATGTCTGCGAGTCGTGTAACTGAGGCGGAACGTGGGGACCAGCCCGGTATTCACCTAGGTGGATGTGGAAAACCGCCTAAAAACTATATCCAGGCTGGCCGGCACACCTGCCCTTCGTCGTTAATCCGCCGGGCGGATTCGATCCGAGACCGGCGCTTTAGCGCTCTCGGCTACCCTGGCGGGTCTTAGAAAAGATATCTTTATGGTGCGAAAGCGGGCAATTGACTGTAAATATCGAAAAGTGTTAGGTCATCCACATGAGTGCTAAAAGGGATCCGTTAAACGTCGGTTGCGTGATAAATCAGTCAAATCGAAAGGCTGTAAATTGAACTAAATACCTTGGAATTACGAAAAATTTAAATTGGAGGGAATGCACAGAAAATGTTGTGGGGAATGTTAACCAAAGACTGCGTTTTATTGGTAGGCCACTTAGAAAATGTTAACAGATCTACTAAGAAGACTGCCTGCACTGCGCTTGTTCGTCCTCTGCGTGGTGTGGGATGCTTACCAGATAGGACTGACGGAGTACATCGAAAAAGTTCAAAGAAGGGCAGCACGTTTTGTATTATCGCGAAATAGGGAAGAGAAATGATACAGAATTTGGGATGCACATCATTAAAACATAGGCGTTTTTTGTTGCGGCGGAATCTTGTCTAGAAATTCCAATCACCAGATTTCTTTTCCAAATGCGAAAATATTTTGTTGACGCTCGTACTGAAAGATATAGGTGTTCGTTCCTACCACACGCAATACGAGCTGGAATAATTGAAAATAGTGAAGGTTGTTCGATGAACCCTTTTCGAGACACTCAGGTGTGCTTTTCCGGATATCCATATAGGTACAGATGTAGATATGTGAAGAGAACATAAAAGCCGCGACCTACTGGTGACGCCTCAGTTGAATAGCGGCTTCAAGGCTAGCGATTTGGACAGAAGTGTCAACGCTCATTACTTCGCTTGTACACTCTATGTAGGACAGACTTGTTTATACCGAAGAAGATTTATTAATTCGTATGTCGCCATTTGCTTGCGACACATTTGTGCAAGTGACAAAGTTAAGTATTGTAATCTTTTCCTTTTGTAATAAACCTCATTAATACGATTTGTTTGATTTGATTGCCTAGCGAACCGAATACGAAGAATTCCTAGACATCCGATATTTGACGACAAGACTAGACGTAATTTTTGACGACGAGCCTGGAGACATCTACATCTACATCTGTACTCCGCAAGCCACCCAACGGTGTGTGGCGGAGGGCAATTTACGTGCCACAGTCATTACCTCCTTTTCTGTTCCAGTCGCGTATGGTTCGCGGGAAGAACGACTGTCTGAAAGCCTCCGTACGCGCTCGAATCTCTCTAATTTTACATTCGTGATCTCCTCGGGAGGTATAAGTAGGGGGAAGCAATATATTCGATACCTCATCCAGAAACGCACCCTCTCGAAACCTGTCGAGCAAGCTACACCGCGATGCAGAGCGCCTCTCTTGCAGAGTCTGCCACTTGAGTTTGCTAAACATCTCCGTAACGCTATCACACTTACCAAATAACCCTGTGACGAAACGCGCCGCTCTTCTTTGGATCTTCTCTATCTCCTCCGTCAACCCGATCTGGTATGGATCCCACACTGATGACCAACACTCAAGTATAGGTCGAACGAGTGTTAAAGCACCTCCTTTGTTGATGGACTACATTTTCTAAGGACTCTCCCAATGAATCTCAACCTGGCACCCGCCTTACCAACAATTAATTTTACATGATCATTCCACTTCAAATCGTTCCACACGTATACTCCCAGATATTTTACAGAAGTAACTGCTACCAGTGTTTGTTCCGCTATCATACAATTATACAATAAAGGATCCTTCTTTCTATGTATTCGCAGTACATTACATAATACTTCTCCCTACCGATCTCCCCCTCGGAGCGTCTTGCTGCAGAGTTGCTTGCTTTTCCCCCTACGACCCCGCCGGCTACTGACATGATGTAATGTCGATGGCTACTTGCCTCCTTATTCGCTGTCATTCTGCACTGTTCTTCAGTGGTTCCTCAGAGGCTGGGTGGAGGGGTGGAGGTGCCTCTCTTAATGTGGTCACGCACTGTGTCCTCAGCCCTGTATCGGCTTCTCGCGACGCAGTGCTGTCCCCACCAGAAGGTCCTCTCTCTTTCTCCCTCTCGTCCCACGCGCTCTCTCTCTAACCAGAAGTGCTGTTCGCCTATTAACTTTAGCCCTAATCGTTATCAAGGAGCCCTTTGTGAGAAGTACACGGAGCCCTCTTTGTGCCTTTATAGCTTACAGCCTTTAGCTCGTTATCAAACGCGGCTGCCCACAGGTCTGGCGCCGGCCATCCAGCCCTCCTCCGGGTCTGTGGCTCCTCTCACCTCGCCTAAATACATTACTGTCGCCTCTTTTAATATTAAATTCACCCATTTTTTATTAACAGTGCTTTATTAGTTCCCCGTTTTGTTATTATCAATGCAGTTCACACTTGGCTTCACTCATGGACATAACACTTTGGAAAAAACATTCTGCCTATGGAGTGCGTTATTGATTATTTTGTAAAAATTTTTTCTTTATTTATAGACGCAGTCACGTGTTTATGACACAGTCATAACCGGTTTCGGCCATAGAATGACCATCTTCAGATTCTAAGACAATACAAAATTAAATTCAAAACGTTTAAGAATTCTGCCAACGACATTCATCCACAAGCGTGGCTCCATCAATTCTCTCATTGTTTTCCTCCCAACTGGTCATTGGAGCACAGGTTAGAATTTATGTGTGGCTACTTAGAGAAGGAATCAGCTGTAAGAATGCGATCGGTCATTCACGATTGCCAGAGTGAAGGAGAATTTTACCATGCCTTCCTCTCAGCATATTGGTCTCAAGCCACACAAGACCGAGTAAAACATGGCATCATAATGATGAAACATTTCGAACAATCTGAATTTTTCAGTCTTGTGAAATATTTTGAAGACATGTTGCACAAGAATCAGTACCTGTCAAACCCACACAGCCCCTCAGAACTCATCCACATTTGCTTAATCAAATTACCTGAACATTTACGACATATTATTTTAGCAGGACGTTGCAAAGACGCGGAAGGCACTGACTACTAGTAGGGATAGTTAGCAAATGAAAGATTTTAATAGAGAACAAACAATGTATTTACCTTAATAGTCATAATATATATAGCAGTTCATAATATCCAGTATAACAAATTTCAACACTCAGCCATCTCTCTCCCCACATCCACCACTGCTGGCGGCTCACCTCCAACTGCGCAACGCTACGCGCTGTTCACATCCAGCTGCCCAACGCTACAATGGCTGACAACAATGCAAACTGGCCACAGACTGCACACAGCACAGCCAGTGATTTTCATACACAGCGCTACGTAATGTTGCCAATAAGAAAACATAAACAGCCTACTTACATTAAAAACAAGTGCAATATTTAACAAGGCTTATAAGTAATGTAACTGAATTTATGCAAAATACATTTAGTGTCGTGCGCGTACTGTAAGACCTTCGGTACACACACCATCTGATTATTTGACTTGTCGCTCTAACAAAGTATGCGAGTGTCACCAATATGTCTCGTGGTCTTATCGTGGCGTGTTTATCTTCTGCCGTTAGGTCAGACGATAGAAATGCCACTTGCACGCTTAGAGTAGCAGATTGACGGTGACCAACTTTAAACAGAACTTGATTAATTTTCACACACATTTATTGAAATAATAACAAGCATAAAATTACTTAACTTGATTCTGGATGCTATTTACAATTGACAATCTGAAGTTCCTTTGGTCTTGGTACGTTAATCTTATTCTCACATATCTCTGATACTTGACAAAATGTCTATACATTTATCTTCATGGCTATGTACAGGAATATGGTAATCTTATTAGGCACAGACTAATGCAGACTGGTACAGACTAATGAAGACTGACTAATCGGAGGTCTGTACACTCGTTATAATACCTCGCGCGTTCAGGTATCACTGCGCGAGTGTGATCCGCAAGGAGAAAAGGTTCTACGTTAGCAGCGATCTCATTGGCTGCGTGACATATTAATACGCGGATCTGCGGAAGCAGAATTTGGTCCGTCTTTATGGCAGCGCCATCTCGTAGTGCGGAGACGGACGAGCTCTGCGCCTGCGCTGTTGTGCTTAGCGGGGCGCGCTCTAGTGGGAAAGTTGTGTACGCGCTGACTACGCGGAACTATGTACACAACATATAGTTCATACCTAAAGGCGGCATATACTGAACACAGGTTCATGCGTTGTCAAACTAGCTATAAAATGTAAAACACCGCTCTTATATAGATATAAAAATTTGTTAGATTTTGCGTTAGATGCGCGCGTCCCCTATAAGATAGTCTTAATTTTTCAAAAGCCTAAAATATGACAAATTTACAATATATATGTAGGTCAAATGTACATAAAATTTAAAATTACAGAACAGATCGTTAAATCAGTGAAATAACATTTCAGAACAAGGATTAAACATTGCTGTAGAGGAAAATAGTAGTAGCGCTTGCTGAGTGTATTTCTGACGCTTTTTTTTTTCTTTATTGAATTTCAATTCCCCCCGAAGGGGGCGGGCTGGCAGCAGCTTAGTATGCCGCTCTTCAGCCTACAGACTTTGTGAGAAAGATGAAGAGAATAAATAATTAAAACAGGCGATAAAATCGGAGACTTAAAGAGTAACATGGCGAAAAGAAATCGTGGAACTTAAAACAAAGAACAGAGGGATGATGATGCGAATAAAATACATACGAAGCAGACAGGTAAAACAATAGACAGACAATTAAAAAACACGGCGGCAGTCTGGATTCTGTTCGCAAAAGACATAAAATTCACACCTAGCGACAGCATGGTTTCTGTTCACAACACGAGAAAGACGAACAACACTGAATAGTCACTGGAACACTGCACTAAAAAGTTGGCAAATGTGACATACCACAGCCGAGAGCAGGTGGGGGGAAACTGGACAGATGATGGGAAAACAAAAAGGGGGGGGGGGAAGGAGAGTAAAAGCGAAGGGGGGAACCGGGAAAGGAGCTGATGGAGGATGAGGACCCATAAAAGGGGTGGGGGGCAGACGCGACAGGGAGTGGGGTAGGCAGAGGAGGGGAATACCAAAGGACTTGGGGGGGGGGAGAAGGGAGGTAGGGAGGAGTTTAGTGGGGAGAAAACAGGACGGAAGGGGGGAAGAGGGAGCCCAGGGAAAGGACAGAGGAAAGGAGGGGGAGTGAGGATCAGAGTTGATAGGAGGGATAAATGGAGGGAGAGAGGGCATCGTCTGGGAGGAGGAGTTGGTGGAAGCCACCTTGGGAAAGGAGATGTAGAGTGTAGAGATGGAGGGTAGGGGGGATTTCTGACGCCCGATGGCGCTGTATTTCAGGCTATTGCCTGTTTATGCCGTTGGCTATTAGAACTACAGGGACGACGCGGGCAGGACGAGAGAGTGCAGTGGTGTGCTGCAGGTGGATGGCGCGCTCCTCCGCGTTAGAGGTCGTTGACGTCCGCTGCGGTCCGCACTGGACAGTGCAATACTCGACCGCCGGAAGGCTCCATCCTGAGCTGAAGCACGTGCATAGTAAACACGACTCGCTCAGGTGAGCAGCTCGTCGTCGTCGATGTTGAAGTATGCGTCTGTTGCAAATTCATTCTGTTCATTGACGGGTTTGTCAGGTTCTCTGCGTATCGTAACATAAATCTCCAGCTGTTCTAAAATGTCTAGTCGTTTACTTTTTGTAACTTCATGAACAATTTGAAGGTGTTCGTCGATGTTACCAGTATTATGACCCTCCTCTTGCATATGTAAGCCTAGCGCTGTCTTATCACTGGGATACGTGTGTTCTTTAAACTTTACATCAGAGGACCTGCCTGTCTGTCCGATATAGCTTTTTTCGCATTCATGACATGATGGTTTGTAGACCCGCGATTTACTATATTTGTTACATATCCGGGGAAGTTATGACGCACTAGTCTTTTTAAATTATCGGAACTCATAAATGCAATTTTAACCCCGTTTCTTCGGAATATATGTTCGATTTTACCTGATGTTTTGCTTATATATTTCATAGTGGCGTGCTTATACTTTTCGGATGTCGGTGTTACCTACCGTTTCTTGCTCCTTTTTATGTAATTTTTAATGTTGCTATGTATGGAGTTAATTATATCTGGGTTATAATCATTTGCAAGGGCGAGCTGGCCGTGGTGCCCGAGCGGTTATAGGCGCTACAGTCTGGAACCGCGCGACCGCTACGGTCGCAGGTTCGAATCCTGCCTCGGGCATCGATGTGTGTGATATCCTTAGGTTAGTTAGGTTTAAGTAGGTCTTAGTTCTAGGGGACTGATGACCTCAGAAGTTAAGTCCCATAGTGCTCAGAGCCATTTGAGCCATTTGCAGGGGCGACCTGTCTTAATATGTCAAGTTCTGTTTTCACTTCAGTTTGACATAATGGAAATTTTACTATTCTGTGTAACATTCAATAAACTATACCTATATAAGACCGGTGTTTTACATTTTATAGCTAGTTTGACAACGCATGAACCTGTGTTCAGTGTATACTGCCTTTAGATATGAACTATATGACTTGTTGTTGTGGTCTTCAGTCATGAGACTGGTTTGAAGCAGCTCTCCATGCTACTCTATCCTGTGCAAGCTTCTTCATCTCCCAGTAGCTACTGCAACCTACATCCTTCTGAATCTGCTCAGTGTATTCATCTCTTGGTCTCCCTCTTCGATTTTTACCCTCCACGCTGCCCTCCAATACTAAATTGGTCATCCCTCGATGTCTCACAACATGCCCTACCAACCGATCCCTTCATCTAGTCAAGTTGTGCCACAAGCTCCTCTTCTCCCCAATTCTATTCAATATCTCCTCATTAGTTATGTGATCTACCCATCTAATCTTCAGCATTCTTCTGTAGCACCACATTTCGAAAGCTTGTATTCTCTTCTTGTCTAAACTATTTATCGTCCACGTTTCACTTCCATACATGGCTACACTCCACACAAATACTTTCAGAAACGACTTCCTGACATTTAAATCTGAACTCGATGTTAATAAATTTTTCTTCTTCAGAAACGCTTTCCTTGCCATTACCAGTCTACATTTTATATCCTCTCTACTTCGACCATCATCGGTTATTTTACTCCCTAAATAGCAAAACTTCTTTACTACTTTAAGTGTCTCATTTTCTAATCTAATTCCCTCAGCATCACCCGATTTAATTCGACTACATTAAATTATCCTCGTTTTGCTTTTGTTGATGTTCATCTTATAACCTCCTTTCAAGACACTGTCCATTCCGTGCAACTGCTCATCCAAGTCCTTTGCTGTCTGACAAAATTACAATGTCATCGGCGAACCTCAAAGTTTTAATTTCTTCTCCATGGATTTTAACACCTACTCCGAACGTTTCTTTTGTTTCCTTTACTGCTTGCTCAATATACAGATTGAATAACATCGGGGAGAGGCTACAACCCTGTCTCACTCCCTTCCCAACCACTACTTTCCTTTCATACCCCTCAATTCTTATAACTGCCATCTGGTTTCTGTACAAATTGTAAATAGCCATTCGCTCCCTGTATTTTACCCGTGCCACGTTCAGAATTTGAAAGAGAGTATTCCAATCAACATTGTCAAAAGCTTTCTCTAAATCTACAAATGCTAGAAACGTAAGTTTCCCTTTCCTTAATCTATTTTCTAAGATAAGTCGTAGGGTCAGTATTGTCTCACGAGTTCTATTATTTCTACGGAATCCAAACTGATCTTTCCGTGGTCGGCTTGAAACGTCCCCTTTGAACATTTATACGCGACTGTGCTTAAACTGACACAATATTTTTAGCGCAACGCAATCTGACTTTCAAAAATCGCTACAAAAGAATGGCCCTGACTAACATTAACCTAGACCTTTCACAAATCACTTACCTCACAAAAATCTTCGTTACTCGAACTACTGCAATACAGCGAGCGCCACTACTGCCAGCTAAATAACAGACTCAAACTACGGAAGTCACTAACTACTGATAGGGATAGTTAGCAAATGAAAGATTTTAATAGAGAACAAACACTGTATTTACCTTAATAATCATAATACATATAGTAGTTCAATTTCAAAACTCCGCCATCTCTCTCCCCATATCCAACACTGCTGGCGGCTCACCTCCAACTGCGCAATGCTGAGCGCTGTTCACATCCAGCTGCCGCTGCCCAACACTACAATGGCAGACAACAATGCAAACTAGCCACAGGCTGCACACAGCACAGCCACTGATTTTCATACAGAGCGCTACGTAACGTTGCCAATAAGAAAACATAAACAGCCTACTTACATAGCCCCCATGCTCCCCACAAAAAATTTTACAAATTGTTTTGGCCAGTGGCCAATAATGATTTGATAAAATTTTTCATAATTACAATAAGAAAGATATCAAATGCACACACTTATTAATACAATGGTGGTCAAAAGTTAAAATTTTCTCACAGTCCATAAAGACAGTACTGATCATTCATCACAGTAAAACTGCCGTTTCTTTTATCAAAGTCTGAGCAGTAAAAGAGAATGCACACGGACGTAGTGGATGTCCATGCAGTCTTGAAGAAGTAGTGTTGTCCTTCCAACAGAAAGACAGTGCTGACTCTTGACATGCAGACAGGTAATGAGCCACAACAGAGCAAACCCACAGCAGAGTCAGTCGACGTTGATGAATATTGGTAGGTAGGTCATCACAGAGCAGACTCACTGTAGTCCTGGTAGAGAGTATGGTATTGGTGGGCCACCAGAGGTGCAGACCCACTGCAGTCCTTGTAGAGATGGCCAGCAGCCATCTGTGGTGACTGTGCGGGTACACAATCACCATTGAAGATTCTTGCAGATAATATAGCAAGTCCATAATCACCACTTGTGCACTCTCAAAGTTTTTGGAATTGTCCTTAGAATCAGCAATGCTGTTATTCAGTCCCTTGCTGAATTATTAACACACATGCAAACACAACAGTCCCAACTTCTCACATATTGTGCATTACTGTGACCAACAGAAACGTGTGCAGTGAAATGTAACTTACAAGTGATTTAAATTGATGAACTGGTGTCAATTACAATATTATAACATTAGAATACAATTACAAAGGTACAAAATACATCATTAAAGAACATAACAATACAGTTAACATTTGTAGTACAGGCTTTACAACAGAATAGAAATAAACATATACATCAATGTTACAGGAATTATGAGATAAGTAGATACATAAACGATCAGAATAACTTTTGAAACATCAACTTTACACATGAGCATTAAAACAAAACAGAATAAATAATGTCTAAACATCTTTACAGGGTAAATAACATATTATTAATGCCAATTATATTTGAGGATAACAGTATTCCTCATCATAGTGAATGTAGCTTAATATTAAAAGAAGAAAAAATTCTATGAAACTACACAGATACAGGAAGAAAACAAATACACAAGGGTACACAAACACATAGTGGGATAACACAAAAGGAAAGGACAGGGTTTGTTTTCAGTGTAACATTTGGTACTGCAGTCCAACCCAAAACTTCATTCCATAGATCTTTCGTCTTATTTCAACCTTTGCTTCCACCAAAAAAAAAATCTAACCAATCATGCTTTCCGTATTTTTCTCGTATAACCTCTCAGTGCATGTCTTCAAATTCATTGCAACTCATTCTCTTAGAGGCTACCCCCTCTTAAGCTAACTTAAATCTACTGAGCTCAGATGCATAAACTAAGGGACGACGCAATGCAGCAGCACAAAACAATTAACGCAAACAGCAATGACAAAAAGAATTGAAAATTGCAAAGCAAGCTACAGTAAATCTAAATTGCCAAACAATGCAACATTACAACTAATATGAGCAAATGTGCAGCAACAAGAAAAATAAATCAGTAGTAAAACCAGCTTAACAGAGTAATACAAAGTGAAATTCAGTAGCACTATGCCTGGCAAACAGCAGTAACTTATACCTAAACATGACATAGCTCAAGCAGAAAAATATTACAGTAAAAACAACAATGCAGATAAGGGAAATGTATATTCACATCTTAATGTCTATGTAATTAAAGTGGTGCACCACAACAACATATTGTAAAAAAAATATTACCATGTGTTTGAAAAGAATATTATGTATGCAGTTACTGTTACTAGTCCCTTCTTATTGTTCTTTCCTTTCCAAGTGCTCCTTTTTTGAAGAATGTGGATCATAAAATAGTTATTTAATAGATCTGTTGACAGAAAGTGTTCACATTAGCAAATGCATCTAAGTTTATTTTATAAAACTAATGCTGCAATAACAGCTGGAAACCAGATATTAAACAAAATGAGCAATCTCTCTACTACAAAGACAATAGATGTAAAATGTTTCTAATCATTTCATTAGGCATTTTAGTAAATATCATAAATTACAAGCTCCACAGTATGCTTTCAACAAGGAAATGTCAATAGCGAGGATAATGGCCTTTTTTTTTTCTACCTGTGCTTCCGAAAAGGCACACCCTAGAGGCTTGTTCTCCAGGCGTCTGACACAGCTAGGTGCCCATGACGCATTACGTGCAGGTGGTCACTTAATTTTCTTACGGAAATATTTACGACAGCAGTTTCCGCTACAGTGACAGTCTCATATACAAAATTTCACGGGTCGAGAGTTTGCGTTGCAAATGTGTAGAAACAAAATCTTATGAATATAACAGTGTCCAAAAAATTTTCGTCGGCATTGTAATACATTCCCGCATTTACACACATTTCATAACTCTTAAAGTACGATTCTTGGTTTCCAACATCCTTATCAAACCAGAGTCCCTAACCACTACTCATTATTCATATACATATAAACACATAATCACATTCCTCATATACGGTAGCATCAACTTATTGATCATAAACGTACCTCAACAGCATAATACACATCGTCGTCGTAAAATAACATCATAACACCTCAGTCAAATCTCAAAAACGTCGTATCTTTCTGTAATAATTTCAAAATCTAAAGAAAATTCTCTGCTCATTTCAGTAGTGTCATCTACCTCAAACGTACTTTAAAATCATTCTCCCTTACCAAATACATCATTCAAAGCTCTCATAGTATCACAATGGTTCTGAAAAAATATGAACAATTCACAAAGTACAGACAAAATACAATTTCATAAGTGTGAAGTTATCCAACGGTGTAATTAGGTAAACATCTGTCACTGCCGTAGTAAAAAAGTTTGTCTCTCTCAGTTAAATGATCAGATAGCTGTGTAATTCTGTGTTGGAGAAATATGGTACCGATGTGTAAAGTTGTGTAAGCAAATACCATATTAGCTAGGGCTCCTTGTGCTTGCCACACACATGGTACACAAAGTAGGCGTGTACCCCCCTGAGGATTAATGTAATTATACCCTCAGGTGTTACAGATTACAGGAATGGAATGAAATGTATCACAGAAAACTTTCTTTGTATTTCAAAAATCTTGAAAAATAAATGTTTAAGTACAAAATTAATCACTGAAGTGCGTGTCCTGTAGCGCTAAATGTGCATCTTGTTGTAAGATAATCTCTGTGGAAGTGTCGTAGTTATTTTCCTCTGAAAGCTAAGTTCTGCATAAATCAATGTACTTACCTCACGATACACAAAAGTGAAATGCTTTGCGTAGAGGTATCTTAGTTATTACGCTTATTAATGTGATGAAGAAATTACTGTGCTGTAACGTATTGTTGTGCTACGGAAAAGGCTGTCTCATTGTAGCTATACCACAAAAGTTACTACTAAAACACGTTTTACTTTCCAGAATAATACAGAAAAACTGTGCAGATATAAAACAGAAACACCGCAAAAGCAATATTGTAAATTGTCACTCATTAGTAGCGTCGTGATAAAATCCTGTAGCTGTCACATAAACTAACCACTGTGTCATCTGGTATCTCTCAGAAAGTACTTTAATTCCAGAATGTATTTTCAAGTAAACCAAAATGTTGCATTAGAATCTCATTAGCAGTACCAGTATATGTTCTAAGTATGTGAGCCTCATAGTTGTTACGCGATCGTGCAACTAACAAGCAAGAATGTACACACACAGTAACACTGTGTCCTCTGTTCACTATCACAATGCAGTGGTAATTACTGTCTGAATAAGTTCTCTTGGTTCTTGACTGGATGTTTAACTTCATACATTGTTGCATGATAACAGTTTCTAAGTGTGACAATGCATACTAGAAATGTGAAGTGCAAATTGCAAAGACTAAGTTAAAAAGCAGATTATCTCTCAATAAATGGTTTTATATGTGAAATGTGGTGTAAACCTTTACTCTTCCTAGTACGCAGAGTTTCAGCTTCAAAGCAATTATCATGTTGTACACGTCGTTAAGGAATGCTAATAATTTTCTCAAGGTTAGCGTCAATGTTATTTTTCCCTGAGCCAGCGGGCGCAAGTGGCTGCCTGTAGTGTGAGTCATTGTTTGTTTCTTTGCTGGCGAGCGTGGTTATTGGGATTTGGAGACCTAACTTCCACAAATTCATGTTGTCGAGAGTGCCCTGCTCTGTTTAAATCCCGCCAGTTCTGATGAAATTCACGTCTGTCGTTACGATTATATCGTCTATCGTCATGTCGGTAGATTCCATAGTTTCTTTCTTGTCGGTTAAGTGGTGGAGAATTTCTCCCTGAATTATCACTGCACGGTGGACCGTTGCGTCTGAAGTTATTCTGTCTCCCGTAATAATAATTATTTTGGTTCCCATATTGTCTGTTTCTCTGATTGTCTCTGTGATAGTCATTACCGCGGAGAGGTGATCTTTCCCTGTAATTATTACTACTCTGCCAACGGTTGTCATACGGGTGGTGTCTGTTTTGGTCACGATTTACGTTGTAAGAATAGCCTTGTCGTGTCCAGTTATTGTTTCTGTCGTCATGGAATTGTGACGTATGTGACCTGTAGTGATTGTTTTCCTGTTTTCGCATCCCGCGACTGTCTGTGTCAATTTGTAATTCTTGTAGGAGTCCCTGAAAAGCTTCAATATCGTCTTTGCAACGGCCTGCCAAAATAATATTTCTTGAATGTTCAGGCAATTTCATTAAGCAAATGCGGATGAGTTCTGAAGGGCTGTATGGGTTTGAAAGATATTGATTCTTACGCAACATGTCTTCAAAATATTTCACAAGACTGGAAAATTCAGATTGTTCGAAACGTTTCATCATTATGATGCTATGTTTTACTTGGTCTTGTGTAGCTTGAGACCAATACGCTGAGAGGAAGGCATGATAAAATTCTCCTTCACTGTGACAATCGTGAATGACCGATCGCATTCTTACAGCTGGTTCATTCTCCAAGTAGCCACACATAAATTCTAATCTGTGTTCTAATGACCAGTTGGGAGGAAAACAATGAGAGAATTGATGGAGCCACGCTTGTGGACGAAAATCGTTGGCAGAATTCTTAAACGTTTTGAATTTACGTGTAGTAATGAACAGCTTATAGTCAAAATCATCATGTCGGCGAGTCGCATGTCTGTCATTGTTACGTCGTGTCGGCGGTTCAATCACAAAATTCGGTGCACATTGCCAATTTCTTTCATAACTTCCGAAATTCCCTGTGTTATTATTTTGTGGCTGTTCCGTATTTCTATGTCCCTCTTCCCATACTGGGGCGCGAGTGTCCTCTGAAATATGTAATTCTTGTATTACCAGTGTCAGCTGATCTTGTACTTCCCGGATTTCTCTTTGGTGTTGCGTATTAATTTGATTCTGATTTTGTTTGAATTTACTAATTTGTTCGCACTGTTCTGTGTCATTAAAGACTACTGGTTTTGTGTCATTCAGATTGTCATCTACCTTCGTAGATAAATTATTTAGCTGATCCGAAAGTTCAACTACTTTCTCTGATAATGAACTAAATTCCTCCATGTGTCTTTCTGAACCAATTTTCAGAGTATCTACTGTGTTCTTTAAGTTTTCTTGAGTTTTTGAAAGTTGCGTAACCAAATCGGTAGATGCAACTGAGTCAATTTTAGCTTGCAAGGTCTCATGATTTTCATGAACAATAGTTTGCAGTTCTTTTATGGCTGCTTCGTGATTCTGTAATGCATTTTCATGCCGCGAAAAAATAGGTTGAAAATGCTCACAAATTTGTGTTTTTACGTCATTACAGACTTTTTGACATTTCGGTTCAATGTTATGTAACTCAGTAGTTAAATCTTCACGTGTTTGTTCAAGCTTATGTTCCACTGAGTCTAACTTTTGAAGCTTTTGTTCCATTGTGTCTAACTGTTGATGTGTTTGTCTCTGGTGTTGTTCCATTGTGTCTAACTGTTGCTGTGTTTGTCTCTGGTGTTGTTCCATTGTGTCTAACTTCTGAAGATTTTGTCCCATTTGTTGCATTAATTGTAATAACAATGCATTAGTGTCTGGAATCTGTTCCTCTACGCTTTTCGGCAGTGCATTTGCACCAGCAACATTCACATTTTGACAAGCAGAAAATGTGTCTTGACTCATTTGAGAAAACGGTGAGAACCCAAAACCTCAGTCTACAGTATTTGCAATATTGTGTTCTGTCATTCCTAATTCCTGAGGCGAGCTGTTGCCGACCGATCGATCTATAATGCTTCCCTGTTTACTACCTGTTTCACTGTCTACACCATTATTTGATGCCCGCTCCATTTCCCTATGCACAGTTACTAAATTACTACTTTGAATATTAGTTAATTCATTACATGCTGGCGTTAACACACTGCTTTCGTCTTCACTGTCATTTCTCAGTTTACTTTGGAGCCTAGTGTTACGTTTTTCACACGCCATTATTGTCACAATATTTCACACGACAACACAGAAAAACACAATTTGAAGAGCAAAAATAGGAGAACACGTTAACATAGCACTGAAAATAATATCTAGTTAATTGCAGCTGCGAAATACTTGGTGCAAATCTACATGCATGCCACAACTGTTTTACTGTACAACAATGAAAGACTGCAACTACAAAGGAAATTCTCTCTATAATTACGCGCTAGCAATAAACAAAAGCTACACTAAATACACAAACTACAAGAAAAAATCAGAAGATTCCAGTGAGGTATCCTGTCAGGGTCGCCATATGAAACGTCCCCTTTGAACATTTATACACGACTGTGCTTTAACTGACTTTTAGCGCAATGCAATCTGACTTTCAAAAATCGCTACAAAAGAATGGCCCTGACTAACATTAAACTATACCTTTCACAAATCACTTACCTCACAAAAATCTTCGTTACTCGAACTACTGCAATACAGCGAGCGCCACTACTGCCAGCTAAATAACAAACTCAAACTACGGAAGTCACTAACTACTGATAGGGATAGTTAGCAAATGAAAGATTTTAATAGAGAACAAACACTGTATTTACCTTAATAATCATTATATATATATAACAGTTCAATTTCAAAACTCCGCCATCTCTCTCCCCACATCCACCACTGCTGGCGGCTCACCTCCAACTGCGCAACGCTACGCGCTGTTCACATCCAGCTGCCGCTGCCCAACACTACAATGACAGACAACAATGCAAACTAGCCACAGACTGCACACAGCACAGCCAGTGATTTTCATATAGAGCGCTACATAACGTTGCCAATAAGAAAACATAAACAGCCTACTTACAGGCTTCTACCAGTTTTTCCATTCGTCTGTAAAGAACTCGTGTTAGTATTTTGTAGCCGTGACTTATTAAAGTGATAGTTCGGTAATTTTCACATCTGTCAACACCTGCTTTCTTTGGGATATGAATTATTACATTTTTCTTTAAGTCTGAGGATATATATATTTCGCATAAATTCAGTTAGATTACTAATAAGCCTGGTTAAATATTGCACTTACTTTTGGGTTTTAATATAAATTTGATTATGTATTGTCTTAGAATCTGAAGATGGTCATCGTATGATCGAAACCGTCTATGACTGTGTCATAAACATGTGACTGCATCTATAAATGAACAAAAAATTTTTACACAACACTTTGCCACTCCGCGTAGCGCCGATGAACCAGACGCGCTTCTGTCTCAGCTGGGACATAAGCGACTGTCTGCCGCGTAAGCCTCAGGACACCAGAAGCACCTCTGAACTTGGCCGCCATTCCGGGAGGGCGACGGAAGATTCCAGTCATCTCTGCCCGCAGCAGGATTCCAACAAACGACCACTACGTGCCGATCCCAGGAGCGCAACGCAGCCCGACGTCCCCTGTAGTCGCCGCTGCCAGCCACACTCAGCACGGCCAGGGAACACGGGGGGCTGGCGACGCAGTAGCAGCCGCTCAGCAGCCGCAGGTCCGCTTCGTGGTGAGGCGACTTCTTGTTCTCGGCCACGCACGCTAGTAATTGTAATCAAGCCTAAATTTTTTTTTTTTTTTGAGTCATCTGGACGGTTTGATGCAGCTCGCCACGAGTTCCTCTCCTGTGCCGAGGTATTCCAGAGCAGCGATTGCAGCGTACATCCTGAATTACTTGCTGTCTGTATTCAATCACTATCTTCCTCTGAACTTTTATCCTCTACAACTACATCTACTACCACAAAGTTATTGCCTGGCATCTTACTGTATGTCCTATCATCCCGCTCCTTCTTCTCTTTAGTATTTCCCATACATTCCTTTCGTCGCCGATTCAGTGCAGAACCTCCACTACCTTAGCTTACCAGTCCACGTAATTTTAAATATTCTTCTGTAGCACTGCATCTCAAATTCTTCGACTGTCTTCTGTGCCAGTTTTACCGCAGTCGATGTTTCACCATCATACATTTCTGTGATCCAAACGTACATTCTCAGAAATATCTTCCTCAAGTAATTAAGGTCTATGTTTGATACTAATAGACATCATTAGAGCATGTAATGGAACTGAAATGATGGTGGGCCGACAGTAATTTGGAGCCCGCGCGTCGGAAACGGGCGCGCTTGTGTGAGACTCCCAGGGAGTGCACCCTGATGCCATCTATTGGCGAAACTGGGAATTAGCGCTGCCTGTCAGACAATGCGCTAAGCTCTCAGAGTCAAATGTATTCTTTTTCTTGGTAATTATAAGTTATTACTGTATAATTTAATGTTGTAAAGCGCTAGTAGTAAATTATTATGACTGGTATGGACTCCAGGGTAGTAAATATAAATATTCTTAAATACTAAATGATTTCGGTAAAAAGGTGGTAGGGGAACGCCCCCACTCTTGGTGATATGAGCGTAGCTAGGGGTAGCTGGAGACACAGGGACTGAACAATGGAATGGCCTGGGGAGTGTTGACGTGATCGGACGTGCGTAACTGTGCTCACGCAAAAGTGATTGTGCAACAGCGAAGAGGCGAATATCGTCGCCGTTTTTGGAGTAAAACGCGACGAATGGTTGTTGAAGCCGCCTCTATGCCACTGGGGCTGATTGTAAGAGTTCCTGTGCCCAGATTTTATGGCGGACGTGCAGTAGCTTATACGAGTGCTACAGCTCACAGTTCCAGCCGCCATTAAGGGCATGAGGCGTGAAGAGCTGCGTTAGCCACATGCATCTCACCACCAGCACCGACACGTCTACCCAAGGCAAGACTGCTTGCAATTGTTAAGTCGAACTTTGTATACATGTAAAAGGAGAATACCAGTTTTCTTTTATGCAAGTGCAGAGGACAGAATATAGTAATGAGTAAAATTACGACGCATGTTGTTCATTGTAAAGTGTAGTAACCTCAAACATAGTATAGTGAAATCAGACTGAGGCCACCATCGCCTCTTTCATTTACAATTCTTTTGGTTGTAGAATACTTTAGCGTATAAGAATGTTGAAAAGAGCAATGGTCACACCAGAATGAGTCGCCTATTTACAGTTACTTAAATTTTTCTGAGCAACCTTTCAAGTAAAGTCACTTAACTAATTCTGTATCAATGGTCCAAAGAGTAATATCCAAAATCATTAAATAAGTTGAAGGATAGAATTTTGTTAACCCAAGTTGCATAAACTGTCTTGGTAGTAATTACCAAGCCAACTCACAGAAATTGAGAGAGTATTTCCTTCGTAGAATCATCTAGAATGATCAGAAATAGTGATATTCAGAATTAAGTTTAAATTCAACTCAAGCCATTTCACTTTTAAACGAGCCCAAAAATTGATTTATTCTTTTGCTCCTTCAGAGCTGGCGACCGTAGTTATAAGTATTTTCAGGAGGATTCGACGGTAAGTCTGCCTGCTCTCGTCGTGCTGATAGGATTATCCACTGCTGCTAGCAGTGGTGATTGGATACATAAGCTCACTACCAAGTTAAGTGGGTCAGGTAGGCAGTGTTACCGTGTGAACTGTAGGGCACTGTAGGCCATGGATCGAACCCGTTCAATCATCACAGCTCTTAGGGAAATAGTCCGGTTAGGAGTGTACTAATCATTAGGTAAATACTGGCGAGTAACGGTCAAAAATGTATACGCAAGTGAATTTAGCAAGGTCCACGTAGCACCTAGTTAATGTGGTGCAATGGCGAGGGTAGGAGTGGAGTAAAAGTGAGCTGAGCTTGTGGCAGCTGTGCTGGATTCAAATATTAACTACGTGAATTCACTACTGCCTCTTACCACTGGGACTGAGCTATTTACAGTTAAAATACGTAGCAGTAAGTGCAAAGGCGTGACAGCTACAAATCCGTATTGGTTTTTATACATACGGAATTGGGAAGTGGGTCATTCCGTCAGTGGAGGGGGTTAAAACAACCGAGTCAGTGGAGAACATACCCCATTTACTGATGGAAAGATTCAGCGGATCGGTCGCATGTGGCGACCGTGACAGGACTAACCAAGTTTGTAGAATAATGGCTGCAATAAAAGTATTTTATATAAACTTGTAGTTTCATGAAAATTTTAAATTTAAAATTCTGTTGTAGACAAATATACCACAATTGGTAAGTTCAAGACGACAACCTGCAAAGCAGCAAAAGAAAGTCCAATAGAAGGGAGTTAAACAAGTAATACTTGGTTTAATAAACATTTCTATTAGGCACGAAATACAGCAGCATAAGATGGAGTCGAATAGTAACAAGCAAGACGAAAACATTACAAGGTCAGACCCAGAATTAGGGACCATAGATACTGTTGTAGGGTTGGAAAATCTTATAGATGAATCCACACCCATAAGACAGGAGGAACGGGAAGTGAACCAAAGGTAGTGAAAAGTGAACCCAATGTATCTGTGGATGCAAGTCACAAGGGAGAGGATATGGAATTAACAAGTTTGTTAAATAGGATGATGGCGCAAATTCGAGAAGGGAATGCTAGTTTGAAAGCAGAAATGGCTAGTCATATATCCCAATTGGATGAAAACCTATCTGGTAAAATAAAAGCCAATTTAGATATTTTGAATACGCAAAGCCAACGTATCACAGAGGTAAACAAATCAGTAAATAGCATTAGGGCTGAAATAACAAATGTTCAGAGAAAAGTCACAGAAATAGAGAAAAGATTTGATACCGAAATTCAGAGAATAGAGAAATCAGTGGAACCTTTGGTTAGTGAAAAATTAGAACCGATAATTGAAAGTAAATTACAGTTAATAGTACCAGTTGTAAAGAAAGAGATTGTTAAATAAACGGCTGCTGATATTGAAACACTGCGCAATACCATGTTGAGATTTGATGCATGTGTGCAGGAGCAGGAAAATACACTGCGTAATGAGATAAAATTATTAAGTCAGCAAGTTCAGAATCAGACGTTTCTTAACTGTAGTGGTATCCCATTGGTAATGCAAAAATCGGAAATACTGAGTAGGGAGGAAAAATACGATCCTCAAAAGAAACAAGGTGGATGGCATCCAAATGGATTTTATAAAAAATTGTGAACGTGTCCTTACCAACAGACATGTCGGATAAAGAAAAAAATAATTAGTAATAGACGCTTTAGCAGGTCATGCTAAACGTTGGGGATTGAATTTGGATATCGACAATTTGAAGTTTACAGACTTCAAAGAAAAGTTCCTTGAGGAATTCTGGAGCACACAACAGAGAGATAGGTTGTGGAGAGAATTCGTTGTCGCCAGAATGCCAGAACATGGGCGTGGGGCTCATGAAAGAATACTGTGAAGGATGGTTCAAGCGTTAGGAGTATCTTAAAGATCGTAGATCAGAATCGGAGATAGTGTGGGAGTTGTGGAAAAAGCTACCTGACGATTCAAAGCGTTATGTAGGAGGCACTCATCGAACATTCGATGAATTTTTAGAAAAAATCGAGAATGAAGATAGGTGGCGTGAAACTAGAGAGTTTAGAGGTTTCAGAAATCAGAATGGAATAGTAAAAGGTGGTAGGAATGAACCGCAAATTAACATGATGAGAGGAAGAGGTCAAGAAGGTAACTCTCCAGCGAGGGAGAGGACACTATCAGGGAAAACAGGATGCATTATCAAAATCAGGAAAACTAAATACCGCGCAGGTCAAGGGCCTAACGCGCGCGGAAAGAAAGAAATGGCCCAAATATAGGGAAGATCGGAGTAGGCAGTACTATAGTAGGATAGTGCGTCGTTCGCCTGAAGAGCAGTTACATAAACGAAACTTTGCGAAGTATAATGCAGGGATACAAACAGAGGGAGAGAGAGCAGGAGGAATTATTAAGGAAAATGAAGTAGGAAAAAGAATATCGGTCGGATGTGGAAGGCTCACGTGAATGAAATAAGTACAATTCGCGGTCAGAGTGACGAATTGATGAAGGAAGAGTCAGAGAAGGCGTTGTTTGTCGGTAGGGATGGCAACTGTGCAGAGAGGCAGGGGCAAGGGAGGAGTGATGTGACTTATGGTAAAAGGTTCGCACGAATAGTCGACGAATCGCATCGAGAAGTAATTAAAGAGGAAAGGGTGGATAAGAAAAAGGGGCATAGTGCAGAGACGCCATGCCGATTCAGAAATTGCCTCGTATGCAGAATATATACATCAGCTCGAAAGCCAGCCAGCACAATTAGAAAGATCTTCCACTCAAGTGATTAATTTGGACCCGAATATGACAGTGTTAGAGAGCCATACCGATTATGATGTGTACCTAGTGACAGCAAGAGTACATGACTGTGATGAAGATTCTTTTAAAGAAATTAGAGAATGTGTATCTAACCAAGAGAAAGAGTGTTGTGATCCCTGTAGTACTGAAGCAAATGAGTTGAGTGAGACTGGAATTCCATTAGTAAGGGAAAATAATGAAAGTAAGAGTGGCGAATGCACTATCCAACAAAGGAAAGTATTGAAATGGATTATAATTGCGAGAATTATTTGAACCCGAAGAAGGTCATCTTCAATAAAAAGGTCATATTTCTAAGGAGGAGGAATTATCGTCCAGAATCATCAGAAAGCATCCAGGGAGAAAAAGAAATAGAGGAAGTTTCCGATTCCGCAACCGAGAGTTCAGGCATGACAGATTCGAATGACAACGCGATGGCATTAAAGAGCCTAGACGAAGGACTATTGGAAAAAGTGGTGAAAGAATTTAGGATGAAAAGGAGAAAGAACCACCAGATGGAATGGTCAGTATAAAAACCGGAAAAATAATATGGCAAGACTTGGCGGTGGAAAAGGATTTATTATGGGAAGATAAAGAAAGTAAGAAAGAGGACAATAGGATGCAAACAATCCTACCTATTAATGTATGTGGGTACGATTTATATGTATTGTTGGATACGGGTGCTCAAATAAGTGCTATTTCGCACGCATTTTTTGAGATGATCAAAGAGCAACGAGGAGTAGTAATGATGCCAGTAACAGGTGTTAAAGTGATAGGGGCGACAGGGAAATGTAGTAAACCTGTTAAACATCAAGTGATGATGGAATTTAAGATAAAAAACAAGCTATTTTCTAATGCATTTTTAGTAGTTCCAGAGCTCAGTGCCGAGATCATTTTAAGCATTGACTGGTTAATAAAAACAAAAAGTAATTATAGATTGTGACAAAGGGATAATAGTTTGTAAAGTTGATAGTGCGGTATTAGAAATACCATTTGAATCATCTAGAGTAATGGAAGAGAACCAGCTGAGATGGGTAGAATTTAGAGATGATCATGATTCAGGAATAGGTCAAAAATTTCGATTGGTTTCTGGTGAGGCAGATAGTTGAAGATGGAAATAAGGAGACACTCCTTCGAAATGTAGTGGATAAAACGGAAGGACTATCTGATGCCCAAAGGGAGGATCTATGGCAAATTCTGAAAGAAAATCAGGAAGTATTTTCGGACAAACCGGGACGAGTGATAAATTATGAGTACTGCATGGAGGTAGAGGAGCATGAACCTTTCTTTAAACCACCATTAATGTACCCTTGTCTAAGAAAGAAGCAGTTCAAAAAGAAATAGATAAAATGGTTTCATGTGGGGTCATGGAACGGAGTTCTAGCCCATATAATAACCAATTGGTGATAGTAGGTAAGAAGGATGGAAGTGTACGAATAGTGATAGATGCTCGTACTCTGAATAAAGTAGTGAAGAGGGAGGTGGATCGTCCAGAGAACATAGATAATTTATTGCAGAAGTTTAATAGTGTAAAGTACATGACTAGTTTAGACCTAACGGCAGGATACTGGCAAATCCCATTAAGTGAGGAGTCTAGGAAGTACACGGCATTTTTATTCAATGGCAAATGCTACCATTACACAGTGGTACCATTTGGCCTAAATACTTCCGTTTCAGTGTTCATTCGGGCTTTAGACAAAATTTTAGGGAGTGAACTTAGTTCGCTAATCACGGTTTATGTAGATGATCTGTTAATTGCTACAAGGACATGGGAAGAGCACATGGAGTTATGCGACAGGGGTGTTCAAAGCTTTAATTAAAGGAGGAATGACCCTGAACCTGAAAAAATGCGAGTTTGTGAAGAAAGAAATAAAGTTTTTAGGTCACATAGTAACACCAGAGGGAATTGAAAAGGATCCCAACAAAGTCAAAGCAATAAGAAATTGTCCCGGCTCCCAAGAATAAAAAACAACTAAAGTCGTTTATAGGACTTTGTTCCTTTTATCGTAAGTATGTGGATGATCAGGTGTTCAATAGCCCACATCTGAACAACCTACTTAAGAAAAACAGTGTGTATATATGGGACTGAGGAATGTGAAACAGCATTCAAACCGGCTAAAAGACAATTTGGCTAAAAACATAAAGTTATGGCATCCTGACCTGTGTGAACCATTCCACATGGCAACAGATAGTTCAGATTATGGATTGGGAGTATCCATATTTCAGGAGGTAACGATAGATGGGGAAAAAACTCATAGACAAATAGCATTTGCGAGTAGAACCATGTCTAAGTACGAAAGAAACTATACAGTTTCAGAGAAGGAGGCTTTAGCTATAGTATGGGGGTTTTAGGAAATTTCAACTTTTCTTATGGGGACATAAGACTGTGGTCCATACAGACCACAAAGCTTTAATATTTTTGAAGGACTGCAGATTGTTACATAACAGGTTGACCAGATGGGCGCTGTTTTTACAACAATTTGACATAGAGATCAAGTATGTTAAAGGGAAAGAACATGCAGTACCGGATGCTTTGTCGAGATTACTGGAAGGATGTGAGACACTAGAAAGTATAAAGAATAGGGAAGATGTTTTTGAGGTGAATTACTTCAAAAAAGCGGAAGGAAGAGAAAAAAATAGGGAAATATGTCGGAATATGCGAAGATATCAAAGTGATGATGATGCACTCAAGTCGGTAAAGGTCAAGTTTGACAATCCGGACGCAACTAACATAAGGGCTTCATATAAAATACATAAAGGTGTACTGTATCTTCAAAGATTAAATAATCCAGGGAAGTGGAGAGTATGTTGGCCGGAACAACACACTGAAGTGCTGATAGATTATGTTCACTTGGCATATGGCCATTGTGGTGCACGGAAGTGTACCGATAAGTTAGATGAATGCATTACCTTTAACAACATGGCACGAAGGGTAGCACAGAGGATAAGATCTTGTGATCTATGCCAAAAGGCGAAAGTAACAAATGCAACTAAACAAGGGCCCATGCAATCAATAAAACCTGATGAAGTATTAGAAATAGTTGCAGTAGATATCTTTGGACCATTACCGAAAACCATGGGGGGTTTTTGTGTACATATTTGTAGCAGTTGAACTCAAAGTATATAAAGCTTTATCCCTTGAGGAAAGCTACTGCCAGAGCTGTGTATGATAAAATGGTGTGTGATTATTTTGTGAAAGTAGGGAAGCCAAAGAGAATACTATCAGATAATGGTGTTCAGTTTTGCTCAAAAATGTGGAAGGATGGGATAACTGAGAAACAGGTAGAAGTGGTACATATCTCAGCTTATCACCCATCAAGCAATCCAGCAGAAAGATATATGCGTGAGATAGGTCGGTTATTTAGGACGTACTGCCATAGTAACCACAAGAAGTGGGGCATGTATGTGAGTGAATTCGAAGAAATCATGAATTCATTAACAAACGAGAGCACTGGATTTACTCCAGAAGAAATCCTGAAAAAGACAAGAAGTAAAAGTCTAGTAGAAGACCTACTAGAATTTCCAAATAGAGTTGAATTAGATTATGATAGTAAAAAGAACTTAGTAAAGGACAAGATGAGAAAACAAACAAATGCGAGAATTCGTCGTCACGACGAAAAAGTAAGGAATCCCAAATTCAAAATAGGTGATCTCGTTCTTGTAAAAACACATGAAAAGTCAAGTGAAATTAATAACGAGATCAGCAAATTTAAATATATATATAATGGACCATTTAAAATAGTGTCCATACCCAATGTGAATGCTTATTATTTAGAGTACCCATTAACAGGCAAACGCCTGGGAGTAAGAAACATAGTGGATCTCAAAAGGTATGAACCACGAATTCTACCAGATTGAAAATAAATATATAAATAAATATTAAAGTAAACCAATATGTAAATAGTTGTGTTTCTTTTGTTCTATGTGAAAGGTAAATGCTCACTAAAATATATTGCAGTATTCTAATGAAACTTCTACTTTAAGTAGAGACTAAACGGACTGGGAAAGACTGAGCTTCTAAGAAAGCCTTAATAGATGTGTAAATAAGTGTTGTGGAAGAGGTAGAAAAGTGAGGAGGTAAAGTGAAAAGGACGGGCTACAAAGTAATAGGCGCATAACGTGTGTTTTACTTGCCTGAGATAAAAAAAGTGTATTTAAAACTTTGTAAAAAAAAAAAAAAGACGTTTAAAGTGTACTCTGTTTAGAAGTAAGAAAATTGGAAAGAATATATGTAAATCATTTATGTACTGTTTAGCAGGAAAGAGAGAAAGAATTGGTGTTTCATTTTAAATATGTAATATAAGTATCGAGGTGTATCAGTAAGAAAGGGAAAACCCTTGGTAAAAAGCTTATCGAACATTTCAGATTCATTATAGGAGAGACTTCTTATTGAATTATCACTGTAAGATACTTCAATAAGAAGTGGGGCTTGTGTAAGGGAACTGAAATGATGGTGGGCCGACAGTAATTTGGAGCCCGCGCGTCGGAAACGGGCGCGCTTGTGTGAGACTGCCAGGGAGTGCACCCTGATGCCATCTATTGGCGAAACTGGGAATTAGCGCTGCCTGTCAGACAATGCACTAAGCTCTCAGAGTCAAATGTATTCTTTTTCTTGGTAATTATAAGTTATTACTGTATAATTTAATGTTGTAAAGCGCTAGTAGTAAATTATTATGACTGGTATGGACTCCAGGGTAGTAAATATAAATATTCTTAAATACTAAATGATTTCGGTAAAAAGGTGGTAGGGGAACGCCCCCACTCTTGGTGATACGAGCGTAGCTAGGGGTAGCTGGAGACACAGGGACTGAACAATGGAATGGCCTGGGGAGTGTTGACGTGATCGGACATGCGTAACTGTGCTCACGCAAAAGTGATTGTGCAACAGCGAAGAGGCAAATATCGTCGCCGTTTTTGGAGTAAAACGCGACGAATGGTTGTTGAAGCCGCCTCTATGCCACTGGGGCTGATTGTAAGAGTTCCTGTGCCCAGATTTTATGGCGGACGTGCAGTAGCTTATACGAGTGCTACAGCTCACAGTTCCAGCCGCCATTAAGGGCATGAGGCGTGAAGAGCTGCGTTAGCCACATGCATCTCACCACCAGCACCGACACGTCTACCCAAGGCAAGACTGCTTGCAATTGTTAAGTCGAACTTTGTATACATGTAAAAGGAGAATACCAGTTTTCTTTTATGCAAGTGCAGAGGACAGAATATAGTAATGAGTAAAATTACGACGCATGTTGTTCATTGTAAAGTGTAGTAACCTCAAACATAGTATAGTGAAATCAGACTGAGGCCACCATCGCCTCTTTCATTTACAATTCTTTTGGTTGTAGAATACTTTAGCGTATAAGAATGTTGAAAAGAGCAATGGTCACACCAGAATGAGTCGCCTATTTACAGTTACTTAAATTTTTCTGAGCAACCTTTCAAGTAAAGTCACTTAACTAATTCTGTATCAATGGTCCAAAGAGTAATATCCAAAATCATTAAATAAGTTGAAGGATAGAATTTTGTTAACCCAAGTTGCATAAACTGTCTTGGTAGTAATTACCAAGCCAACTCACAGAAATTGAGAGAGTATTTCCTTTGTAGAATCATCTAGAATGATCAGAAATAGTGATATTCAGAATTAAGTTTAAATTCAACTCAAGCCATTTCACTTTTAAACGAGCCCAAAAATTGATTTATTCTTTTGCTCCTTCAGAGCTGGCGACCGTAGTTATAAGTATTTTCAGGAGGATTCGACGGTAAGTCTGCTGCTCTCGTCGTGCTGATAGGATTATCCACTGCTGCTAGCAGTGGTGATTGGATACATAAGCTCACTACCAAGTTAAGTGGGTCAGGTAGGCAGTGTTACCGTGTGAACTGTAGGGCACTGTAGGCCGTGGATCGAACCCGTTCAATCATCACAGCTCTTAGGGAAATAGTCCGGTTAGGAGTGTACTAATCATTAGGTAAATACTGGCGAGTAACGGTCAAAAATGTATACGCAAGTGAATTTAGCAAGGTCCACGTAGCACCTAGTTAATGTGGTGCAATGGCGAGGGTAGGAGTGGAGTAAAAGTGAGCTGAGCTTGTGGCAGCTGTGCTGGATTCAAATATTAACTACGTGAATTCACTACTGCCTCTTACCACTGGGACTGAGCTATTTACAGTTAAAATACGTAGCAGTAAGTGCAAAGGCGTGACAGCTACAAATCCGTATTGGTTTTATACATACGGAATTGGGAAGTGGGTCATTCCGTCAGTGGAGGGGGTTAAAACAACCGAGTCAGTGGAGAACATACCCCATTTACTGATGGAAAGATTCAGCGGATCGGTCGCAAGCAGCAATGCCCTTTTATCCAGAACAGTCTGCTGTTTATGTCGTACTTACTACTTCCATCATGGGTAACTTTGGTGCCTAGGTTATTAACTTCCTGTGTTGTCCTTCATCCCCAATTCTGATGTTAAGTTCAAATGGCTCTGAGCACTACGGGACTTAACTTCTGAGGTCATCAGTCCCCTAGACTTAGAACTGCTTAAACGTAACTAACCTAAGGACATCACACACATCCATGCCCGAGGCAGGATTCGAACGTGCGACCGTAGCGGTCGCGCGCTTCCAGACTTTTGCGCCTAGAACCGCTCTGTCACATCGGCCTGCTTGATGTTAAGTTTCTCGCTGTTCTCATTTCTGCTACTTTTCACAACTTCCGTCTTTCTTCTATTTACTCTCAATCCACATTTTGTACTCATTAAACTGTTCACTCCATGCAGAAGATCATGTACTTCTTCTTGACTTTCACTGATGTTGGGAAAGTCATGAGCGAATCTTATCATTGATATCCTTTCATCCTGAATTTTAATCCCACTCTTGAACCTTCCTTTTATTTCCGTCATTTCTTCTTCCATGTATAGATTCAACAGTAGGGGCGAAAGACTACATTCCTGTCTTACACCCTTTTAATCCGAGCTCTTAGTTTTTGGTCTTCCAGCCTAATTGATCCCTCTTGGTTCCTGTTCATACTGTGTATTATCCGTCTTTCCTTATAGCTTCCCCCTATTTTTCTGAGAATTTCAAACATCTTGCAACATTTTTACAGGTCGACATATCCTATGAAGGTGTCTTGATTTTTCGTTAGTCTTGCTTCCATTACTAACCGCAACGTGAGAACTGCCTCTACGGTGCCTTTACCTTCCTTATGGCAACTTGATAGTCATCTTAACAGATCCTCTACCTTATTATCCCTTTTTCTGTATATTGATCTTATCAGGAACTTGGATGCAAGAAGCATTAATGTCATTGTGCGATGATTACGATTCATCAAACCATACTACCACCCTCCAGTTAGTATGCCCTGTGGGGCAGCCGCGCGGCCTTGGTCGCCTTATCACGGTTCGCACGGCTCCTTCCTCCCCCCCCCCCCCCCCCGCCATCCCCTTGAAGATTCGAATCAGCCCTCGGGCATGGGTGTGTGTTGTCCTTAGCTTAAGTTAGTTCATGTTAGATTAAGTAATGTGTAAGCTTAGGGACCGATGACCTCAGCAGTGTGGTACCATAGGATCTTACCACAAATTTCGAAATTTTTCCAGTCAGTAACTCTCCTGTGTTGTTCGAGTCACTAAAGACGTTCAGCTTTCTGAGCCGGTGTCACAAGTGGCCCTTTTGTAAGGTATCTGACTCTTAATAGTTCATGTCCCTCTGCAAAGTTCACTCAGAAATTCTCCGAAATAGACCTACTTCACTGACAGCAGCAAATTATTGTCGGATTTGTAACCGATTGTCTTAGATAAGGTGTTACGCTCGTCTCCGGGACCTGCCGTTTAGAATCACCTTATCGAGCACTGTTCTTACGTCGTGATACGCGGATTAGCGTGGTACACCAATTCACGTATATATATATCAGCAAATCGGACAACTTAATTAGCGGTGTGACCAACGGCACGTCCAGACGCTATACCTCCGTTCTACCATTGTCTCACGTCTCGGTGTCGACCCATATTACTGTAATGAGTCCATAGAAGCGACTCATCTACAGCACTTACCGACTCCAAAGCGACTAGTGTTCTCTTGCAAGAGGGTCACTGAAATTTTGTCCGGTGTACTTATACAGGGGGTTTCCGCAACAGCGCGTGAAATTTTAACAGGGCATAAAGGATGCTCCACTGAACAGTTTGAGGTGGGAACGTGGGGTCGGGGAAACCAACTTAAGGAGGTAACAGAAGAAAAGTCATGTTACTGCTTACGTTTTTATTTACATTAGTTACAATTAACACCAAATACCATCAGCGACACAGTGAACGTACTGTTTGTACTGTACGTTACAAAATTTGCGAAAAATGACGGCCATCAACCTAAGTGCAACCATGACATCGGCGACCCTGACGCACCATGACAAACACCCCTGGCGCGTTTCGAATCACAGCACAGGCAGCTTAATGCGATTCTGTCTGTTTTAATTATTCGGGAGTTGACCGTCTTGTTTTAAACTTTCTTGCTTTTTGCGTTTAATTTGATTGGGAAACCGTTGAGATTGAACTTAACATATACATGGATGGACATGAGAAATGAAAGGTTACGATAAATTTTTCATCTGTGATTATTACTTTACGTTTGAAATAGTCTGTTGCAGATTAATAAAACTGAATTTCTTTGAATATTCCCAAAATAATGATTCAAGTTTTACTTTTATTCAAGTACTAAAGCTGTTTGTGGAAGAATGGAAATATTATTGTCCATTGAACGTAGCAAACATTTTCACGTTGCAGTGGATTTTTGTTTACTAGATATAGCCCGACTAGCTTTGAAGAATAAGACTATCTTTACTGTAGGTATATGTATAGTTTATATTGCTAAGCTCTCCTGAAAATTTATCCACTTTTAAATACACTTTACGATATCTTCAGAATTTATCACTTTTTGAATGAAAATTTACAAAAGCTGCAGCTTGTATCCACCTGCGAATGTACAAGATAAAATCTACTGTCTCCTTTCATCCTGTGTCTGGAATGCTGTGAAAAGAAACACTTTATTATTTTAGTTCACCTCTACTTGTACCCTTTCTAGGATGTGGTCGCCGGCCGCGGTGGTCTAGCGGTTCTAGGCGCTCAGTCCGGAACCGCGGGACTGCTATGGTCGCAGGTTCGAATCCTGCCTCGGGCATGGATGTGTGTGATGTCCTTAGGTTAGTTAGGTTTAATTAGTTCTAAGTTCTAGGCGACTGATGACCTCAGAAGTTAAGTCGCATAGTGCTCAGAGCCATTTGAACCATTAGGATGTGGTCGTTATTGCGATCGTGTATTTAAATCTGCCGCTGCTGCAGACTGCTCGCTCGCGGCGCAGCTCCGCACCGCCAGCGATATCCAATAAAATGCTGAAATTTCTTAAATAAAATGGGTAACGTCCGGTGCGAACTTTACAGTAATTGTTACAAACAAATTTTACTAGATAAATATATTATAATAGAAACGATTAAAATCTTTACACACCTTTTACAATCCCAGCTACAAATGGCGTCGATCATCGACTTACGACAAATGAAGACTACGTAAGAGCGTAATGCAACGTCACGGGTTCCTCCCGCATTCAGTCCGTGCAGAAGACAAGCAATTCTATTACAATATATTTCCTTATGTATATCTTAACTAATTCTTCTACAGTCTTTGTCATTTCTCATTACATATCGTTTCTGCTGTGGCGGTTTCACATCCTCCGCCACAGATAGTATTTCACACTCTTCCAATAGTCATTTATAGTAGCAAAATTCGTAATTATAATTTTCCTCGCAAAATTAATTCTTCTTTTGAAATTCAATTAACAGATACACATATAAATTATTTGTTACAGTGAGCATTATACATCGAAATGTTCTTTTAACTTTCACTTTGGATGCGTGCTGCCAGAGAACGTTACAACAGCTACAGTTCTGGCAACTAATTCCATCTCCGTATCCACTGGGATCGCATACACAAGTGATTCCAGATATGGCCGTAGGAAAGGCAGTCAGGTCAGGTGACCTCGCAGGCCGTGGAACTGGACCTCCCTTTCCAGTCCAGCCACCAGGAAATGCTTCCTAGTAATCAGGCTCGTCCTCCCCGTTTGAGTGCTGGAAATAAAGAATGTAAACAGCACACACAGTATGTTTAAACATGTGCACATGTTAGTTGTAAACAAGGTGGAAAACAGTAATGCTGCACAAAGCGGTAAAGAAGTTTACTTCCATATCTCCTTAAGCTGGTTCCTCTGACCCTAGGTTCCTTATCTCAAATCATTCAGTGGAGCATCCTCTACGTCCTGCTACATTATTGCACGCTCTCATAGAAGCACCCTGAACAGCTGCGAATTTAATCTTTAAACGTATTTATTTATGTTAGTCTTGTATAATGTACCGGGTGGTTATAGTTTAAGTGTAGCTCTTCACAGAGAGTGAGTGTGCGGTGTAATTATGGCAGCGAAACTTGGTAGATTTTCTAATGCCTTAAAGTGGAACCAATGTGTGCTGGAAGAAACTTAGTTCCAATTAAGGCCACCAGCTGCAAATATGGCGCTGTGAATACAAGAAAGACGTATAGAAATGTTTCCGTTTGTAATGGATTAGGAAAGCGACATAGGCAGAAAACGTCATATAAGTGAGAGAGCCATAATGATGGTTTTACTATTAATCGCTGCTTACAAAGCTTGTTCAATATCTGCACAGGAGAAATCGACGAGATGTTATACAGCGCCAGATTTGCAGCTGGTGGCCAAAATTGATACTAATTTTTCCTAGCATAAATCGGTTCCGCAATAACGAATGAACATATCTGCCAATTTTCGATGCCATACGATAATTACACCTCACACTGGAACTCCACGAAGTGCTGCACTTTAAGTATAACCACTATCTATCATCTAGATTGTTCTACTACATTTTTTTAAAAATAATTAAGAAAACACTGTAAACTGATGAACGAATTTTTATTCGCCGGCATTCAGGTGATCCTCCACATGCCAGAGAAGTTGTGCTTCACTTACTGTGCAGTCGTGAAAACGTAATTGCCACGAAAACCACGGGTGGTCGTTTGGAAACAGCGGTGCGTCAAACGATTAACTGAGCGTCGAGAAACAACGCGATAATTGAAGGGACGGTTGTTGTGGCAAATTTGCAGATCAAAAATTTCAACTGAAACAAAGCCCGAATCCCATTTCGTAAAATTTGCATTACAATGCGTTCACTAAACGTGTTGATTTTCCTGTAGCGCTTTGTCATCAGGATTTAAACTTCCCATCGCAACGTTAATTGACCTATTTCTGCCCCAGGCGAGGCAATTCCGCCACTACTGTAAATTAAAGCAACCTGTAGGGGCTCCATTTTCACGATAGTGAATTAACTGCAATGCGAAGTTCGATTTGCGAGTAGACAGTACTGAAAATACACCCTGCGATTAAATGTTCCGCCTGCAACGATTATTCATTGACAAACATCGGGACGTAATGGTACACAACAATTATGAAAGCGTGAGTGTTAAGGAAGTTCCAGGTAGGTTCTGTTACATTCAAAATGAAATATTCTGCGGTTAAATCCCCCATAGTACTATAACTTAATATTAATTTCGCCTGGCTCTGAGAAATTCTTTTGGGACACAGCAGAATGATTTACTCGTGTCTGCTGGAGCAGTCACCAAATTTGGGGCAGCACCAGTTTGGGGGTCCGGTTGGGTTTGGGGACGGAGTGGAGGAAGGCGGGGTGTATTGTCAAATGTGAGTTTGGCGCCTGCTTGGGAACTGGTTAGGAATATTTTCAGACAAATTCTTCCCATGAACAGTATCAAGAATTGATTGCCCGACGTGCATACACAGAGCTCTCAGATCTTTCCTTCATGTAATGATAAATTAGAAGTCTTACGCCAAGGAGATTCTTTCATTGTCTCCGGTGGCCACAAAACGTGACGTTATTTTCATTTCGTCGTTTTCAGCTGGTGTTTGTCGCTTAGTCAGTCCCGACGTTCGTTACAGAAAAAGATGTAGGTAGTGTCGCACTCTGCCAGAGCTGTTGTCATGGAAACATCGATAGTCAACAGCATATTTAAAAAGAAGCTGCCCCCGGCCCCAATTCGTCTTCAATATTGGGAGCTTTTCACCATATTGGGAACTCTAAGTCGACAAGTCGTTGAGTTGATTGTGTTTATGTCTTCTGCTTCCCATCTCCATTGTTGGAAAGATCTCTTGGTGTTCTGAATGTCATTTATTGGCGCTATTAAGATGTGTGGGTTGTTAGTTTTTGTGTGAAACGAGACCGTGCCAATGTTCTTGAGCTGCCCCAGTAGAAGCATGATTCAGTTTGTGACCAGCGAAGCAGTTACAGTCTCCTATAGACGAAGCACCTCTGCAGCTTTGTATGAAGTTTTCCAAACGCATAAGTACTGAAGTTGCTGTAGGACGTGACTCCTTGATACTTAAATATAATCAGTTTTGAGGCAGAGATCAATACTGTTGCGTAAGAAAAAAAATTTTTTAAGCTGGTGTAAAATTTGGTTGAAGTTCTACTGGCGACCACGGAACAAAATCGGTTAGCACTGGACTGGTGTGCCAATCGTTATGTCAGAAAGGCGGGCTGCAAATGCAGCGAACCTTATATGGGGACAGGCAGAAATGGCAACATTGCTGTGCCGCTGAGCAAGACATTGTGAGGTAATACAGTGTAACTCCACTGCCCGAACGCCGCTACACAATCAAACGTAGGCACGAAGACCAGAGGTCAGTGACCCATAATCTTTATTGATATGTCCACAGCGAGGGAAGGGCCGCTGATGAGACTGATAAATGAGGAAAAATGGACTCGTACATCCAGAGCTACTACGTCATAAGTGGAAGCTCGACCCATTAAAAAGAGAGGCCTTTGGAGCCCAAGAACACATTCTGTAGCGCTGCCATTCTGCCTGTGCAGCTAGAACCAGATACAATAACTGCTGTTGAGCTTCAGTGAAACCACAACATGCTGACATATGATGGAAAGCCTGCTAATTATTTACTGGCTTGAACACGGACAGACAGCCAACGTGACCCGCGCCGCCGGCCGGAGTGGCCGAGTGGTTCTAGGCGCTACAGTCTGGAACCGCGCGACCGCTGCGGTCGCAGGTTCCAATCCTGCCTCGGGCTTGGCTGTGTGTGATGTCCTTAGGTTAGTTAGGTTTAACTAGTTCTAAGTCCTAGGGGACTGATGACCTCAGAAGTCAAGTCCCATAGTGCTCAGAGCTATTTGAACCATTTTTTGAGCCGTGCCACAGCGATGGTCTGCCGTTCCTGTGTACTGGATCATCACATATGAGAAGACTGCTGAGCTACCAGCCCTCCTCAACTACTGGGTCATCGTGGATGATCGGCAAGCTGCCATCGTCGCACTAGCCAGAGGAGGTGCGTCCGTGCAGATTGCTGGTCAGTCAGTGAGCATCTGCTGCAGCCTTGGTCGATCCGTGATGGTTTACCTGGGGCTAGTCTTCACGACAGCCTGCGTCCTGGGTTGTAGTGGGTCGTCCCCGCCTGGGCACACAACGGAATGTCTTTGCGAGCACTGATGTTGTACCCGAACCGGGTCATCGCAGGTGATGTACAAGCTGCCATAATCTTCGCGCCAACCAGGCGAATTGCGTCCACACAACCTCCTGGACGACTCGTGAGCATATGTTGCAGCCTTCGTCGATCCAGGGCCTAGTCTTCATGACAACCTGCGTCCTGGACCGTAGTGCGTCGTCTCCGCCTGAGCACACAACGGGCTGTCTTCGAGAACGTTGAGGTTTTAGGCATACTGGGTCATCGTAAAACTTCTGGGGGGGCCGCGCCTTCCTCACCCTTCCATTGCCCCCCCCCCCTCCTCCTCCCCCACAGCATGCGGCCGCGGCACTGACCAGCGGTGGCAACATCGTGACTCGCTGACGGGGAGTAAGCACTCCTTCGCTGCATGTGCGCATGCACGCATCCGCGAACTGTAGCTCTGAAGACTGTTATACCTTTGTAAACTCTGCTCGACCAATAAATGTTTCTGAAGATATCACTATATCACCTACCCCTCCGGCCATGCAAGGGACCACTCACCCTCACTCTGTACTCAACCTACTGACCACAGCATGACCGCAGCACTCAGACTGCAACAGTATGCCAGAAGGATTTTACCATGGTACATGTATGTCCCTGATATGATCTGAGTAACTACTGAAATCATCATTGGACATCTCTCTATGCCTCTGCAGCAACGAAACCTGGGTTTCTGCTATGTTCGCCCATTTCGAGAGACCATTAAAATCTTCAGGGCTGTCGCTACACTTCACCGGGTTATCAGCCATCTGCTACTGGCAAACATTAAGTGATCATACGGCGTTATTGATTGGGAGTCGTGTCTGTGGCTGTTCGGCTGTCTGGTGCATGTTTTTTGTATCTGACACAACTTTGGCGACATCCGCGTCGATGAGATGAAATGATCAGGACAGCACAAACAACCATTCCCCAGGCGTAGAAAATCTCTTATCGAACCTGGGACCAGCGTTGTAGGGGCATGGTACTGGTGAAGTCACTTGGTAAACGTTCTCCTATAGAAATACAGACAAGAGCTCACTTATACCGTTTATTCAGCAAATGCAGTCAGAACCATGAAAATCGTCAAAGGAATGGGTGGGGGGTGGGGGGTGGGGGGGGGGTAGGCACTTGCAGTGTAATGTATCAGCGTAGCGTATATAATACCCTTGTAAGTCAGGTGTAACTATGAACCTACAAGTGTCGGAGACGCATTACCGATTCACTACGAATGTAAGTTTAATTCAGAGGGGCAATCAGTGTCATTTTCAGAAAGAAAAAAGCTGCATGTCTCATAGGTAGAGTATTATAGGCATATAATGACATTGCGTAAATTACTCAGCAGTTAGCTAAGACGATTACAACGCACAGCTAGCATTAAGGAGCTAGTCTGCTAGAGGATCAGCTTTTCTTCTGTAATAAAATAGTATACTTCAGTTGCTCTGTGTTTAAAACAGAATTTTGCCATAGCATCGCAAGTCCCTTCCTGCTTGACCAGTGCTAACCAGGCGTTACTTGGTTGATATAGTGGCAAATGAAGGAGTTAAGTTTGGGAAATAACCGTCCGGATCTTCCCCAGTGAGTCGCTACACAAACTGTACTTTTGCACTTAGCAGTCACTGTTAGTTACTGCGACTCCATTTTTCAATTACATAACTCGCGCTGAAATATCAAGGCTGAATTTTTTATATGGTTTGTCTCGGGTGAACCCGTGCTTAACCTGTGCTTAAAATGAAAATCCCATGAAAGTATTAATTAATGAACACAAAAATTCTAAGTGGGGCCTGAGATTACACCTCAGACTAGGTGAATGATGTTCCATTACTGTAAAGATCCAGAGGATATTTGTCATAAAACAAAGAATTGTTGGTTCTCACACACTCACTCATTGGAATTAACAACCTTGTATCACGTAACTGATTAAAAATGAGACACACGTTTCCTCATATACTCATTCGGTAAAAGACAAGTGTCTGTAGATAACAAAATGATCTACGTTCTTGATTAAAGCCACAGGCAGTGCGTCTCGTACTACTGCACCTGTAACTGACTTTCAGAATGTATGAAATACAATGAATGAGAACACTCAGTTTTTTCGTCTTTGCTGTCGCCGTGTCTCTTGTTCCATGACAATTCTTGCGCACTCGGTCGCGTCCACATTGATCTCCCTGTTAGCCCACTCTATCCCCTTGGGTTTCGAAGGTGGTTAGCGGCTCGGACGTTCTTAACTGACGAGAACATCAGAATTTTTCCTCACATATTAACAAAAGGATTTCTCCCCACTGGCCGCTCTTCTCCTACCACTCAGCAACCATTTGGAATTAATATTTTTACTCTCTTATATTTAAAATTAATACAGGAGCGGTCGATAAAAATAAGTACTTAACTCGACCTTTACATAGTTTTCTTGCTCTCGGCTGACCGGCTAACCTTATAAAATAAAACTTTTTCCAGTCTATAATGGTGTTGGTACAGCAACAAGTATGCTTGATATGAAGAAACAAGCAGTCTTGGTTGCAGTGTTAAAATTTTTTATTACATCTCAATGATGCGCTCAAACTGTATTTAGGCTTCTTCGGATTGGCAGATATTTGGTAGCGATGGGTACATGGGACACAGAACATAAAATATTCCAGCGCATAGATGCAGTTTGTACTAATTAAACGAAACGGGATCGGGCCTAGAGTATAGCTTTACAGAACAAACATGTCGAAGTTGCAGTGCATATTCCGGTGATGTGTGCAACAAGAATATGCACAACACCTCCGACAAGTTCATGATCCGTTTTAGTGAAACTGCACTTGTGTGCCACTAAATCATGTGCAAATATCAGTTACGTTCAAATACTGGCATTAATATTGCAGCTGTAACGCATACTCTTCCAGTCTTTGTAATTAATGGTTTAACGAGTCCTGACACTGCTATTTGTTTCTTTACTGACTCAGACACTTGCTGTTAGTTCGCCAGTGGATAATACTACTACATGGAGGTGGATACAGTGCGGATGGGTTGTCATGTCTATGTCTGAGCAACCACTAGCCAGTTCATGTAGCCATGTCAGTTTTTCATGCTTTGAACAAATATCATACCATTCAGTGTACAGTTTACAGAAGGCCATTGCAATCGTCTAAACCCAGCAAGGCACGTTTGGGTATCTTGCCCAGGGTGTCACAATCCCCCCACTTCCTCCCCACCCAACTTCAGTGTTCCGATCAGAAAGATGGAGTGGGTAGAAAGCTTGTTGGTAAACCTCCCTCTAACCTCTAATTTCTCTGATTTTCTTGTGCTAGTAATTTTGCGAAATGTAAGTTGGTATAAGTAACACACGACGTAAGTGGCAAGTGCTATCAAATGAAGTGTCAGTTAGATACTACGTGGCTGTGTTCATCACACTGTGGGAGTCACGTGATTAAACTTTCAAGGAAACAAACCGCTTCCGAACGTCATCTGGAGACATTACTTATTTGCAGGAGTTATCAGTTGGGCCACTGTGCACGCCAGCCAAGGATCCGGAAATTCATCAGGTGTCGGCAGCGAGATTTTCAGTATAGTGTCTTGCATTATCCACTTCGAATATGGCATTGGGTTCACTGCTGATGAAGTGTATGACAACTGTTCTTACTACACATTGTACTTGCTGGAAATTTAGTCTATTAACTTGTTACAACAGTTATATGAATGCTTTCAAGTAACTGAACGCTCTGCCCATACCCGGAATGAGCACGCACATCGTATCGCGAGTACAGATTCAAATTTTAGCATTTATTAGTTGTAGGAACTTACAACAGAAACAGTACAAAGCTGTTAAGTAAAGGATGTTCAACAATGATTATAATAAGACGGCTTAGGAGTTGAATTTTACCTTTTCATTTTGTAACCGAAATTGTAAACTCTTTTATTGTGCATACCAGTGTGTATACAGAAGCTGCTAACCGTGGTCGATTTTACAATGCAATACAATAAAAATATTATTTAACACATATAACCAAGGGTGTCCACGTAGGCATGTGCGAACTCTATCACGGCTAAAACATGGAGAGAGCGAGAGAGAGCGAGAGAGAGAGAGAGAGAGAGAGAGAGATTAACTCCCGCAGCTTTGCTACGCTGTAGAAACCTCAGCCATAAACTTTGTTAAAATAGACGTTCAATTTCAACTCCTATCCATGTATAACTCCAGCTTGTTCGTCAAATACTAGTTCGATTTCTTCCAAAACGTAGATCAACTCATTTTTCTTAGTGTATTTGGGGTAATTAGATTCATTAGCTTCGTGTAAAATGGCTTGGCACACGGAAAGTGCTTCCCAGGCATCCAGTGGTTTATTATCAGTAAGCTCACAAACGTATTATATTTTTACTGTTTGGCAGATGTGCGAGTGGCCGACAACATTGCAAATCATTATTTAATGACGACCTTCTCTCAAATTTAGATGTCCAGCACAGAGTTCGATTAATGGGTCCATTTCTACTAAACATCTGATTGTCAAACCGTCGACTGCCGAGAACGAGTGTTCTAATTTCATTTCCCGTATTTAGATTAGAAACAGCTCCAGTCTCCTCGCTTGTTTGCATCTGATTCAATGGCACCCGAGATCCGACATCCATTCGCAGTGAGTGTTGGTAACTTCGCATGCTCCCAAATTCTTCTAAATAAACCGACTGACACGGCACTTAATTGACCGCTAGTTCCAGGGATCATAGTCACAGGTAATATGGCAATCACTGCATGTACAGCATATAGTACTTCAGATTTGGATTTATTTGTACAGTTGTTGTCCTCGTCACACACATCATCTTGTATATCTGACCCGTGGTCATCCTGCACTGAACTGAATATTCTGCCAGTCATGACTCTGTCATGCTCTACAACCAGGATGTCATTGCTAGATCTGGTCACATCAAGTTTTCCGATCTGTTTTTATGTCCTGGATACACTTCTTCTATTGTTGTATCGTGATTCCAGTCATTTGATCAGTGTCTGTTTTCGGTTTCTGTTACTATCGGGATGATCTTAATAATTGGGTGAGTAATGACCATTACGTCTACTTTCTCGAGGACGATTGTCAGTCTAGGAGGATGGTTTATCATCTTATAGGTGGCAACAGTGTCACTGGTATGCAAGACCTGTGCTGGCTTTTAGACTGTGAGTAGGATCACGGCGACTATGATTGTCTGATCTGTTACGGCGTTCCCAGTCACTGAGATGTAATCCCTCGCTGTAATCAGAATCATTATTGTGTTGCGGGCATGCACTTACAGTGCTCCGGGCGCTAATGACCATAGCAGTTTTGCGCCCTAAAACCACAACAACAACAACAACAAAAAAACTTACAGTGCTGCGTACATCCTCTGAGTTATATCATTATTATCAATGTCAGACAAGACGCTATCGTGTCGTCTTCTTGTACATTAAGAAATTTCCATTTTGTTTGTACGGGAAACTGTGGGTTGAGTATTTTTATGACACCTCTGTCATATTGCCTCATCCCAGTATTTTGCTTCATATAAGCATTTGCGAAATACAATATATGATCAAAAGTATCCGCACACCTGGCTGAAAATGACCTACAAGTTCGTGGAGCCCTCCATCAGTAATGCTGAAATTAAATGTGGTGTTGGCCCACCTTGCCGGCCGGGGTGGCCGAGCGGTTCTAGGCGCTACAGTCTGGAACCGCGTGACCGCTACGGTAGCAGGTTCTGAGCACTATGGGACTTAACTTCTGAGGTCATCAGTCACCTACAACTTAGAACTACTTAAACCTAACTAACCTAAGGACATCACACACATCCATGCCCGAGGCAGGATTCGAACCTGATTCCGTAGCGGTCGCGCGGTTCCAGACTGTAGTGACTAGAACCGCTCGGCCACTCCGGCCGGCAAGCGAGACGTCGTTTTCCATTTACCGGCGTGATGTGTGGCTTCTGAGCAGCCGCTCGACCATGAAATCCAAGTTTTCTCATCTCCCACCTAACTGTTATAGTACACTCCTGGAAATTGAAATAAGAACACCGTGAATTCATTGTCCCAGGAAGGGGAAACTTTATTGACACATTCCTGGGGTCAGATACATCACATGATCACACTGACAGAACCACAGGCACATAGACACAGGCAACAGAGCATGCACAATGTCGGCACTAGTACAGTGTATATCCACCTTTCGCAGCAATGCAGGCTGCTATTCTCCCATGGAGACGATCGTAGAGATGCTGGATGTAGTCCTGTGGAACGGCTTGCCATGCCATTTCCACCTGGCGCTCAGTTGGACCAGCGTTCGTGCTGGACGTGCAGACCGCGTGAGACGACGCTTCATCCAGTCCCAAACATGCTCAATGGGGGACAGATCCGGAGATCTTGCTGGCCAGGGTAGTTGACTTACACCTTGTAGAGCACGTTGGGTGGCACGGGATACATGCGGACGTGCATTGTCCTGCTGGATCAGCAAGTTCCCTTGCCGGTCTAGGAATGGTAGAACGATGGGTTCGATGACGGTTTGGATGTACCGTGCACTATTCAGTGTCCCCTCGACGATCACCAGTGGTGTACGGCCAGTGTAGGAGATCGCTCCCCACACCATGATACCGGGTGTTGGCCCTGTGTGCCTCGGTCGTATGCAGTCCTGATTGTGGCGCTCACCTGCACGGCGCCAAACACGCATACGACGATCATTGGCACCAAGGCAGAAGCGACTCTCATCGCTGAAGACGACACGTCTCCATTCGTCCCTCCATTCACGCCTGTCGCGACACCACTGGAGGCGGGCTGCACGATGTTGGGGCGTGAGCGGAAGACGGCCTAACGGTGTGCGGGACCGTAGCCCAGCGTCATGGAGACGGTTGCGAATGGTCCTCGCCGATACCCCAGGAGCAACAGTGTCCCTAATTTGCTGGGAAGTGGCGGTGCGGTCCCCTACGGCACTGCGTAGGATCCTACGGTCTTGGCGTGCATCCGTGCGTCGCTGCGGTCCAGTCCCAGGTCGACGGGCACGTGCACCTTCCGCCGACCACTGGCGACAACATCGATGTACTGTGGAGACCTCACGCCCCACGTGTTGAGCAATTCGGCGGTACGTCCACCCGGCCTGCCGCATGCCCACTATACGCCCTCGCTCAAAGTCCGTCAACTGCACATACGGTTCACGTCCACGCTGTCGCGGCATGCTACCAGTGTTAAAGACTGCGATGGAGCTCCGTATGCCACGGCAAACTGGCTGACACTGACGGCGGCGGTGCACAAATGCTGCGCAGCTAGCGCCATTCGACGGCCAACACCGCGGTTCCTGGTGTGTCCGCCGTGCCGTGCGTGTGATCATTGCTTGTACAGCCCTCTCGCAGTGTCCGGAGCAAGTATGGTGGGTCTGACACACCGGTGTCAATGTGTTCTTTTTTCCATTTCCAGGAGTGTATTTGCAGTGGGTCCTGATGCATTCTGGAGTTCCTGTGTGATGGTATGAATAGATGCCTGCCTATTACAGTTTAGTACGCTCTTCAACTATCGGCGGCCTCTGTCAGTGAACAGTCGAGAACGGCCTATACGCTTTTGTGCTGTACGTAACCTTTCACGTTTCCACTTCACTATCACATCGGGAACAGTGGACCTAGGGGTGATTAGGAGTGTGGAAATCTCGCGTACAGACGTAAGACACTAGTGACACACGATCACCTGATCTCGTTCGAAGTCCGTGGACTTCGCGGAGCGCCCCATTCTGATCCCTCACGATGTCTAATGACTACTGGGGTCGCTGATATGGAGCATCTGGCGGTATGTGGAAGCACAATGCACCTAATATGAAAAAAGTATGTTTTTGGGTGTGTCTGGACACTTTTGATCACATAGTGTACTTCCTGAGATCGCCATCTCTTCGCTGTATGTGTCAGGATTGAAAACTTGTTTTCTAAGCCTCATGACCAGCAGTTGGCCAGAAAAGTTCACTGTTACACAGCTTCTGTCGCTCATAATCTCACTACTCCCTGGATATTTCTGCTGTCGAAATGAATCCGTTATTGTTTATTCGACAATGCTGGTAGTACACGACGAAAAGACCTTGTGAAAACAACGCGTTGGATCCATTTTTTATTCCATGTGGGAATACATTAAACTGTCTTCACCATGGAAGTAACGAGTTTGGTAGTACGGACTGCGTACTAAGACCTTACATTGCATTATTGGTGGTGGCAGACATATTTTCTGTCTCTCTACCCGGTCTGGCTTGGTTTATTGTTGCACAACTCGCGCCGTTACTGAAGCTGTACACGTCAAATGATGACGAATGAAGAGATTGCAATTGATCATTGATTTTATGCACGTCTTCCTTAAGCGCAGTAATTTCTTGCACTTCCGGACTTTGCCATGTCTTCCTATCTTTCTTTACGGATTTCTGGGCATCTGATTATATATTTTCTACGTGCTTAGTACAGTCGTCATGTTCTTGGCATCAGTCTTGGAGTTTGTTGGTCGTCGTTTCACCAATAAATCTATCAGGCTGTTCATGGTAAGAGGGGAATTCACCCTCTGTGCTCCTGAGGATTCTATATTCTTTTTCAATAGTTATCTGCTGTATATTTCCGGTGACTGTAGTGTATGCAGGTGTTTGTTGAACGATGGATTGGTGCTGCTCACCTGCTACGTGTTTAATTCTTTCAGACAGTTGCTTATGGGAGGCTTCGACGTTTGCTGTAAAACCGTTTTCGTTTCCCCGTTTAATCTTTCGACTACTGCCTGTGTTACAGACTTTGCTTCTTGGTATGTCTGTCGGAAATCATTTCCTGATTTGTGGCAACGATCGCGTCAGGTTCAGCTACTTGTTCAGCCATTGTTCTGGTTTCGTTGTGAAATTTTTCGCGCTAGATGAATCCCTGTAAGGCCGAAATTATATTCACTAAGGGTTAGTGATAAACAGATAAGTGGGAAACTGAAAAATATCTTTCAGTAAAAAATATTATTTAAGACATAGCTAAGGACGGCCACGTCTATGCAGAAAGAGAGAGAGAGAGGGCGAAACTACATAACTCGCTGTGTGCTGCAGAGACGAAAATTAGATGAACGTCGAAAATAGTTGAAACAAGGCAGCGATAAACGATTGTATCTCTTTACTTGTGACATATTGTAAGTAGGCTGTTCAGGTTTTTATGTTGGTAACGCCATGTAGCGCTCTATGTGAAAATCACTGACTGTTTTGTGTGCAGTCTGTGGCTGGTTTGCATTGTTGAGACAGTCGCTATTGTAGTGTTGGGCAGTTAGATGTGAACAGCGCGTAGCGTTGCACAGTTGGAGGTGAGCCGCCAACAGTGGTGGATGTGAGGAGAGAAATGGCGGAGTTTTGAGAGCGGATGATCTGGACGTGTGTCCATCAGAGAGAGTAAATTTGTAAGGCTGGATGTCATGAACTGCTATATATATTATGACTTTTCAACACTATTAAGGTAAATACATTGTTTGTTCTCTATTAAAATCTTTCTAACTATGCCTATGAGTAGTTAGTCTCTTCAGTAGTTTGAATCTTTTATTTAGCTGGCAGTAGTGGCGCTCGCTGTATTGCAGTAGTTCGAGTAACGAAGATTTTTGTGAGGTAACTGATTCATGAAAGGTATAGGTTATTGTTATTCAGGGCCATTCTTTTGTAGGGATTATTGAAAGTCAGATTGCGTTGCGCTAAAAATATTGTGTGTCAGCTTAGTGTTGATCAGAATAGGTAAAGAGCGAAATGTCTGAGTACGTTCAGTTTTGCTCAACTTTTTGAAAATCAAATAGCGTAAGAGTTTTATCAGCACAATAATTCATAAATTTTTCGAAGGGGACGTTTCAATATTAATATTGTCCTTGGCCGCTACTAGACATAGAACATTCATATCAATGTTCGAGCGCAAGACGATACTACAGTTTACATACAACTCTCACCAAATCAGTCCTGCTCCCATATCCAGTAGCTCCACTCGCTGTGATTCTAGAAGTTCGAGACGTACCTATGTCGAGATGGACTGCTTGGTGTGACTTATCACCAGGTCGTCTACGGCAACGCTGGCGCCTATGTGACCGCTTACACTACGTGTGGCGCCATTAGCGCACATCCCGTGACCGCAGAGAGTACTTGCAAAATGACCGACATCAATGCTTTGTTTCGACAGCGTGCTGTCATTGAATTACGTGTTAAAGTAGGAAAATGTGCTGCTGAAACTCACCTCAGACTTCAGCATGCCTATGGAAACGTCTGCATAGGCGCCGACAGTGTTAGCAGATAGCTGTAAAATTTTAGAGACGGAAACTGGAGTATCCAAGATGAACCTTGTTGTTTTCGCACTCGAACTCTCCCGTGGAACGAAACAAGGAAAGAGCTGATGAGATCATTAGAGAAGAGAGGCCGCTGCACAAAAAAATTACAGGGTCACTTTGTTTCCCCAGCAGCAACGCGGCAGTGTGAAATTTGGCTCAAAGGTGCCTACAAACTTCCTCAGTAATGTGCGCCCTGTGACGTCACCCTCGAGCTCGGCGAAGCTTCAAACAGAAAGGTGCCGACATAAGCGAAAGAAAGGCCAGAGCCCAGAAGTTTATGTGAGCTGTAAGGTAGGTCTTTGATGTCACATAGGCGCCAAATTTCACCACAGTTCTACCCGAAAGCACTGCGGACGTGTCACAAGATAAGAAGATCGTCACCACCCCCACCCCAATCACCCATATGTTGTAAGTAGGCTATTTAGGTTTTCTTATTGGTAGCGCCACGTAGCGCTCTGTATGAAAATCACTGGCTGTGCTGTGTGCAGTCTGTGGCTAGTTTGCATTGTTGTCTGCCATTGTAGTGTTGGGCAGTAGGCTGTTAACAGCGCGTAGCGTTGCGCAGTTGGAGGTGAGCCACCAGCAGTGGTGGATGTGGGGAGTGAGATGGCGAAGTTTTGGACAGAGACACTAAATTTGTAAGACTGGATGCCATGAACTGATATATATATCATGACTTTTGAACACTATTGAGGTAAATACATTGTTTGTTCTCTATCAAAATCTTTCATTTGCTAACTATACCTATCAGTAGGCCGAAATACTAAATGTCTTTTTCCAAAGTTGTTTCACAGAGGAAGATTGCACTGTAGTTCCTTCTCTAGATTGTCGCACAGATGTCAAAATGGTAGATATCCAAATAGACGACAGAGGGACAGAGAAACAATTAAAATCGCTCAAAAGAGGAAAGGCCTCTGGACCTGATGGGATACCAGTTCAATTTCACAGAGAGTACGCAAAGGAACTTGCCCCCCTTCTTGCAGCGGTGTACCGTAGGTTTCTAGAAGAGCATAGCGTTCCAAAAGATTGGAAAAGGGCACAAGTCATCCCCGTTTTCAAGAAGGGACGACGAACAGATGTGCAGAACTATAGACCTATATCTCTAACGACGATCAGTTGTAGAATTTTGGAACACGTATTGTGTTCGTGTATAATGACTTTTCTGGAGACTAGAAATCTACTCTGTAGGAATCAGCATGGGTTTCGAAAAAGACGGTCCTGAGAAACCCAGCTCGCGCTGTTCGTCCACGAGACTCAGAGGGCCATAGACACGGGTTCACAGGTAGATGCCGTGTTTCTTGACTTCCGCAAGGCGTTCGATACAGTTCCCCACAGTCGTTTAATGAACAAAGTAAGAGCATATGGACTATCTGACCAATTGTGTGATTGGATTGAGGAGTTCCTAGATAACAGGACGCAGCATGTTATTCTCAATGGAGAGAAGTCTTCCGAAGTAAGAGTGATTTCAGGTGTGCCGCAGGGGAGTGTCATGGGACCGTTGCTATTCACAATATACATAAATGACCTGGTGGATGACATCGGAAGTTCACTGAGGCTTTTTGCAGATGATGCTGTGGTGTATCGAGAGGTTGTAACAATGGAAAATTGTACTGAAATGCAGGAGGATCTGCAGCGAATTGACGCATGGTGCAGGGAATGGCAATTGAATCTCAATGTAGACAAGTGTAATGTGCTGCGAATACACAGAAAGATAGATCCTTTATCATTTAGCTACAAAATATCAGGTCAGCAACTGGAAGCAGTTAATACCATAAATTATCTGGGAGTACGCATTAGGAGTGATTTAAAATGGAATGATCAAATAATGTTGATCGTCGGTAAAGCAGATGCCAGACTGAGATTCATTGGAAGAATCCTAAGGAAATGCAATTCGAAAACAAAGGAAGTAGGTTACAGTACACTTGTTCGTCCACTGCTTGAATACTGCTCAGCAGTGTGGGATCCGTACCAGATAGGGTTGATAGAAGAGATAGAGAAGATCCAACGGAGAGCAGCGCGCTTCGTTACAGGATCATTTAGTAATCGCGAAAGCGTTACGGAGATGATAGATAAATTCCAGTGGAAGACTCTGCAGGAGAGACGCTCAGTAGCTCGGTACGGGCTTTTGTCAAAGTTTCGAGAACATACCTTCACCGAAGAGTCGAGCAGTATATCGCTCCCTCCTACGTATATCTCGCGAAGAGACCATGAGGATAACATAAGAGAGATTAGAGCCCACACAGAGGCATACCGACAATCCTCCTTTCCACGAACAATACGAGAATGGAATGGAAGGGAGAACCGATAGAGGTACTCACGGTACCCTCCGCCACACACCGTCAGGTGGCTTGCGGAGTATGGCTGTAGATGTAGATGTAGTGCCTTCAGTAGTTTGAATCTTTTATTTAGCTGGCAGTAGTAGCGCTCGCTGTATTGCAGTAGTTCGAGAAACGAAGATTTTTGTGAGTGAAGTGATTTGTCAAAGGTATAGGTTATTGTTAGTCAGGGCCATTCTTTTGTAGGGATTTTTGAAAGTCAGATTGCGTTGCGCCAAAAAAATATTGTGTGTCAGTTTAAGCAGTCATGTATAATTGTTAAAAGAGGACGTTTCATATGTCGACCCTTAGCCGAGGATACCTCACTGGAATCTTCTAATTTTTTCTTGTAGTTTGTGTAATTAGTGTAGCTTTTGTTTATTGCTAGTGCGTAATTGTAGAGAGAATCTCCTTTGTAGTTGCTGTCTTTCATTGTTGTACAGTAAAACAGTTGTGGCATGCATGTAGATTTGCACCAAGTATTTCGCAGCTGCGCTTGCAATTAACTAGATATTATTTTCGGTGCTATGTTAATGTGTTTTCTTATTTTGCTCTTCAAATTGTGCTTTTCTGTGTTATCGTGTGAAATATTGTGGCAATTATGTCGTGTGAAAAACGTAATACTAGGCTCCCAAGTAATCTGAGAAATGACAATGAAGACGAAAGCAGTGTGTTAGCGCCACCGTGTAATTGAATTAACGAATGTTCAACATAGTAATTTGGTAATTGTGCATAGGGAAATGGAGCGGGCGGCAAACAATGGTGTAGACAGTGAAACAATTAGTGAACAGGGAAGCAATATCGATCGATCGGTCGGCAACAGCCCGCCTCAGCAATCTGGAATGACAGGACACAATATTGCAAATACTGCAGATTCAGGTTTTGGGTCCTCACCGTTTTCTCAAATAAGTCAAGACACATTTTCTGCTTGTCAAAATGTGGAATGTTGCCGGTGCAAATTCACTGCGGAAAAGCACTGAGGAACATGTTTCAGACACCAGTGCATTGTTATTACAAGTAATACAACAAATGGGACAAACACAGCAAAAGCTTCAAAAGTTAGACACAATGGAACAAAATCTTCACACCACGCTTGAACAAACACGTGAAGATTTAACTACTGAGTTACATAACATTGAAACGAAATGTCAAAAAGTCTGTAATGACGTAAAAACACAAATTTGTGAGCATTTGCAACCTACTTTTTCGCGTCATGAAAATGCATTACAGAATCACGAAGCAGCCATAAAGGAACTGCAAACCATTGTTCATGAAAATCACGACACCTTGTAAGCTAAAATTGACTCAGTTGCATCTACCGATTCGGTTACGCAACTTGCAAAAACTCAGGAAAACTTAAAGGACACAGTAGATACTCTGAAAATTGGTTCAGAAAGACACATGGAGGAAATTAGTTCACTATCAGAGAAGGTAGCTGAACTTTCGGATCAGCTAAATAATTTATCTACGAAGGTAGATGATAATCTGAATGACACAAAACTGGTAGTCTTTAATGACACAGAAGAGTGCGAACAAATTAGGAAATTCAAACAAAATCAGAATCAAATTAATACGCAACACCAAAGAGATATCCGAGAAGTACAAGATCAGTTGACACAGGTAATACAGGAATTACATATTTTAGAGGACACTCGCGCTCCAATACGGGAAGAGGGACATAGAAACACGGAACAGCCACAAAATAATAACACAGGGCACTTCGGAAATTATGAAAGAAATTGGCAAGGTGCACCGAATTTTGAGATGGAACCGCCGAAACGACGTAACAATGACCGACATGCGACTCGCCGACATGATGATTTTGACTATAAGCTGTTCATTACTACACGTAAATTCAAAACATTTAAGAATTCTGGCATTCATCCACAAGCAAGGCTCCATCATTCTCTCATTGTTTTCCTCCCAACTGGTCATTAGAGCACAGAATACAGTTTATGTGTGGCTATTTAGAGAATGAAGCAGCTGTAAGAATGCGATCGGTCATTCACGATTACCACAGTGAAGGAGAATTTTATCACGCCTTCCTCTCAGCATATTGGTCTCAAGCCACACAAGACCGAGTAAAATATAGCATCATAATGATGAAACATTTCGAACAATCGGAATTTTCTAGTCTTGTCAAATGTTTCGAAGACATGTTACATAAGAATCAGTATCTTTCAAACCCATACAGCCGCTCAGAACTCATCCGCATTTGCTTAATCAAATTGCCTGAACATTTACGACACATTATTTGGCAGGACGTTGCAAAGACGACATTGAAGCTTTTCAGGGACTCTTACAAGAATTAGAAATTGACACTGACAATCGCAGAACGCGAAAACAGGAACACAACAATTAGAGGTCACATCCGTCACAATTCCGTGATGACAGAAATAATAACTGGACACGACAAAGCTATTCTTACAACGTAAATCGTGACCAAAACAGACACCACCCTTATGACAACCGTTGGCAGAGTAGTAATAATTACAGTGAAAGATCGCATTTCCATAGTAATGAATATAACAGAGACAATCATAGAAACAGACAATATGTGAACCAAAACAATTATTATCAAGGCAGACAGAATAACTTCAGACGCAACAGTTCAGCGCGCAGTTACGATTCTGGGAGAAATTCTCCACCACATGACCCACTAGAAAGAAACTATGGATTCTACCGACATGACGACAGACGATATAATCTTAACGACAGACCTGAATTTCATCAGAACTGGTGGGATTCAAACAGGGAAGGACCCTCTCGGCAAGGTGAATTTGTAGAAGTTAGACCTCCAGATCCCAATAACGACGCGCGCCAACAAAGAGAGAGACAATGACTCGCACCGCGGGCAGCCACGTGCGCCGGCTGGCTCAGAGAAAAATAACATAGACGTTAACCTTCAGAAAAATTTTAGCATTCCATACCGAAGTATACAACATGATAATTGCTTTGAAGATGAATCTCTGCGCACTAGAAAGGGTAAAAGATTACACCACATTTCACATGTAAAACAGTTTATTGGAAGATAATCTGTTTTTTAACTTAGTCTTTGCCATAAAACGTTTCACTTCACACTACTTGTACAATTTGTCACACTGAGAAACTGTTAATATGCAACAATGTTTTGAAGTTAACTAGGAACATTTTTAAACAGAAATTACGAATGCATTGTTATAGTGAACAGACGACACAGTGTTGTTATTTGTACATTCTTGCTTGTTAGTTGCACGATTGCGTAACAACTATCAGGCTTACATACTTAGAACATATACTGGCACTGCTAATGAGATTTTAATGCAACATTTTGGTTTACTTGAAAATACATTCTGGATTTAAAGTACTTTCTGTGAGATACCAGATGACACAGTGGTTAGTTTATGTGACAGCTACACGATTTTATCACGACGCTAGTAATGAGTGACCATCTGTTTTATATCTGCACAGTTTTTCTGTATTATTCTGAAAAGTAAAACATGTTTTAGTATTAACTTTTGTGGTATAGCTACAATGAGACAGCCTTTTTCGTAGCACAACAATACGTCACATTATAGTACTTTCTTGATCACGGTAAGGTACGTAATAACTATGATATATATACGCAAAGCATTTCACTTTTGTTTATCATGAGGTAACTACATTGACTTCAGCAGAACTTTGCTTACAGAGGACGATAACTACGACACTTCTACAGAATCATCTTGCAGCAAGGCGCACATTTAGCGCTACAGGACACGCATTTGAGCGATTAATTTTGTACTTAAACCATTTATTTTTCAAGATTTTTGAATTACAAAGAAAGTTTTCTATGATACATTTCATTCCATTGCTGTAATCTGTAACACCTTGGGGTATAATTCCATTAATCCTCAGGGGGTACACGCTTATTTTGTGTACCATGTGTCTGGCAAGCATAAGGAGCCCTAGCTAATATGGTATTTGCTTTTACAACTTTACACATCGGTACCATATTTCTCTAACACATAATTACACAGCTATCTGATCATTTAACTGAGAGATAAACATTCTTTTTACTACATCAGTGACACATGTTTACACAATTACACAGTTGAATAACTTCACACTTATGAAACAGTATTTTGTCTTTACTGTGTGAACTGTTCATATTTTTTAGGAACCATTGTGATACTATGAGAGCTTTGAATGATGTATTTGGTATGGGATCATGATTTTTAAAGTACGTTTGAGGTAGATGACAATATTGATATAAGCAGAGAATTTTTTTTAGGTTTCGAAATCATTGCAGAAAGCTACGACGATTTTGAGATTTGACTGGGGTGTTATGATGATATTATTACAACGACAATATGTATTATGCTGTTGAGGTATGTTTATGATCAAGAAGATGATGCTACCATATATGAGGAATTGGATTATGCTATGTATTTCTTATGATGAAATATTGAAGAAGTGTCTAATATGTATATGTATAATAAGGTAAGGAATAATGAGTAGTGGTTAGGGACTCATATTTGTGGAAAAGGATGTTGGAAACCAAGAATTGTACTTAAGAATTATGAAATGTGTGTACATGTGTGAATGTATCACAATGCCACTGAAAATTTTTTGGACACAGTTGTATTTACAGGATTTTGTTTCTACACATTTGTAACGCAAATTTCCGACCTGTGAAATTTTTTATATGAGACTGTCACTGTAGTGCAAACTGCTGTCGTAAATATTTCGGTTGGAAAGTTAAGTGACCTTCACGTAATGCATGGTGGGCACCCAGCTGCGCGATAGTTGCCTGGGAAAAAGCCATTAGTGCGTGCCTTTCAGAGGCACAGGTGGAGGAAAAAAGAGACCATTAACCTCGCTATTGACTTTCCTTTGTAGAAAGCATCGCAAATATGACACGTTCATTACTTGAAAACATATGATTACTTGTACTATGTGCTACTTACTGAAATGCTTATGAATTGATGAGAAATATTCGTACATCTGCACACCTGGTTATGACAAGTGTCTTTCTACGAGAATTGAGAGAATTTCTACTAACATATGAAATGCCTCATGACTACTGAATGATTATTTTATGCTTTACTTTGTACATAGTTGCTTATTTTATTTGATATGTTTTCCAGGTGTGTTGCATCATTGCTTTTATAAAATAAAATTAAATGCATTTGCTAATGTGAACACTTTCTGTCAACAGATCTGTTAGATAATAATTTTATGATCCACATTCTTCGAAAAATGAGCACTTGGAAAGGAAAAAACAGTAAGAAGGGACTAATAACAGTAACTGCATATATAATTTACTTTTCAAGTACTTGGTAATTTTTATGGTAGAATAAGTTGTGGTGCACCACTTTAATGACATAGATATTAAGATGTGAATAGACAGTTCCCTTTTCTGCATTGTTGTCTTTAGTGTACTATTTTTTCTTCTTGTGGGTTTGTCATCTTTAGATATAAGTTATTACATTTACTGCTGCTAGCTTTGCCAATTTGCATTTTTTCATTGCTGTTTGTATTAATTGTTTTTCGCTGCTGCATTGCCTCATCCCTTAGTTTAGCATCTGAGCTCAGTAGATTTAAGTTAGTTTAAGAAAAAAATGGTTCAAATGGCTCTGAGCACTATGGGACTTAACATCTGTGGTCATCAGTCCCCTAGAAATTAGAACTACTTAAACCCAACTAACCTGAGGACATCACACACATCCATGCCCGAGGCAGTATTCGAACCTGCGACCGGAGCGGTCACGCAGTTCCAGACTGAAGCGCCTTTAACTGCATGGCCACACCGGCTGGGTGTGAGCTTAAGAGGGGTACACTATATAAGAGAATGAGTTGCGATGAATTGGAAGAAACGCATTGAGAAGTTTTAAGAAAAAAGTACAGAAAGCAGGTATAGATACCACTTTTTGAAATAATGAAGAATGAAGGGAGATCTCCAAGAAATAACGAAAGTTTTGTTTGCAAGATACTGCAGTAAAACAAACCCTGTCCTTTCCCTTTCTGTTATTCCGCTATGTGTTCGTGTACTCTTGTATATTTATGTTCTTCCTGTCCTTATGTGTTTAGCTAATACGATTTATGTTGTAGAATTTTTCTAGTACTAAGGTACATTCACTATGATGAGGAATACTGTTATCATCAAATATAATTTGCATTAATAATATGTTATTCACTTTGTAAAGATGTTTAGACATTAATAATTCTGTTCTGTTTCAATGCTCAAGTGTGAAATTAATGTTTCGAGAACTATTCTCATTATTTTATATATTTACTTATGTCATAATTCCTGTAACACTGATGTACATGTTTATTTCTATTCTTTTGTAAAGCCTATATTACTACAAATGTTACCTGTATTGTTATGTTATTTAATGATGTATTTTGTACCTTTGTTATTGTATTCTTATGTTATAAAATTGTAATTGACACCAGTTCATCAAATTAAGTAACTTGTAAGCATTCATTTCACTGCACATATTTCTGTTGGTCACAGTATATGCACAAGATGTGAAAAAAAGAGGACAGTTAGTGTTTGGACGTGTGTTAGTAATTCAGTAAGGGACTGATTAACAGCATTGCTGGTTTTAAGGACAATTCCAAAAACTTGGTGAGTGCACAATTGGTGGTTTATGGACTTACTATATTGTCTGCAAGACTTCTAAGGACAATTCCAGAAACTCTGTGCGTCCATAAGTGATGGTTTATGGACGTGCTATATTCTCCGCAAGACTCTTCGATGGTGAATGTGCACCTACACAGTCGCAACAGATGGCTGCAAGGACTACGGTGGGTCTCCATCTTTGATGGCCCACCAGTACCATTATTTCTACAAGGACTGCAGTGGGTCTGCACCTCTGGTGGCCCACCAATACCATACTCTCTACCAGGACTACAGTGGGTCTGCTCTGTGATGACCTACCTACCAATATTCTTCAAAACTTCGACTGATCCTGCTGTGGGTTTGCTCTGTTGTGGCCCATTACCTGTCTGTATGTCAAGAGTCAGCACTGTCTTTCCGTTGGAAGGACAACACTACTTCTTCAAGACTGCATGGAAATCTACTACTTCCGTGTGCATTTTCTTTTACTGTTCAGACTTTGAGAAAAAAAAACCACTGCAATTTTACTGTGATGAATGATCAGGATGGTCTTTATGGACTGTGAGAAAATTTTAGCTTTTGACCAACATTGTATCAATAAGTGTGTGCATTTGATTTCTTTGTTATTGTAATCATGATTATGATATTTTTTGCCAAATCCGTATTGGCCACTGCCCAAAACAATTTGTAAAATTTTTTGTGGGGAGCATGGGGGCTATGTAAGTAGGCTGTTTAGGTTTTTATATTGGTAACGCCACGTAGCGCTCTGTATGAAAATCACTGGCTGTGCTGTGTGCAGTCTGTGGCTAGTTTGCATTGTTGTCTGCCATTGTAGTGTTGGGCGGTTGGCTGTTAACAGCGCATAGCGTTGCACAGTTGGAGGTGAACCGCCAGCAGTGGTGGATGTGGGGAGTGAGATAGCGGAGTTTTGGACAGAGACACTAAATTTGTAAGACTGAATGCCATGAACTGATATATATATATATATATATATATATATATATATATATATATATATATATATATATATATATATATATAATGACTTTTGAACACTATTGAGGTAAATACATTGTTTGTTCTGTATCAAAATCTTTCATTTGCTAACTATACGTATCAGTAGTTAGTGCCTTCAGCAGTTTGAATCTTTTATTTAGCTGGCAGTAGTGGCGCTCGCTGTATTGCAGTTGTTCGAGTAACGAAGATTTTTGGAAGGTAAGTGATTTGTGAAAGGTATAGGTTAATGTTAATCAGGGCCATTGTTTTGAAGGGATTATTGAAAGTCAGATTGCGTTGCGCCAAAAAAATATTGTGTGTCAGTTTAAGCACAGTCATGTATAATTGTGAAAAGGGGACATTTCAATGTTACCACGTCTCTTGACGAGTCGGCAGTGGAGGTCAGAACCACGACGCCCTGCCTTCAAATCGCGCACTATTCTCCTTAAGGTGGCGGAGGAGAACGTTTCTAACACACACCACTCTCAGAATAAACGCTAAAGCATCAAAAGGTCGTAATTGAAATCAGCCCTTCCATAGAGGCGTCTATTTACATCGATTTCGTGATCGAAAACTCTGCAGTGTGATACGCAAAAGATGGACGTTCTTGACAACCTTTGACACTGCTGAAACACTACAGACGGCTCAATCATTCTCCAAGGATACTATGGGGCTGCAACCCCATTGAAAGTGGTGGCTAGTGCGACTGAAATTTTTGCTCCGTCATGCAGTGTAGAACAATTAGGGACAGTTGAAAACCATTCGACAAATTTGAATGTGATGCAATGCAGAAAATGATGTTTACGCTTTTTCAGTCCTCCTGCTTCGTGCCGTGTTGTAGCATGATGGCGGGAAAACGGGGGAAGCGAATAAAATTGCAAAGTCACGCTAAGACTCCACAGTTCGTAGGAAGAATCTGCAGGAAATGTAGCTCACCCGTGAAGGAAAGAGCTTCTAAGTCGCTTATTTGACTGATTATTGAGTGAATTTCGTAAATCTTGGATCCTTACCAGATAGGACTGGTAGTAGAGCTAGAAAAGATTCGACGAGGAAATGCACGTTTCATCAAGGCATTGTTTATTCGACGCGAGGGAGTTACAGATATAACAAACTCCACAGGCTGAAGTTACAAGATAGGCATTATGCATCACAGAGAGGTTTTCTATTGACATTTCGAGGGCGGTTACTGAGACGAATTGTGCAACATGTTGTTTCCTCCGACATACGCAATGACCACGAGAATAAAATTCGAGAAATTAGAGTGTCCAGCAGGGTAGGGAGGTTCAGTTAGTATTATTAGAAGTACCCTCTCTCACACACTGTGAGGTAGCTTGCGGAGTATGGTATAGATGTATCACCGATGTAGATCTAGATGAGTTCAGCAACACCTTCAGTGCCATCGAAACATCTGTGTGTAAAACTTTAAAAATTTACCTGTACAGACATAAATATGTACCAATCTACATCTACATCCATACTCCGCAAGCCACCTGACGGTGTGTGGTGGAGGGTACCTTGAGTACCTCTATCGGTTCTCCCTTCTATTCCATTCTCGTATTGTTCGTGGATAGAAAGATAGTCGGTATGCCTCTGTGTGGGCTCTAATCTCTCTTATGTTATCCTCATGGTCTCTTCGCGAGATATACGTAGGAGGGAGCAATATACTGCTTGACTCCTCGGTGAAGGTATGTTCTCGAAAATTCAACAAGAGCCTGTACCGAGTTACTGAGCGTCTCTCTTGCAGAGTCTTCCACTGGAGTTGAAACGTCTCCTTAGAAATATTAATGAATGACTGTGCTGATAAACCTCTTACATTATTTTCTTTTTAAACAGCTGAGCAGAACTGAACGTACTCAGACATTTCTCACTTTACTTTTTCTGATCATCACTAAATTGACACACAATATTTTTTTAGCGCAACGCAGTCTGACTTTCAATAATCCCTACAAAAGAATGGCCCTGACTAACATTAACCTATACCTTTCACAAATCACTTTCCTCAAAAAAATCTTTGTTACTTTAACAACTGCAATACAGCGAGCGCCACTACTGCCAGCTAAATAAAAGATTCAAACTACTGAAGGCACTAACTACTGATAGGTAAAGTTAGCAAATGAAAGATTTTGATACAGAACAATCAATGTATTTACCTTAATAGTGTTCAAATGTCATAATACACTCCTGGAAATTGAAATAAGAACACCGTGAATTCATTGTCCCAGGAAGGGGAAACTTTATTGGCACATTCTTGGGGTCAGATACATCACATGATCACACTGACAGAACCACAGGCACATAGACACAGGCAACAGAGCATGCACAATGTCGGCACTAGTACAGTGTATATCCACCTTTCGCAGCAATGCAGGCTGCTATTCTCCCATGGAGACGATCGTAGAGATGCTGGATGTAGTCCTGTGGAACGGCTTGCCATGCCATTTCCACCTGGCGCCTCAGTTGGACCAGCGTTCGTGCTGGACGTGCAGACCGCGTGAGACGACGCTTCATCCAGTCCCAAACATGCTCAATGGGGGACAGATCCGGAGATCTTGCTGGCCAGGGTAGTTGACTTACACCTTCTAGAGCACGTTGGGTGGCACGGGATACATGCGGACGTGCATTGTCCTGTTGGAACAGCAAGTTCCCTTGCCGGTCTAGGAATGGTAGAACGATGGGTTCGATGACGGTTTGGATGTACCGTGCACTATTCAGTGTCCCCTCGACGATCACCAGTGGTGTACGGCCAGTGTAGGAGATCGCTCCCCACACCATGATGCCGGGTGTTGGCCCTGTGTGCCTCGGTCGTATGCAGTCCTGATTGTGGCGCTCACCTGCACGGCGCCAAACACGCATACGACCATCATTGGCACCAAGGCAGAAGCGACTCTCATCGCTGAAGACGACACGTCTCCATTCGTCCCTCCATTCACGCCTGTCGCGACACCACTGGAGGCGGGCTGCACGATGTTGGGGCGTGAGCGGAAGACGGCCTAACGGTGTGCGGGACCGTAGCCCAGCTTCATGGAGACGGTTGCGAATGGTCCTCGCCGATACCCCAGGAGCAACAGTGTCCCTAATTTGCTGGGAAGTGGCGGTGCGGTCCCCTACGGCACTGCGTAGGATCCTACGGTCTTTGCGTGCATCCGTGCGTCGCTGCGGTCCGGTCCCAGGTCGACGGGCACGTGCACCTTCCGCCGACCACTGGCGACAACATCGATGTACTGTGGAGACCTCACGCCCCACGTGTTGAGCAATTCGGCGGTACGTCCACCCGGCCTCCCGCATGCCCACTATACACCCTCGCTCAAAGTCCGTCAACTGCACATACGGTTCACGTCCACGCTGTCGCGGCATGCTACCAGTGTTAAAGACTGCGATGGAGCTCCGTATGCCACGGCAAACTGGCTGACACTGACGGCGGCGGTGCACAAATGCTGCGCAGCTAGCGCCATTCGACGGCCAACACCGCGGTTACTGGTGTGTCCGCTGTGCCGTGCGTGTGATCATTGCTTGTACAGCCCTCTCGCAGTGTTCGGAGCAAGTATGGTGGGTCTGACACACCGATGTCAATGTGTTCTTTTTTCCATTTCCAGGAGTGTATATAAGGCAGTTCATGACATCCAATCTTACAAATGTACTGTTTCTGATGTTCACATGTCCAGATCATCCGCTCTCAAAACTCCGCCATTTCTCTCCCCCTACATCCACCACTGCTGGCGGCTCACCTCCAACTGCGCAACGCTATGCGCTGTTAACATCCAGCTGCCCAACACTACAATAGCAAACAACAATGCAAACCAGCCACAGACTGCACACAGCACAGTCAGTGATTTTCATACAGAGCGCTACGTGGTGTTACGAATATAAAAGCCTAAACAGCCTACTTACATAGCCCCCATGCTCCCCACAAAAAAATTTTACAAATTGTTTTGGGCAGTGGCCAATACGGATTTGGCAAAAAATATCATAATCATGATTACAATAACAAAGAAATCAAATGCACACACTTATTGATACAATGTTGGTCAAAAGCTAAAATTTTCTCACAGTCCATAAAGACACTCCTGATCATTCATCATAATAGTAATTACAGTTTTTTTCACAAAGTCTCATTAGTAAAAGAAATTGCCCTCAGAAGTAGTGTTGTCCTTCCAACGGAAAGACAGTGCTGACTCTTGACATGCAGACAAGTAATAGGCCACAACAGAGCAAACCCACAGCAGAGTCAGTCGCAGTTTTGAAGAATATTGGTAGGTAGGTCATCACAGAGCAGACCCACTGTAGTCCTAGTAGAGATTATGGTATTGGTGGGCCACCAGAGGTGCAGACTCACTGCAGTCCTTGTAGAAATAATAGTACTGGTGGGCCATTGAGGGTGCAGACCCACTTCAGACCTTGTAGAGACAGCCAGCAGCCATCTGTTGCGACTGTGCAGGTGCACAATCACCATCGAAGAGTCTTGAGGAGAATATAGCAAGTCCATAAACCACCACTTGTGAACTCAGAAAGTTGTCCTTAGAACCAGCAATGCTGTTATCCAGTCCCTTGCTGAATTATTAACACACGTGCAAACATTAACAGTGCCAACATCTCTTAAATTGTGCATTACTATGGCCAACAGAAACATATACACTGAAATGAATGGTTACAAGTTACTTAATTTGCTGAACTGGTGTCCATTACAATTTTATAACATGAAAATACAATTACAAAGATACAGAAAACATCATTAAAACATAATAATATAGATAACATTTGTAGTAATACAGGCTTTACAAAAGAATAGAAATAAAAATATACATCAGTGTTACAGGAATTATGACATAAGTAAATATATAAAAGATCAGAATAACTTTTGAAAAATCAACTTCACACATGAGCAACAACACAGAACGGATAAATAATTCTAAACATCTTTACCAAGTAAATAACATAGTATTAATGCAAATTATATTTGAGGATAACAGTATTCCTCATCATAGTGAATGTAGCTCAGTACTAGAAAATTTGTACAACATAAATCTTATTAGCTAAACACATAAAGACAGGAAAAACACAAATACACAAGAGTACACAAACACATAGCAGAATAACACAGGAGGAAAGGACAGGGTTTGTTTTCAGTGTAACATTTGGTACTGCAGTCCAACCCAAAACAGTAGATCTTTCCTCTTATTTCAACATTTGTTTCCACCAAAAGAATCATATCCAAGCATGCTTTCTGTATTTATATGTTCACATATTTCTTACCTCATTACCTATTTTCCAGTATCTTACCTTATCATTTATTTCCAAGAAAATCTGCTGAGCGAGGTGGCGAAGTGGTTAGCACACTGGACTCGCTTTCGGGAGAACGACGGTTCAATCCCGTCTCCAGCCATCCTGGTTTAGGTTTTCCATGATTTCGGTTATGCCCTAAGTTATATATTATTTATTGCCTATATAAACCGAAACATACTTCACGGACACTTAAATGAAACAATCTGAACAGCATTACCAGCAATTACGCTAGTTTTTATTGCACTCCCATCATTACGACTATTATATTTACTTGATGATTCAGTACTAAATCGTTTCAGGCAAATGCCAGGATGGTTCCTTTGAAAGGGCATGGCCAATTTCCTTCCCCATCCTTCCCTAACCCGAGCTTGCGCTCCGTCTCCAATGACCTCGTTGTCGACGGGACGTTAAACACTAACTTCCTCCTCCTCCTCCAAGAAAATCCTACCTAAACCTGTTGTCCCTAAACCCTACTGTTTTTGTTCATATCCTCTTTCAAAATCCTTTTTTGGCCAAACCATTTTCTTATAGCTTCTCAATGCACTTCATCCAATTCATCACAACTCGGTCTCCCATATAGCCTACCCCATCTTAAGCTAACTTAAATCTACTGAGCTCAGATGCTAAACTAAGGGATGAGGCAATGCAGCAGCACATAACAGATTAACACAAACAGCAATGATAAAAAAAATGCAAATTGGGAAAGCAAGGAGAAGTATATATAAATTAGCAAAGCAATTGCAATATTACAACTAATATAAGGCAATGTGCAGCAACAAGAAAAATAAATCAGTAGTAAAACTGGCTTAACAGAGTAATACAAAGTGAAATTCAGTAGCACTATGCCTGGCAAACAGCAGCAGCAAATGCAATAACTTATATCTAAACATGACAAGCAGAAAAAATAGTACACTAAAGACAACAATGCAGATAAGGGAAATGTCTATTCACGTCTTAATGTCTATGTCATTAATGTGGTGCACCAGAAGTTAACCGAACAAAAAAATTACCAAGTAGTTGAAAAGAAAATTATGTATGCGGTTACTGTTATTAATCCCTTCTTATTGTTCGTTCCTTCCCAAGTGCTCCTTTTTCGAAGAATGTGGATCATAAAATTAGTATTTAATAGATCTGGTAACAGAAAGGGTTCACATTAGCAAATGAATTTAATTTTATTTTATAAAAGCAATGCTGCAACACAGCTGGAAACCAGATATTAAACAAAATGAGCAATCTCTCAACTAGAAAGACAATAGATGTAAAATGTTTCTCTTCATTTCATTAGGCATTTTAGTAAATATCGTAAATTAAGAGCTCCACAGTATAATCATATGTTTTCAAGTTTGAGTGTGTCGTATTTGCGATGCTTTCTACAAAGAAATGTCAATAGCGAGGACAATGGCCTCCTTTTTTTTCACCTGTGCCTCTGAAAGGCACACACTAATGGCTTTTTTCCAGGCGACTGTCACGCAGCTGGGTGCCCACGATGCATTACATGGAGGTTACTTAACTTCCTTACCGAAATATTTACGAGACCAGTTTGCACTACAGTGACAGTCTCATATAAAAAATTTCACAGGTCGAGATTTTGTGTTACAAATGTGTAGAAACAAAATCCTATAAATATAACAGTGTCCAAAATATTTTTGTCAGTGTTGTGATACATTCACGCATTTACACACATTTCATAACTCGATTCTCAGCTTATTGATCATAAACGTACCTCAACAGCAAAATACACATCTTCATTGTAATAACAACATCATAACAGATCAATCACATCTCAGAATCGTCGCAGCTTCTTTCAATAATTTCAAGGTCTTCAATAAAGTCATCTACCTCAAACGTACTTCAAAAATCATGATCCCTTACCAAATTCATCATTCAAAGCTCTCATAGTATCACAGTGGTTCCGAAAAAATATGAACAATTCACAAAGTGCAGACAAAATACAGTCTCATAAGTGTGAAGTTATCCAACTGTGTAATTGCATAAACATATGTCACTGACGTAGTAAAAAAATGTTTGTTTCTCTGTTAAATAATCAGATAGCTGTGTAAATGTGTGTTAGAGAAATATGGTACCGATGTGTAAAGTTGTACAAGCAAATATCATAGTAGCTAGGGCTCCTTGTTCTTGCCAGACACATGGTACACAAAGTAAACATGTACCACTCTGAGGATTAATGTAATTATTCCCTCAGGTGTTTCAGATTACAGCAATGGAATGAAATGTATCACAGAAAACTATCTTTGTAATTCAAAAATCTTGAAAAATAAATGGTTTAAGTACAAAATTAATCACTCAAATGCATGTCGTGTAGCGCTAAATGTGCGTCTTGCTGTAAGATAGTCTCTGTGGAAGTGTCGTAGTTATCGTCCTCTGTAAGCAAAGTTCTGCTGAAGTCAGTGTACTCACCTCATCATAAACAAAAGTGAAATGCTTTGTGTATAAATATCGTAGTTATTATGCTTATTGCCGTGATGAAGAAAGTACTGTGCTGTAACGTATTTTTGTGCTACGGAAAAGGCTGTCTCATTGTAGCTATACCACAAAAGTTACTACTAAAACATGTTTTGCTTTCCAGAAGAATACAGAAAAGTTGTGCAAATATAAAATAGACACACCGCAAAAGCAGCAATGCAAATTGTGTCACACATTAGTAGCGTTCTGATATAATTGTATAGCTGTCAAAGAAACCAAATGCTAAGTCATCTTTAATCTCACAGAAAGTAGTTTAAATCCAGAATGTATTCTCAAGTAAACCAAAATGTTGCATTAAAACTCATTAGCAGTACCGGTAGATGTTCTAAGTATGTGAGCCTTATAGTCGTTATGTAATCGTGCAAGTAACAAGCAAGAATATACACTCACAATAACACTGTGTCGTCTGTTCACTATAACAATGTACTCATAAATACTGTCAAAAAATGTTCCCTGGGTTCTAGACTGGATAGTTAACTTCAAAACATTGTTGCATGTTAACAGTTTCTCAGTGTGACAAGCTGTACTAGTAGTGTGAAGTGAAAAGTTTTATGGCAAAGACTAAGTTAAAAAACAGGTTATCTTTCAATAAACGGTTTTACATGTGAAATGTGGTGCAATTTTTTACCCTTTCTAGTGCGCAGAGTTTCAACTTCAAAGCAATTATCATGTTGTATATGTCGGTAAGGAATGCTAAAATTTGCTCAAGGTTAGTGTCTGTTATTTCTCTCGGAGCCAGCCGGCGCATGTTGCTACCTGCAGTGCGAGTCATTGTCTGTTATCTCTTTGTTGGCATGCGTCGTTATTAGGATTAGGAGACCTAATTTCTACAAATTCACCTTGTCGAAAAGGCTCTGCCCTGTTTGAATCCCACCAGTTCTGATGAAATTCAGGTCTGTCGTTAAGATTATATCGTCTGTCGTCACGTCGGTAGTTCCTGTAGTTTCTTTCTTGTCGGTTAAGTGGTGGAGAATTTCTCCCTGAATTATCACTGCACGGTGGACCATTGCGTCTAAAGTTATTCTGTCTCCCTCGATAATAATTGTTTTGGTTCCCATATTGTCTGTTTCTATGGTTATCTCTGTCATATTCATTACTACGGAAGTGCGATCTTTCTCTGTAACTATTATTCTGCCAACAGTTGTCATAAGGGTGGTGTCTGTTTTGGTCACGATTTACGTTGTAAGAATAGCTTTGTCGTGTCCAGTTATTATTTCTTACATCGCAGAATTGTAACGGATGTGACCTGTAATTGTTGTGTTCCTGTTTTCGCGTTCCGCGATTGTCACTGTCAATTTCTAATTCTTGTAAGAGTCCCTGAAAAGCTTCAATGTCGTCTTTCCAACGTCCTGCCAAAATAATATGTCGTAAATGTTCAGGTAGTTCGATTAAGCAAATGCGGATTTGTTCTGAGGGGTTGTATGGGTTTGGCAGGTACTGATTCTTGTGCAACATGTCTTCAAAATATTTCACAAGACAGGAGAATTCAGATTCTTCGAAATGTTTCGTTATTTTGATGCTATGTTTTACTCGGTCTTGTGTAGCTTGAGACCAATGTGCTGAGAGGAAGGCGTGATAAAAATCTCCTTCACTGTGGCAATCGTGAAGGACCAATCGCATTCTTACAACTGGTTCATTCTCTAAATAGCCACACATAAATTCTAATCTGTGCTCTAATGACTATTTGGGAGGAAAACAATGATAGAATTGATGAAGCCATGCTTGTGGCCCACATCCACCACTGCTGGCGGCTCACCTCCAACTGCGCAACGCCACGCGCTATTCCATCCAGCTTCCCAACACTACAATAGCAAACAACAGTGGAAACCAGCCTCAGACTGCACAAAGGAAAGCCAGTGATTTTCAAACAGAGCGCTATGTGGCGTTACCAATATAAAAGCCTAAACAGCCTACTTACAGAGTTTATCTATTATCTCCGTAACGCTTTCGCGATTACTAAATGATGATGCTCTCCGTTGGATCTCTCTCTCTCTTCTATCAACCCTATCTGATACGGATCCCACACCAGTGAACAGTAGTCAAGCAGTGGGCGAACAAGTATACTGTAACCTAATTCCTTTGTTTTTGGACTGCGTTTCCTTAGGTTTCTTCCAATGAATCTCAGTCTGGCATCTGCTTTACTGACGGTTAATTTTATATCGTCATTCCATTTTAAATCACTCCTAATGCCTACGCCCAGATAATTTATGGAATTAGCTGCTTCCATTTGCTGACGTGCTATATTGTAGCTAAATGATAAAAGATCTTTCTTTCTGTGTATTCGCAGCACATTACTCTTGTCTACACTGAGATTCAATTGCCTTTCCCTGCACCATATGTCAATTCGTTGCAGATCCTCCTGCATGTCAGTACAATTTTCCAACCTCTCGATGTACTACAGCATCATCCGCAAAACGCCTCAGTGAACTTCCGATGTTATCCACAAGGTCATTTATATACGAGTATATCGTGAATAGCAACGGTCCTGCGACACTCCCCTGCGGCACACCTGAAACCACTCTTACTTCGGAAGACTTCTCTCCATTGAGAATGACGTGCTGCGTTCTGTTATTTAGGAACTCATCAATCCAATCACACAATTGGTCTCATAGTCTACATGCTCTTACTTTTTTCATTAAATGACTGTCAGGAACAGTATCAAATACGTTTCGGAAGTCAAGAAACATGGCATCTACCTGGGAACCCGTGTCTATGGCCCTCTGAATAGCGCGAGCTGGGCTTCACACGACCGTCTCTTTCGAAATCCATGCTGATTCCTACGGAGTAGATTTCCAGTCCCCAGAAAAGTCATTAAACTCGAACATAAACATTCTACAACTGATCGACGTTAGAGATATAGGTCTATAGTTCTGCACTTCTGTTCGACGTCCCTTCTTGAAAATGGGATGACCTGTGTTTTCCAATCCTTTGGAACGCTACGATCTTCTAGAGACCTACGGTACACCGCTGGACGAAGAAGGGGGGGGGGGCGGCAAATTCCTTCGCGTACTCTGTGTAAAATCTAACTGGTATCCTATCAGGTCAAGCGGCCTTTCCTCTTTTGAGCGATTTTAATTGTTTTTCTATCCCTCTGTCATCTATTTCGATATCTACCATTTTGTCATCTGTGCGACAATCTAGAGAAGGAACTACAGTGCAGTCTTCCTCTGTGAAACAGGTTTGGAAAAAGACATTTAGTATTTCGGCCTTTAGTCTGTCATCCTCTTTTTCAGTATCATTTTGACATAAGACCAAAATTTCTTAGGATTTTCTGCCAAGTCAGTAATAGAACTTTACTTTCCAATTCGTTGAACGCCTCTCGCAGAGCCCTCCTCACACTACATTTCGCTTCGTGTAATTTTTGTTTGTCTGCAAGGCTTTGGCTATGTTTTGATTGCTGTGAAGTTCGCTTTGCTTCCGTAGCAGTTTTCTAACTCGGTTGTTGTACCACGGTGGCTCTTTTCCATATCTTACGATCTTGCTTGGCACATACTCATCTAATGCATATTGCACGATGGTTTTGAACTTTTTGTCCATTGATTCTCAACACTATCTGTACTTGAGATAAAAATTTTGTGTTTAGCCATCAAGTACTCTGAAATCTGCTTTTTGTCACTTTTGCTAAACAGAAATATCTTCCTACCTTTTTTCAATGTTTCGGTTTACGGGTGAAATCACGGATGCTGAAACCGCTTTATGATTGCTGATTTCCCTCGTGATACCGTCCTCACGTTGCTTCATCCTGGGAAAAGAGGTTACTGAAGAAAGACGGTGACATCATATATTCCGTTGAAGAACGTGCTTTTGTGGTACTGGAATACCAGGGATTAGAAAACAGTCCTCCGACGACAAGGCACAGTTTTCAAACGCTATTTAATATTCCGAATAGAACGAGTGAGCAAATCACTCGGAAACTCTTCGTCAAATTCCAACCGTGAGGCAACGTAGCTGATTATCTAGCGGGGAATGTTGGGCTCCAGGCGTACTGTAGTAGACAAAATGTCGCCATGGTTTCTGGAGTTATTCTGCAAAATGGAAGGAAATCCTTTTGAACAATTGTAGTAGAGACTGGTTGGAAGAAATCAAGCAAGCAAAAAATAGTGAGACGGAGCTTACACATATTTCCATTCAAAATCCATAGCTACCAGGATCTGTGACAGACTGACTTTGCGAATCAGAATCGCACGATGAATAATAATGGAGGATTTTATTTGGCAACATCTGGTTCGCAGATGAAGCACACTTCTACCTAAATGGAGTCGTCAATAAACAAACCTTGCGATTTTGGGATTCCGAAATCCCCATTTGGGATACCGAAATTCCCATTTGTGTCAAGCGATAGCACTGAAATCTCCCAAAGCTATTGTTTGGGCTGCGGATGCAGCAGACGAATGTTGGCCCTTTCTCCATTCGATGAACGATCACCAGTAACCACAACGCACCGAACGGGTGTTCCGCTTTCTTGACGAATACTTCGGGAATTTCCGCAGCTCGTGGTCGTGCGGTAGCGCTCTCGCTTCCCGCGCCCGGGTTCACGGGTTCGATTCCCAGTGGGGTCAGGGATTTTCTCTGCCACCTGATGACTGGGTGTCGTGTGATGTCCTAAGGTTAGTTAGGTTTAAGTAGTTCTAAGTTCTAGGGGACTAATGACCATAGATGTTAAGTCCTATAGTGCTCAGAGCCATTTTGAACTTCGGGAATAGGATCACTTCGTTGGATTATTGCAAAGTCACAGGTGAGTGGATGGATTGGCCTCCATGTTAGCTGTTTCTGACTACTTTCAGCGGGACACATTGAACGACAGTGTGTACCGGAACCATCTTATCACTCTGGACGAGCTTGAATCGGCGACTTGTGTGGCATCTCAATCCATTACCGTTGAAACATTGTAGGATGTAATGGTAAGCATCAGTGTTCGTTTGCACCTCCTCCGTACTGCGAATGATCGGCATTGCGAAGAGACTGTGACGTAGTTGCAAAGACTACTTGCAAAGGACAAGTTTAACTATGCACGTTGACAGTGTACGACCTGCAAAGCGTTCAGCCTCGTCTGTTAGCAGCCTTTCGAACTATTTCTAATCTTCTGTATAACTTTTGTATAAAATTCTTACAGCTTTCACAATAGACATACCTTTGGTTGCACTCTTCTATCGATCTCAATTTTCGAGATATTTAATTTTCAAACAGGAACGCATTTTGTTGACCTATATTTAACGAAGTGCTGGATTCTTTCATTTCTTACTTAAGAAAGCAACAAAGGAAATAAATATTCCGGGTACGCCATTCTGAAAATATTGGCGTCTGCCTTCAAGCCACTGGTGTAGAAATCCGATCCCAAAGCTAATTACAAAAGTTGACTTGAAGAGAGAGATAGAAGAAGAGAACTGCTGTCAGAAAATGAGCAAAACTTCTGTTCTTATATTAGGACGCCTGAAGCATCACTGAAAAGAGAACCGTCCAGCTGTAGTCGAAAATAAGTACGGAGATGTTATAACTATTGTGAAACGACAGCATTGTATCGTGTTCCTGGATTTATAATCTACAAGTTCCTAAAAAATAGTTAGGATGCCTTTCGCTAAGGATAATTGTATTCCCTTCTCAGATGAGGCGTAGAAAGAACGACCATTTGTGTGCCTCATTGCCTGATTTAGCTATCGTGACCTTAATTCTAAGTGTAACCCATTAAAGGTAGATTTTTTTTTCGTATATAGATTGCGACCTGCCAATACGTTATTGGAATTTTCGCGAGCTCTATAGCGTAATTTTTTAGAGAGTGTGTCATTTAAAATTCATCACAGGCGCCAACGAAACTGATCTGGAGCAGCCTTGTTTTTCGCATACGTTCGATGTTCTCCACTATTCTTATTTGACGTTAATTCCACAAACATGAAAAATATGCCACCAGAGCCAACAAGATATGCGCGCTCTGTAGTGTTTATAAAAGAACGTGACATAGCAGTTCTTATGAGTACCAGCGGCCCTCTGCGGCAGGGAGTGCTTTAAAATTTCGGACCAGTTTAATAATCCCTAACTGTTCGTTTAAATACAAGCGAACTCTCCGTAACACATGACAAAGACTTTTAGCAAGTGCCTTTTCATTGACATACTGACCACCTGTGAGTCCGGAACAGAGGCGAGGCTTTGCAGTGTATGTCTTGCAAAGCAACTAGTGTGACGTCTCAAGTTCGTTACGGGCCTGGCGTTTCTTGTGTATTAATTCTGTAGACAAAAACCAAGATTGAAACTTTTAACTTTAGCTTAACGTAGAAGTTACGTAAGAGCTGGTATATTATTTTGCATTTGTCATTTTGTTAATGTCTTACGGGATGTTGCTACACTTTTTATTCAGTACTGCCTCATGATAGAATCACGTCGTGCCTGTGGGGTTTGATATCGAAACTGAAAGTCGTCAGTAACATGTGCAACTTTCGCTACTAAATTTTAACGTCGTGTTAACGTGCAGGTTCCCTGCGATGATACATTCGTTACCAAGCTATCTGTATATACAAATGTAGTTGTCCTTGGCACATATGTCAGGTGGTCGGAAGGACCCGCCATAGTTCCGGTCCCACGGGCCAATCAGCTTCCAGTCCGCGCCTCGTGGCGAACAGCGGGTAGCGTTTTTGAAAGACACACTAGCGTGGAGCCCAGTCTACTGTTGTGTGCTGCTTGCCTTGGCCCTTGGATGCGCCGCTATGGTCTTGGTAAGGTGCTACGTGGCTGAGCAGAGATTGAGCGACTTTGCAGTCAGAGGTCAGCACTCATGCACGGAAATTTTTTGTTTAATGTGCACCTATTTTTCTGGATTGCATTACGATGTTTAAGTTGGAGGATCTTCTGATTGTTCTGTGGTTTCAGTGCGTGTCTTACTTGTGGAAATCTTACTTGCTGCCTTTATGAAGAGAGAGTCTTCGATGTCAGGTATAGAATCGGTTTGCTATCTTACTTTTGTTCCAAGTTTTCATGTCTTGTAACCTCTTGTACCACGTTCTGTGATTACCAATGTTGTGTGTGCAGGCGCGACTTAATTACATTTTGGTACTACCTATATGCATTTCTACTCATCATCATCATCATCTTGGACAGTTTCCAGCCACTGGCTGGGTCTGTCGGGAACACAAACCTCTCCATCGTGTTCTGTCTTTCCACCATTCCCCCTCTTCCACCTTCGTCCAGTTCTCTCCTCTTCTCATCACACATTCCTTCACTCCCTTCACCCATCTATCCCTTGGTCTTCCTCTGGGCCTCTTCCCCTCCAGTTGCAGATCAAACATCCTCTTTGGGATTCTTCCCTCATCCATTCTCTTCATGTGTCCATACCACTGCAGTCTTGATTTTTCTATCCTGTCCTGTACTGGTTCCTCCTTTAGTCTTTCCCTCACATACACATTTCGCAATCTGTCTCGTCTTGTTACACCCAACCTGCTCCTCTGGAACTTCATTTCACTAGCCTGTATTCTACTTTTGTCGCTTTCGTGGATTACCCATGTCTCACTTCCGTATGCCAATATGGGGACAAAGTAGGTTCGGTATATAATTCCCTTGGATTTCTGTGGCACCTCCTTGCTCCAAATAAGCCCCCTAATGCATTTGTAGAACTGCCCTGCTTTTCTGCACCTTTTATTTATTTCCATTGCGTTTCCCCCCTTACTTTCAATCACGCTTCCCAGGTACTTGAAGTTCTCTACCACTTGTAATTCTTCCTCTCCACAAGTTATACCCACATTTGGCCTATTCTTCTTCCTTGTTGTGACGATTATTTCACTTTTCTTTGCAGAGAAATGCATTCCATATTGTGCTGCCGTTGCCTCCCATGCATCTAACTGCTCTTGCACCTCCTTCTCGCAATTTCCCCATAACATCAGGTCACAGGCAAAAAGGACTGCTTTCATTTTAAGATCTCCAATTGCATCTGATACTTGCTGTAGGATTTCATCCATAACAATAGTAAACAATAAAGGCGAAAGTGCACTTCCCTGTCGCAGCCCATTTTCCAGCTTGAACCATGCAGTACGTTTCTACTCATATATTTCCTTAATCAATTAAATTCCCTTGCCATAACTTTTCTAGCTAGCCTGATTTACATGAAGCTGCACTTCGCATTGCGCTCGATATGGAGTGGAACTTTCTGTCAGCAAAGACAATAATTTCTATCTTAAAAAATTTTCTACGTACAATTCCAAGCTGTCCCCCTATCACGGTGAGCATTAATCGCCTTTCTGTGCACTGACTCTCAGTACGGAAAATGAGTGACGCAGCAGATGAGGAGGTGAAATTAATCATTTCATATAAAATGTTAATAATTTATGTTTCGTATTGGCCAGCTATGGTAATAGTCTGTGCCCGCATAAAGATTGCACTGCACGGCCGTGTAAACAGCCTTGCTTATGTGTTTTCATGCAACGTGAGATGTCTGTTATGCCTACCAGGTTCACGTAAATTCAATTTTCGTTTGGTTTGCCCACTGTAAATCGTTCCACAAAGTAATAGGTCCCAGTCTAGGTAACATTTTGCAGCCAGATTGCGTTCATGGATCTACATTCTTTCGTTCATCTAAGCGTTGTATGTAAGAGGGCATTATTTAAATTCGGGGCATATTCCGGACTTACACAGGCAATCCGTTTTCAGAACGCAGTTGGAATTGCATATTTACTTGTCAGTACTGAAGAATTGTGTACTTAACATCTCTTCAGCAGGAAAAACAAAAGTTAAGGTGGAACTGAAAACCCCAGACAAGGCTAATTTCCTAGTTACCAGTGAGGTATTAAAGTCAAAAAATATAGTTTACATTCCTTCCTTTGTTGTCCATAAGCTGGGAGTAAACAGGAAAGTAGACACCAACCTTGAAGAAGCGGAGATTTTGGAAGTCGTACAATCTCCCTTCCCTGTTGTAGGCGTTCGGAGGTTTACGAAGAGATATGGTAAAGACCAAATCGTTAAATTGCAGACCTGTTTGTTAACCTTCGACTCTCAAACCTTACCGGAAGCCGTGTCTATTCACGGAACAAAACATGAGACAAAATAGTGCTATGAACAATTCCGATATCCGTCACCTCGTTACGGGCATATTTCAATCTCTCTCTCTCCCTAAATTATGGCGGCTTTAAAAGTATTGCAGTGGAATGCGAGATCGGCTAATTCTAATAGAGAAAGCTTGCAACGAGAACTGTTCGTAGGTAAGCCTGATATCGTTCTGTTATGTCAAATTTGGTTCAAATTCGAACGAACTGTTCGCTTTCAAAATTATTCTATAGTAAGGGAAGACCGTCTCGATGGGTGGGGCGGCGTAGCTATGCTGGTAAAAACTTCGCTGCCGCATCGACCACACCCGTCACACGCACCTGTCACCAACCTTGAATTAGTCGCTGTGGAGATACGAACTGCCCACAAAACCTTTACAGTTGTCTCGTTGTATAACGCTCCCCACCACAGTATCGTGGAAGATGACTGGAGACAATTAATAAGTCAGCTTCGTCCTCCCTTTATCGTAGCTAGAGACGTGAATGCCCGCCATGTAGCGTGGGCAGGAGACGTGACAGACAGGAACGGCAGGACCTTGATAAGCGCTATCGAAGATAATATCCTAGTGATACTCAACGATGGCTCTCCTACTATGATAACTTCACCTCTCCGTAGACCCTCCGCAGTTGATGTAACTCTTTGCATCCCCTGCTTTACTGAAATATCTAATTGGTGCGTTTAAAAGGATTCAATGGGATCCGATCATCTACCGATAGGGTTTCACATTAACATCAATGTGTATACTACGCACATCTGTTACTCTAATAGTAAGTGGAAAATCAAGGAAGCTAATTGGGCCTCTTATAAGGAAACGGTTCGGCGGGCACTCGCAAATACGTGACGTGACTTACGGGACGAAGATGCCACCCAGTTTTAGTCAATGCTATGAACATCGCAGCCGGCATCAGCATCCCTAAGAAAAAAGAGTTTACAGTAATGAAGCACCGTTCTCCTCCTTGGTGGAATTCAGAATGCTCTCGGGAAGTTGCGAAGCGACGGCTCGCCTTGAAAACCTATCGTCAGAATCCTTCATTGCACAACTTCTTAGCTGTGCAAAATGCGAATGCGCGAGTTAACAAATTCCTGAAGAAAACCAAGGAGGACAGTTGGAAACAATTTTGCCTGGCCCTAAATAATGAAACCAGTATGGCAAGCATCTGGCATAAAATAATAAAATAAAAGCTTTTAGAACAAGAAGACTGTCTTCCTCCCCTCCTGCTACCACGGCCTGGTTAGAGGAATTCATAGCTACAATCGCTCCTCCCACGGTGCCATTTTTAAACCATCGGTTCCTTGCTGAGGGAGACCGCTATCATGTTCTCCTTCGTCCTTTCTCTAAAGAAGAACTCAACGAAGCTATTAAAGTCTCGAGCGACAGTTGCCCTGGCATTGATCGTATACACTACTCTATGCTTGCACACCTGGCTATAGAAGCGAAAGACTTTCTGTTGAACATTTTTAATCAGTACTGGATGAAGACAGACCTGATATCAACATGGAAGACGCAAGTAATAATTCCAATTCTCAAACGTGGTAAAGATCCAAATGTCGGTACTAATTATAGACCTATTGCCTTGTCGTCGTGTGTTGCAAAAACACTGGAACGAATGGTAAAAAGGAGACTAGAATGGTGGCTTGAAAAAGGTAATTTGTTGCCTCGGAGTCAATACTGCTTCAGAAAAGGCAAAGGGACCGTGGATAACCTGTTTTTTGCTTAATATGGATATCACGTCAGCCTTTCAAACGAAAGAGACAGTAGTGGCAGCTTTTCTTGACGTTAAGGGTGCATATGATCACGTACAAATACCGATACTCTTGGACAAGCTGGCAGGATTCGGAATTCCTTCACGGATGATCTACGGTATCAGTACCCTGATTACTCAAAGAGCGATCTACGTCCGTTTCAAAGGTTACATGATCGGACCTTTTTATGTCTCCCAGGGCTTGCCGCAAGGTGCAATTTTAAGTCCTCTCCTGTATACTCTACATACGCACGACCTAGAACGCATACTTACTCCCCCCACAAAAATCCTACAGTATGCTGATGATACATGTGTTTATTCTACTGCTGCTTCATATCTTCGGGCGAAAACGGCATTAACCACAACCATCGCACACATCGATGAGTGGCTCTCTATAAATGGGCTGGAGATCTGGACTGAGAAATCAGCAGTCGTTCCTTTCTCCGAGTCGACGACAGCTCGCACTGAAGATCACAATACCTGTGGGAAGATCACCTTCTAAATAAGATCTCACGCTCGATTTCTGGGGATGATTTTTGACTCTCGGATAAGCTGGGCGCCCCACATCCGGTCCACCGTTACCAAGTGTGAAGAAGGTTTAAATGTAATCAGATCACTCACCAGAGTGTTTTACTCACCATGTACCGAGGGATAATTCGATCTCGATTAGACTATGGCAGTCAATTCTACCACACTGCGTCAAAGATTCATCTCTCCAAATTAGATACTCTTCAATATAGAGGCATTCGTACCTGTCATGGAGCCATGCGATCGACGCCCACCAATGCCCTTTTAATAGAAGCAGGGGAGATGCCCTTGAGCATTAGGCGCCAAATGTTATCGGACAAATTCTACATTCAAGGCATGGCCATTATGGACAGTTCCGTCTATCAAAGTAGAGACTGCATTTATCGACTGTGGATTGCATCCCACAGAAGGAATAAAGTTCCAGCCGTTTGTGCCAGCTTTGACACTTGGTGACCTGTCATACATTCTATACGGCGTTCAGCGCATCTACCTGTTTTTGAATATGATTTTCAAATGCTCTGCTCCCAGATCCCAGTCCATTATTTAAGTACGACCTGCCTGGACAGTACTAATGTCAACGTTGGCTTCAATCGTCTAGTTCAAGCAAAATGGCCGAGTTTTCTCTGTGTATATACCGATGGCTCCAAAATTCCGCAAGAAGAGTGTACAGGATGCGCTTTTTTCTGCCCTCAGATCCAGATTCGCAAAACCTTCAAACTGCCTACGAGCACTTCTATTTTTACGGCGGAGACAGTGGCAGTTTTGGAAGCACTTAAGTTTGCCTCCAGCACTTCCTTCACCAAGATATTGATAGTATCTGACTCGCAAAGCGTTCTTAAAAATATTCAGTACAGTCGATTGAACAAAACAACCAACAGTTATATCTTGGATGTGATATCTGAATATATTCGGAGCACACGCAAGGGCCGGACGATCCATTTGTTGTGGGTACCTTCCCACTCTGGTATCCCCTATAACGATGAAGTTGATGCATTAGCCAAACAAGCGGCAACCTTAGGCACCGTCCTGGATCTGCACCTTCCTTATACAGACTACTTACGCGAAGTCAAGGATCACGCAAGACGACAATGGCAGGAAATGTGGAACGTTTCTCAACAGACAAAAGGCGGTTATTACGCAGTGCTACAACCTCGGATTCCTTCACAGCCGTGGTTCATGAGGACACATCTGGACCGATCCATGATTTCTACCATCATAACACTCCGCTTCAATCATGCCTCTTTCCCACAACATCTACATCGGATCAACGTTTACTGTTCACCAGCATGTGAGTGTGATCCTGAGTCGGAAGCTAATGTCAACCACATCTTATTTATGTGCCCCACATTTGACCGTGAACGGTTGGTCTTTCTGAAGACGTTGCTGAGTATGGGCTACCATATTCCTCAATCAGCTTCTTCTCTTTTGTGTACTAAAGACGTTCGTCTATATAAAGTGATAGTTAACTTCATCAAGAGTACTGGTTACAATCTGTAGGTTTTAATGGTGTACATAAATTATAAGCCGGCCGGTGTGGCCGTGCGGTTAAAGGCGCTTCAGTCTGGAACCGCGTGACCGCTACAGTCGCAGGTTCGAATCCTGCCTCGGGCATGGATGTGTGTGATGTTCTTAGGTTAGTTAGGTTTAATTAGTTCTGCGTTCTAGGCGACTGATGACCTCAGAAGTTAAGTCACATAGTGCTCAGAACCATTTGAACCATAAATTATAAATATGTCTTGCTGATGAAGGTATTTCAGAATTGGTGTGAATTGTAAGCCAAGACACTTTTAATTATTTTCCAATTCAATTCAATTTTTAAAACATTATGTACAAAACTGTAACAATTAAGCTTTTTATTCTTGTAAATATGCCTTTCTGTATTTGTTTATTCAATTATGTGTACGTTGTCACTATGTGTTGCCGATGGCTAAATTGGGTACACACTCAAAGGCCAAATAAAAAAAAAATAAAAAAAATCTGTAGAACAACAAAGCTGTCAGGTGAAAACTGTTTTCGTGAAGCTGTCAGTGCTATTCTGCCCTGTGCCATTTTCTTCGTTTCTCGTTACTGTTCCAATTCACTGTATCTGATTACTTTACTCAAGTCTTGGCCTTCTTTCACAATTTTTGTCCCCAAACTTAGATCCAGGACCAACCTGTCTATTGCTAGGTATCTTCGGTATTTTCCAGTCAAACCATCTTTTTTTAAGTCAGGTTATGCCATAAAGGTCTTTTCTCCGCAATTCGACAGTAGCTCTTCATTGGTTGTTCGATATTCCCCTCCAGTTTGCAGCATTACACACACACACACTGAAGAGACACAGAAACAATGCGTATTCAAATACAGAGAGATGTAAACAGACAGAATATGGCGCTGCGGTCGGCAGTGTATATATAAGAGAAGAAGTGTCTGGCGCAGTTATTACATCGGTTACTCCGGCTACAAAATGCCAGGTTATCAAGATTTAAGTGAGTTTTGATCGTGGTGTTATAGTCGGCGCAGAGCGGTGGGACACAGCATCACCGAGGTAGCGACGAAGTGGGGATTTTCCCGTACGACAATTTCATGAGTGAGTGTGCCGTGAATATCAGGAATTCGGTAAAACATCAAATCTCCGACATCGCCGGAAAAAGATCCTGCAAGAACGGGACTAACGACGACTGAAGAGAATCGTTCAACGTGACAGAAGTGCAACCCTTTTCGCAAATTGCTGCTGTTTTCATTGCTGGGACATCAACTAGTGTCAGCGTGCGAACCATTCAACGAAACATAATTGATTTGGGCTTTCAGAGCCGAAGAGCCACAAGTGTACCCTGGATGACTCAACGATACAAAGTTTTACATCTCATCTGGGCCCGTCAACACCATTGGACTGTTGATGCCTAGAAACATATTGCCCGGTCGGACGAATCTCGTTTCAAACTTTGTCGAGCCGATGGACGCATACAGGTATGGGGTATTGAGACAACGTCATGAATGCGTGGATCTTGCATGACAGCAGTGAACTGTTCAGGCTGGTGGAGGCGCTGCAATGGTGTGGCGCATGGGGGCATGTGCAGTTGGAGAGATATGGGATTCCTAATGCGCCTAGATACGACTATGACAGATGACACGTACATAAGCATCCTGACTGATCACCTGCATCCATTCATCTCTATTGTTCATTCCGACGGACTAGGACAATTCTAGCAGGACAATGCGACACGCCACACGTCCAGAACTGCTACAGGGGGCTCCAGGCACACTCTTCTGAATTTAAACACTTCCGCTGGCCACAAGACTCCCCAGACATGAAAATTATTGAGCATATCTTGCAACGTGCTTTTCAGAAAATAACCGAACCTCCTCATGTACTCTTACGGATTTATGTACAACCCTGCAGAATTCATGGTGTCACTTCCCTCCAGCACTACTTCAGACATGAGTCGAGTCCACGCCACGTCGTGTTGCGGCACTTCTGCGGGCTCACTGGGACCCTACACGATGTTACGCAGGTGTGCCAGTTTCTTTGGCTCTTCGGCATATTTATATACAGGGTGGTCCATTGATCGTGACCGGGCCAAATATCTCAGGAAATAAGCGTCAAACGAAAAAACTACAAAGAACGAAACTTGTCTAGCTTGTAGGGGGAAACCAGATGGCGCTATGGTTGGCCCGCTAGATGGCGCTGCCATAGGTCAAACGTATATCAACTGCGTTTTCTTAAATAGGAACACCCATTTTCTTATTACATATTCTTGTAGTACGTAAACAAATGTGAATATTTCGGTTGGACCACTTTTTTCGCTTTGTGATAGATGGCGCTGTAATAGTGACAAACATATGGCTCACAATTTTAGACGAACAGTTGGTAACAGGTAGGTTTTCATGTACCTTTGTGAACTTATCATTTCTGAGAACGCTTGCTGTTACAGCGTGATTACCTGTAAATACCACATTAATGCAATAAATGCTCAAAATGATGTCCGTCAACCTCAATGCATTTGGCAATACGTGTAACGACATTCCTCTCAACAGCGAGTAGTTCGCCTTCCGTAATGTTCACACATGCATTGACAACGCGCTGACGCATGTCGTCAGGCATTGTCGGTGGATCACGATAGCAAATATCCTTCAACTTCCACCACAGAAAAAAATCCGCGGACGTCAGATGCGGTGAACGTGCGGGCTATGGTATGGTGCTTCGACGACCAATCCACCTGTCATGAAATATGCTATTCAATACCGTTTCAATCGCACGCGAGCTATGTGCCGGACACCCATCATGTTGGAAGTACATCGCCATTCTGTCATGCAGTGAAACATCTTGTAGTAACATCGGTTGGACATTACGTAGGAAATCAGCATACATTGCACCATTTAGATTGCCATCGATAAAATGGGGGCGAATTGTCCTTGCTCCCATAATGCCGTACCATACATTAACCTGCCAACGTCGCTGATGTTCCACTTGTCGCAGCCGACGTCGATTTTCCGTTGCCCAGTTGTGCATATTATGCCGGTTTACGTTACCGCTGTTGGTGAATGACGCTTCCTCGCTAAATAGAACGCGTGCAAAAAATCTGTCATCGCCCCGTAATTTCTCTTGTGCCCAGTGGCAGAACTGTACACGACGTTCAAACTCGTCGCCATGCAATTCCTGGTACATAGAAATATGGTACGGGTGCAATCGATGTTGATGTGGCATCGTGAACACCGACGTTTTTGAGATTCCCGACTGCCGCGCAATTTGCCTGCTACTGATGTGCGGATTAGCCGCGACAGCAGCTAAAACAGCTACTTGGGCATCATCATTTGTTGCAAGTCGTGCTTAACGTTTCCCATGCGGCTGAACACTTCCTGTTTCCTTAAATAACGTAACTATCCGGCGAACGGTCCGGACACTTGGATGATGTCGTTCAGGATACTGAGCAGCATACATAGCACACGCCCGTTGGGCATTTTGATCACAATAGCCATACATAAACATGATACCGACCTTTTCAGCAATTGGTAAACGGTCCATTTTATTACGGGTAGTGTATCATGAAGCAAATACCGTTCGCACTGGTGGAATGTTACGTGATACCACTTACTTATACGTTTGTGACTATTACAGCGCCATCTATCACAAAGCGAGAAAAGTGGTCCAGCTAGAACATTCATATTTCTTTACGTACTACACGAATATGTAATAAAAATGGGTGTTCCTATTTAAAAAGAACGCAGTTGGTATCCATTTGACCTAAGGCAGCACCATCTAGCGGGCCAACCATAGCGCCATCTGGTTTCCCCCTTCAAGCTAGACGAGTTCCGTTCTTTGTAGTTTTTTCCTTTGATGCTTACTATCACTATCAATGGACTAGGCTGTATATACACTTGGAGAGCTCCTGTAATGTTATTTGTGAAAACGTGTTCCAAACAGCCGTTCACCACACGGTTCCATGTTCGCGACCATCGAGAGATGCCTCTGAGTAGCCTGAATGTTGCATGTAGGCATTTTCTGCCCGAGGTGTGTGCATTGTACAGTATAGTAGAAGCACTTTGTGCTTGGTACTTGTGAACACTATCCGTAGTCGACTGTTCGTCCTCTGGTAGGTGCCGAAACGTGACGCGCGTCTTCCAAGCTCGCCTCAAACACTGCGGTTGGAGGGGAACGTGCTGACGATGTTCGGAGAAGACCCAGCCACGCGCACTCTGGAGATGGCACAGACGCTGCACACGGGTGAAAGTGCCGTGTGGCGTGTTGTCCGTGAACACCAGCTCCAGGTATTAGGAGCCAAGGACTGCCAACGACAGATACAGTTCGCGTAGTGGTATTTGCAATAATAAGTATTCCAGCCACCGTTCCCGAGCCTGGTGCTGTTCACGGATGAATGCATGTTTACCAAAGAGGGCGTATTAAACTAGCACAACGTACATGTTTGGGTAGACGAAAATCCTCATGCGCAGGTGGTACAGAATCACCAACTCTGGGTCGGTATTAACTTCTGGACTGGGGTAATAGGTGACAATATCATTGAGCTGTATCTAGTGCCGAATAGAGTATCAGGACCTATCTACTTCACATTTATTACAAATGCCTACCGTAATGGATGTAGCGACACTAAAGTGTTGGATGGACATGTGGCTGCAGCACGATGGCGCTCCAGTACACTTTGATGTGGATGTGTTGGAATCATGTGAACGTCGCATACTCCAATCGATGTATTGGTAGAGACGGACCAGTTCCATGTCCGTCACAGTCGTCAGATCGAACAGCTCTCGACGGTTCGTGTGGGATGGTAGAAATAATATGGTATATGACACACATGTACAACCAGCGGAGGACCTTATTGCTCGAGTCCACGGAGCGATTGAGATACCTCAAAGGCAACCCCACGTATTGCCTAATAAGCACGAGGTTCAGCAATCCCGATGTGGGATTGGATTGGACTGTTTGGGGGAAGAGACCGAACAGCGAGGTCAACGGTCTCATCGGATTAGGGAAGGACGGGGAAGGAAGTCGGTCGTGCTCTTTCAAAGGAACCATCCCGACATTTGCCTGGAGAGATTTAGGGAAATCACGGAAAATCTAAATCAGAATGGCCCGATGTGGGATCTGCATTGACGTAGGAGGTACGCAGTTCGAATCAAGTTTCTAGAGTAGACAGCGCTATGTGCTACATTCTGGGTTTGTTAACACAATGTGGAATGCACACACATCTCAGACTTGAAAAAAGAGACAGCATTATACGACCAATGCTGTCTCTTTTTTCAAGTATACCTGTTATCTGGTCGTAGTGCACAAGACAACATCGAGTCGCCAATCAATACATCTCAGACTTCGACGCTCTTCAGCGCCCAAGCCGTATGATGCTGGATACGGCTTCCTCTTGAAAACCCCTCAGTACAGCTTCCCATACTAAGCATTGTCAGTGTTTTTTGGAATACCATATATATACACATGTAGTACACAATCATGCCATGCATCGAAAACTCAATATCTAATCATATAACATCGTAAAGAATTATTATTAAGAAAGATATATTAACGCCCATACATAAATCAATGCTAAGGGGTAGTGGTTGGCGAGGGGGTAGGGAAGAAGCGGCTAATGTCACAATACCAGCACGGCCATTACTCTGTTGCGTGTATATTGAGGGGAAGGTGAGAGTCTGAACATGTCAAGCACTGTTGCTAAGATTACACGAGGCATAAATGTGGTCCTACACTGACGTGACAAACGTCGTGGGAATCCTCGTAATATCGTGTCGGACCTCCTTTTCCTCATCGTAGTGCAGCAAATCGACGTGATATGGACGCAACAAGTTGAGCCATGCTGCCTCTACAGCCGTCCACAAATGCGAAACTGTTGCCGGCTCAAGATTTTATACACGAACTGAGCTGTCGTTTATGTCCCATAAATGTTCGGTAGGACTCATATCGGGCAGTCTGGGTGGCGAAACCATTCGCTCTAACTGTCCAGTATGTTCTTCAAGCCAATCGCGATGAATTGTGGCCCACCATCGTTGTTTGGGAACATGAAGTCAATGAATGGTTACAAAAGGTGTGGGAGTGGCCGAAAAGAACCATTTCCAGTCAATGATTGATTCAGTTGGACTAGACGACCCAGTCCATTCCATGTAAACACAGCCCACAGCATTATGGAGCAACCACCAGCTTGAACAATGCCTTGTTCGTTGGGTCTGCGCGACCCTCGAACCCTGGCGTCAGCTCTTACCAACTCAAATGTGGAGTCGTCTGACCAGGCCACGGTTTGTACGCCATCCAGGAGCCATCCGATATGGTCACGAGAGCAGGAGAGCCGCTGCAGGGGATGTGCTTTTAGAAAAGGCTCTCGCGTCGGTCTTCTGCTGCCATAGCCCATTCATTAACCCCAAATTACGCCGCACTGTCCTAACAGATACATTGATTTCTGCAGTTATTTCACGCAGTGCTGCTTGTCTTCTGTTACCGCTGACAGCTCCACGCGAACTCCGCTGTTCTTGGTCATTAAGTGGTCCGTGGTGAGAGTTAATGCTTGAAATGCGATATTCCCGCCACGTTCTTGACTCTGTGGATCTCGGAATGCTGAATTACGTAACGATTTCAGAAATGGAATGTCCCATGTTGATGTTCATCTTATATCCTCCTTTCATGACACTGCCCATTCCGCTCAACTGCTCTTCCTGGTCCTTTGCTGTCTCTGACAGAATTACAGTGTCATCGGCAAACCTTAAAGTTTTTATTTCTTCTCCAAGGATTTTAATTCCTACTCCAAATCTTTCTTTTGTTTTCTTTACTGCATGCTGAAAATATAGATTGAATAATACCTTTCTCGCTCCATTCTCATACACTGCTTCCCTTTCATGCCCCTCGACTTTTATAACTGCCATCAGCTTTCTGTACAAATTGTAAGTAGCCTTTCACTCCCTGACTTTACACCGGCCACCTTCAGAATTTGAAAGAGAATATTCCAGTCAACATTGCCGAAAGCTTTTTCTAAGTCTACAGTTGCTAGGGACGTAGGTTTGCCTTTCCGTAACCTATCTTCTAAGATAACTCGTAGGGTCTGCATCGCCTCACATGTTCCAACATTTCTATGGAATCCAATCCTCGAGGTAGGCTTCTACCAGTTTTTCCATTCGTGCTAGTATTTCGCAACCATGACTTGTACTTATGATAGGAAAAAGCATTTTTTATCCGTCTGTCTGTTTGTTTGTCCGTCTGGTAACCCAAGCGAGATGGCGCAGTGGTTAGTATACTGGACTCGCATTCAGGAGAACGACGGTTCAAACCCACGGCCAGCCAACATGACTTAGGTTTTCAGCGATTTTGCTAAATTACTTCAACCATTTACAGGGATGGTTCCTTTGAAAGGGCACACCCGAATTCCTTCCCATCTTTCCTCAATCCGATGGGGACCGATGACATCGCTGTTTGGTCCACTTACCCCGAGACAACCAACCAACCGTGTATTAAAATCTTTGGAAAAGTTTGACGACTTAAGTTCACATTTACATCGCATACTCAGGTGTATGATCCCTGGGCGGTGTAAAAATTGTAAACTTCAGTGCACTCAAAAGATATGGCCATTTATGACACACAAGCCGGCCGGGGTGACCGAGCGGTTCTAGGCGCTACAGTCTGGAACCGCGCGACCGCTACGGTCGCTGGTTCGAATCCTACCTCGGGTATGGATGTATATGATGTCCTTAGGTTAGTTAGGTTTAAGTAGTCCTAAGTTCTAGGGGACTGATGACCTCAGAAGTTGAGTCGCATAGTGCTCAGAGCCATTTGAACAATTTTGAACCAATTTTGACACGCAGTCTGATATTCGAAAAATCACTCACTGCACGTTGACATAGAAACATGGAATTTAACATAATCAAGATTTTGTAGTACAAGTAAATGAAAAAACCGATAATTGTTAATTTGTAATTATTTTACACGAAAAAATGTTTTGTTGGTTAATTGTTATCCGCGTGTCTGTCTGTCTGTCTTTTCAAAGCTATTCTTGCCAGAAATAGGTTGATGTATCAACTTCAAATTTATATTTCATAATAAAGTGTATCGTCCCTTGGCGGTGTAAAAAATTTAAAGTTCTGTGTCAATGCAGTCAAAAGATTCGGTCATTTAGGTGTCATATTTTCATACTTGCAAACTCTCTCATCAGAACTTATATTTCCCGTTGATCTAGAATCATGTTCCACACTACAAGTAAAGTAAAAATTCTTAACGGTGTTAAATTGTAATAATATCACATAAAAAATATCTTTTGTCATTTGAACATACTTTGCATTCGTAATCCATCGATAGCATAAGAGACGAACACAACTGCATGCAAACATAAAATGTAAGCTACAGTCATGGTTCAGTAAATAAATAAAATGTATTTTATTATATTTTCCCTAATGAATTCCCCTGGTCGCTTCTTCTTGTTTTGTGAGTCCGGGCCAGTCTGGAGACTTTGATACCGTCTTGGAATTCCGGCACCTGCATCTTGTCAGTATCGATATCGATAACAAGGAAAAATGTTGAGATTCTCGACTGCCAGGGTGGATGTACCGTGCTATACATACACTCCTGGAAATTGAAATAAGAACACCGTGAATTCATTGTCCCAGGAAGGGGAAACTTTATTGACACATTCCTGGGGTCAGATACATCACATGATCACACTGACAGAACCACAGGCACATAGACACAGGCAACAGAGCATGCACAATGTCGGCACTAGTACAGTGTATATCCACCTTTCGCAGCAATGCAGGCTGCTATTCTCCCATGGAGACGATCGTAGAGATGCTGGATGTAGTCCTGTGGAACGGCTTGCCATGCCATTTCCACATGGCGCCTCAGTTGGACCAGCGTTCGTGCTGGACGTGCAGACCGCGTGAGACGACGCTTCATCCAGTCCCAAACATGCTCAATGGGGGACAGATCCGGAGATCTTGCTGGCCAGGGTAGTTGACTTACACCTTCTAGAGCACGTTGGGTGGCACGGGATACATGCGGACGTGCATTGTCCTGTTGGAACAGCAAGTTCCCTTGCCGGTCTAGGAATGGTAGAACGATGGGTTCGATGACGGTTTGGATGTACCGTGCACTATTCAGTGTCCCCTCGACGATCACCAGTGGTGTACGGCCAGTGTAGGAGATCGCTCCCAACACCATGATGCCGGGTGTTGGCCCTGTGTGCCTCGGTCGTATGCAGTCCTGATTGTGGCGCTCACCTGCACGGCGCCAAACACGCATACGACCATCATTGGCACCAAGGCAGAAGCGACTCTCATCGCTGAAGACGACACGTCTCCATTCGTCCCTCCATTAACGCCTGTCGCGACACCACTGGAGTCGGGCTGCACGATGTTGGGGCGTGAGCGGAAGACGGCCTAACGGTGTGCGGGACCGTAGCCCAGCTTCATGGAGACGGTTGCGAATGGTCCTCGCCGATACCCCAGGAGCAACAGTGTCCCTAATTTGCTGGGAAGTGGCGGTGCGGTCCCCTACGGCACTGCGTAGGATCCTACGGTCTTGGCGTGCATCCGGGCGTCGCTGCGGTCCGGTCCCAGGTGGACGGGCACGTGCACCTTCCGCCGACCACTGGCGACAACATCGATGTACTATGGAGACCTCACGCCCCACGTGTTGAGCAATTCGGCGGTACGTCCACCCGGCCTCCCGCATGCCCACTATACGCCCTCGCTCAAAGTCCGTCAACTGCACATACGGTTCACGTCCACGCTGTCGCGGCATGCTACCAGTGTTAAAGACTGCGATGGAGCTCCGTATGCCACGACAAACTGGCTGACACTGACGGCGGCGGTGCACAAATGCTGCGCAGCTAGCGCCATTCGACGGCCAACACCGCGGTTCCTGGTGTGTCTGCTGCGCCGTGCGTGTGATCATTGCTTGTACAGCCCTCTCGCTGTGTCCGGAGCAAGTAGGGTGGGTCTGACACACCGGTGTCAATGTGTTCTTTTTTCCATTTCCAGGAGTGTACATAATGAAGTATGTACGAAACCCCGAGTGTCCAGGTCCTATTCGTACTTCTCCAGGTTTTATTAATAATTTGTGTTGTTATACCTGTCTCTTGAGAATGGCACGATAAACCGAAAACGCAACTGCGTATAAATTAATTTAGACATCGAGCAAGTGAGTCTAAGTATAATCTGTGCCAAACACAAACAAAATTCTTCTACGTCGTTCCAATGTTGTTTTACAATTGCCGCCTTATACCTATTCCTTCCTTATTGCGTCAGCTAACACAGTGGTAAAATGCGTTATCATACGTCCCAGTGAACAGCAGTAATATAAAATAAACTGCGAGCTGGGTGAGAAAAAAAAATTACGACCATGCAAAAAAATGACCCACATTACGAGCTAGCAGCACAATCCCAGAAATAGACATTTGTCTACGTGGTAATGACTAAACGCATAAGCGGTTGGTTGGCATCTGATGCAGCTGTGCTGTTTACTGACTCATGTGGCTCATTACAGTAGGGTATCAACTGTACATGGCAACAGAGTGATGTAATGAATGTTCGTTTCATTATTGTTTAAATAAACGGTGCTTCAGGAATATCGTGAAAGTTTATTTTATCGTTGCTTAATGAAAATAAGATTAAACTATGATTTTGTACCTACACCCTTACCATGGTAACATAAAGACAGCATGCAAGAAGTCTGTCCGCAGTGCCGTATGACTGTTGGCCTGCCTGGGTTTCTTCCCTTCAAGTGGACTCTCCCAACATTCCACTGTTTCGTTTATCTCATCCAGAGTCAGTTGTATCGTTGGTGTGTGTGGTTACGTGTTGAGGTGAACGTTTAAGATTAATTCCTTTGTTCGTTTGTTTCGTTTTTGTCACTGTTAAAATGTTAACAATTGAAGAACGTGTGTTTTTAGTCGAACGAGTGTTCGAAGCTGGCGGTAAATACACAGTTTCAGTTCGTCAAACATTTAATTCAGTTTTCCCGGAGATAACACTCCCACGTCGCGATACTGTGCGAGATTTGCTTAACAAATTTCGAAGTACGGGTTCAGTGACAGATACCGAGCAGTGGTCGTCATAGTGTTTTGTCTTAGGATAAACTACTCGATATTTCCGATAAAATGTCCATGAGTCCGAACAAGTCAGTAAGAAAACTCGCCCAGGAAATCGATATTAGTATCGGAGCGGCCCAGACAGCTATAATGAAAAAATTAGTAGAATGAGATTTTCACTCTGCAGCGGAGTGTGCGCTAATATGAAACTTCCTGGCAGATTAAAACTGTGTGCCCGACCGGTCGGGCACACAGTTTTAATCTGCCAGGAAGTTTCATATCAGCGCACACTCCGCTGCAGAGTGAAAATCTCATTCTGGAAACATCCCCCAGGCTGTGGCTCAGCCATGTCTCCGCAATATCCTTTCTTTCAGGAGTGCTAGTTCTGCAAGGTTCGCAGGAGAGCTTCTGTAAAGTTTGGAAGGTAGGAGACGAGATACTGGCAGAAGTAAAGCTGTGAGACCGGGCGTGAGTCGTGCTTCGGTAGCTCAGATGGTAGAGCACTTGCCCGCGAAAGGCAAAGGTCCCGAGTTCGAGTCTCGGTCGGGCACACAGTTTTAACCTGCCAGGAAGTTTCATATCAGCGCACACTCCGCTGCAGAGTGAAAATCTCATTCTGGAAACATCCCCCAGGCTGTGGCTAAGCCATGTCTCCGCAATATCCTTTCTTTCAGGAGTGCTAGTACTGCAAGATTCGCAGGAGAGCTTCTGTAAAGTTTGGAAGGTAGGAGACGAGATACTGGCAGAAGTAAAGCTGTGAGACCGGGCGTGAGTCGTGCTTCGGTAGCTCAGATGGTAGAGCACTTGCCCGCGAAAGGCAAAGGTCCCGAGTTCGAGTCTCGGTCGGGCACACAGTTTTAATCTGCCAGGAAGTTTCAAAAAATTAGTACTTTTCCCATACAAAGTGACAGTCACGCAAGAACTGAAAAATACTGATCATGGCGAGAGAGTGCATTATTGTCAATGGTTCAAAAATTTCGTTCAACAAAATAAAACGTTTGTCACTGTTGGTTTCATTTACCCCGTGCATGAACTCGCAAAATTCTCGTACGTGGAGTACTGCAAATCCATTGTGTATCCACGAGGAGCCACTTCATTCTGTGAAAACAGGAGTTTGGATTCCAATTTCTAGACGTCTGATTGTGGGTCCCATATTTTTCAACGAAACAATAAACGGACAACGACATCCATAGGAGAACTTGCGTCAAATGAAATACTGAAAGGTTATTTTCAACAAGATGGTGCAACCGCGCATATAGCTCGCGTTTCAATGTCACTGTTTGCTGATCTTTTTGGTGATCGCATAATTTCACAGCAATTTTTGTCTCCACGATCACCTGACCTAACACCACCTGACTTTTTCTTCTGGGGTGCAGCGAAAGCAACTGTCTATAAAAACCGTCAAAATCCATCGATGAATTAAAAACTGTAGTATCCACTTTCACTGCTTCTGTTACAGAAGAAATGTTACAGCTTGTCTTTGGAAACATGATTAGACGAATTGAATTGTGTATTCTACAACAGGGGGGACACTTTCAACATTTAATTGGAAAATTTGTAAGTAAAAATGAATATTCAGTAAATGAATAACTTATATTTCACTGAGTTTCTTTTCGGTACGGTATATTCACTGCGGCACACAGCACGCACGGCACTGCGGAGAGACTTTTTGAACACCCCGTACACGTGTACAAAGTACGCAGCGCGCCCGCTCGTGTAATGAAGACCGGCTCGCGCGCTCGTGTGTTAATAACAGTGCAGGTGGAGAAATGCTCGCTTTTGCTGACGCAGTATCGTCGGGTAGCTGAACGCTCAAGGTGCGGTTTCGAACGCGGCCGCAGGCGGCAGCACTGGAATCCAGTGTTTACAATGTGAGGCACGCGGGACGCGGCGTCGGCGCCTTCTGCCGACGTAAACACCTGCTTCGGCGACGGACCGCACAGCCGCTCAGGAACCAGGGGTGCAACTGGCGCCCAACTGCGTAGCTGCCGGAAACTGCTTCCACTGGACAAACGTACCCAACACATCTGCGGAAATGAGTTTTTCACACCGATGAAGAAGAGTTCGGGATCAGTGTGGCAAAATGATCTGTAATTTCTGACGCTGGGCATGAAGAATACAGAAATGTTTAAGTGAAAGATAACGACTGGAAAGCTGTAGCCGAGGAATGAAATAAAATAAGGAGGTGTATTAAAGCAGTTATTTACTAACGAATAGATTCATGAGTGCATTGTTTATGGCAATTATCCTAAGAGTTTGTTAAAAAGACAGATGATGTATGTCTTATATGAAGCATTATTCACAATCCATTGGTAACACCAGGCTCTTGCTACGCCACAGCGCCAGAAGAAATCTAAAACTTCGTCTCTAAATTCAAATCCATTATTGTTAACAAATGCCCCAAAACGTTGTCCGCAGCTCGTGGTCGTGCGGTAGCGTTCTCGCTTCCCGCGCCCGGCTTCCCGGGTTCGATTCCCGGCGGGGTCAGGGATTTTCTCTGCCTCGTGAGGACTGGGTGTTGTTTTATGTCCTTAGGTTAGTTAGGTTTAAGTACTTCTAAGTTCTAGGGGACTGATGACAATAGATGTTAAGTCGCATTGTGCTCAGAGCCATTTTGAGCCCAAAACGTCAAACGCTTAGTACACTGATGAAAAAAGAGGGAAAACCCAAAAATAATAATGTACAGTAATGAAATTTCTGGAATACTGTTGTTTAGGTAACAAATTTTTGTGATCACAGGCTAATGTAAGCCATTACAAATGTGATATGCTGGTACGTCAATAATCGGTGTAACCTCTAGAATGTTGAATGCAAGGACGCAAACGTTCATGCTTTGTGTTGTACAGATGCCGGATGTCATTTTGTGGAATGGAGTTCGGGGATCTTGATCGGTCAATACCAGTAACGTCAATGTGGTAGTTATGACGCTGGATTTTTCGTCCAGTCATGTCCTAGTATGAGATCGATTGGACACAGATTGATCAAACAGGCCAAGGCCACATGTCGACAATCGAACAACGGTATGGTTCAAAAATGGCTCTGAGCACTATGGCACTTAACATCTGTGGTCATCAGTACCCTAGAACTCAGAAGCACTTAAACCTAACTAACCTAAGGACATCACGCACATCCATGCCCGAGGCAGGATTCGAACCTGCGACCGTAGCGGTCACGCGGTTCCAGACTGAAGCGCCTAGAACCGCTCGGCCACAACGGTCGGCGAACAGCGGTATGTAGGCGAGAGTTATCGTGTTGGCAGACACCCCGTTGAATGCAGTTCATGAATGGCAGCACAACCGGTCGAATCAACAGACCAGGATGCGGGGGTATTAAACTTCTTTTCTGCCATTTTCTTCCCCCTATCCGATTTCTGAAATATCCCGTTGTCAGATTATTTTGCGTAAGCGCCGATATCAACGCCAATGAATTTTCAATGGCAGGTTTCAGTGGCCAAGCGGTTCTACACACTTCAGTCTGGAACCGCGCGACCGCTACAGTCGCAGGTTCGAATCCTGCCTCGGGCATGGATGTGTCTGATGTCCTTAGGTTAGTTAGGTTTAAGTAGTTCTACGTTCTAGGGGACTGATGACCTCAGATGTTAAGTCCCATAGTGCTCAGAGCCATTTGAACTATTTTCAATGTGCAATCACAAAAGGCGACCGTAACTTTTAAAAGAAATCTGTCTTACTAAAAAAAAAAAAAAAGGAGCAGTGATTCATTCTTCTCTGGTGTTCTTATGCGGCCGTGCTCTTATGCAAACATTATACAGCCAACTCAATTAGGTGTGTTACATTTATGCGATAGTTATGGTTCAATACGTCTAAAATCTGATTCAGTTGGAGATGGCATCTGTTACATAGTCTTTTACTGTTAAAATCTTTGGTATATGTTGCACCATTCATGATATCTAAGATGCTGATACTCTATATGCAAATGAGAAAGACCGGTAGCTTTGGCCTGTAGCCAAGAATCCGAAACAAATGGAGACGTGTAACTAATACAGATTCCATTTAAGTACGATGACTGTAAGAAGTTAAAGTTGTTAAAGGAGAGTTGCCAGAGGTCAAACAATTTTTTTTTTTTTGTCATCAGTCTACTGACTGGTTTGATGCGGCCCGCCACGAATTCCTTTCCTGTGCTAACCTCTTCATCTCAGAGTAGGACTTGCAACCTATGTCCTAAATTATTTGCTTGACGTATTCCAATCTCTGTCTTCCTCTATACTTTTTGCCCTCTACAGCTCCCTCTAGTACCATGGAAGTCATTCCCTCATGTCTTAGCAGATGTCCTATCATCCTGTCCCTTCTCCTTATCAGTGTTTTCCACATATTCCTTTCCTCTCCGATTCTGCGTAGAACCTCCTCATTCCTTACCTTATCAGTCCACCTAATTTTCAACATTCGTCTGTAGCACCACATCTCAAATGCTTCGATTCTCTTCTGTTCCGGTTTTCCCACAGTCCATGTTTCACTACCATACAATGGTGTACTCCAGACGTACATCCTCATAATTTTCTTCCTCAAATTAAGGCCAGTATTTGATATTAGTAGACTTCTCTTGGTCAGAAAGGCCTTTTTTGCCCTAGCGTGTCTGCTTTTGATGTCTTCCTTGCTCAATCCGTCATTGGTTATTTTACTGCCTAGGTAGCAGAATTCCTTAACTTCATTGACTTCGTGACCATCAATCCTGATGTTAAGTTTCTCGCTGTTCTCATTTCTACTACTTCTCATTACCTTCGTCTTTCTCCGATTTACTCTCAGACCATACTGTGTACTCATTAGACTGTTCATTTCGTTCAGCAGATCATTTAATTCTTCTTCACTTTCACTCAGGATAGCAATGTCATCAGCGAATCGTATCATTGATATCCTTTCACCTTCTATTTTAATTCCACTCCTGAACCTTTCTTTTATTTCCATCATTGCTTCCTCGATGTACAGATTGAAGAGTATGGGCGAAAGGCTACAGCCTTGTCTTACACCCTTCTTAATACGAGCACTTCGCTCTTGATCGTCCACTCTTATTATTCCCTCTTGGTTGTTGTACATATTGTATATGACCCGTCTCTCCCTATAGCTTACCCCTACTTTTTTTCAGAATCTCGAACATCTTGCACCATTTTATATTGTCGAACGCTTTTTCCAGGTCGACAAATCCTATGAAAGCGTCTTGATATTTCTTTAGCCTTGCTTCCATTTTTAGCCGTAACGTCAGAATTGCCTCTCTCGTCCCTTTACTTTTCCTAAAGCCAAACTGATTGTCACCTAGCGCATTCTCAATTTTCTTTTCCATTCTTCTGTATATTATTCTTGTAAGCAGCTTCGATGCATGAGCTGTTAAACTGATTGTGCGATAATTCTCGCACTTGTCAGCTCTTGCCTTCTTCGGAATTGTGTGGATGATGCTTTTCCGAAAGTCAGATGGTATATCGCCAGACTCATATATTCTACACACCAACATGAATAGTCGATTTGTTGCCACTTCCCCCAAATACTTTAGAAATTCTGATGGAATGTTATCTATCCCTTCTGCCTTATTTGACCGTAAGCCCTCCAAAGCTCTTTTAAATTCCGATTCTAATACTGGATCCCCTATCTCTTCTAAATCGACTCCTGTTTCTTCTTCTATCACATCAGACAAATCTTCACCCTCATAGAGGCTTTCAGTGTATTCTTTCCATCTATCTGCTCTCTCCTCTGCATTTAACAGTGGAATTCCCGTTGCACTCTTAATGTTACCACTGTTGCTTTTAATGTCACCAAAGGTTGTTTTGAGTTTCCTGTATGCTGAGTCTGTCCTTCCGACAATCATATCTTTTTCGATGTCTTCACATTTTTCCTGCAGCCATTTCGTCTTAGCTTCCCTGCACTTCCTATTTATTTCATTCCTCAGCGACTTGTATTTCTGTATTCCTGATTTTCCCGGAACATGTTTGTACTTCCTCCTTTCATCAATCAACTGAAGTATTTCTTCTGTTACCCAGGGTTTCTTCGCAGCTACCTTCTTTGTACCTATATTTTCTTTCCCAACTTCTGTGATGGCCCTTTTTCGAGATGTCCATTCCTCTTCAACTGTACTGCCTACTGCGCTATTCCTTATTGCTGTATCTATAGCGTTAGAGAACTTCAAACGTATCTCGTCATTTCTTAGTACTTCCGTATCCCATTTCTTTGCGTATTGATTCTTCCTGACTAATGTCTTGAACTTCAGCCTACTCTTCATCACTACTATATTGTGATCTGAGTCTATATCTGCTCCTGCGTACGCCTTACAATCCACTATCTGATTTCGGAATCTCTGTCTAACCATGATGTAATCTAATTGAAATCTTCCCGTATCTCCCGGCCTTTTCCAAGTATACCTCCTCCTCTTGTGATTCTTGAACAGGGTATTCGCTATTACTAGCTGAAAATTGTTACAGAACTCAATGAGTCTTTCTGCTCTTTCATTCCTTGTCCCAAGCCCATATTCTCCTGTAACCTTTTCTTATACTCCTTCCCCTACAACTGCATTCCAGTCGCCCATGACTATTAGATTTTCGTCCCCCTTTACATACTGCATTACCCTTTCAATATCCTCATACACTTTCGCTATCTGTTCACCTTCAGCTTGCGACGTCGGCATGTATACCTGAACTATCGTTGTCGGTGTTGGTCTGCTGTCGATTCTGATTAGAACAACCCGGTCACTGAACTGTTCACAGTAACACACCCTCTGCCCTACCTTCCTATTCATAACGAATCCTACACCTGTTATACCATTTTCTGCTGCTGTTGATATTACCCGATACTCATCTGACCGGAAATCCTTGTCTTCCTTCCACTTCACTTCAGTGGCCCCTACTATATCTAGATTGAGCCTTTGCATTTCCCTTTTCAGATTTTCTAGTTTCCCTACCACGTTCAAGCTTCTGACATTCCACGCCCCGACTCGTAGAACGTTATTCTTTCGTAGATTATTCAGTCTTTTTCTCATGGTAACCACCCCCTTGGCAGTCCCCTCCCGGAGATCCGAATGGGGGACTATTCCGGAATCTTTTGCCAATGGAGAGATAATCATGACACTTCTTCAATTACAGGCCACATGTCCTGTGGATACATGTTACGCGTCTTTAATGCAGTGGTTTCCATTGCCTTTTGCATCCTCATGTCGTTGATCATTGCTGATTCTTCCGCCTTCCCACCCCTAGGACAGGAGAGTGCCCTGAACCTCTATCCGCTCCTCCGCCCTCTTTGACAAGGCCGTTGGCAGAATGAGGCTGACTTCTTATGCCGGAAGTCTTCGGCCGCCAATGCTGATTATTTATCAAAATTTGGGCAGTGGCGGGGATCGAACCCGGGACCGAAGACGTTTTGATTATGAATCAAAGACGCTACCCCCCCTTTTTTTTGTTCATTGATCATCGTTGTGTTCGGTCGTTGCGGACGTCGGAATACATCCTGTTGAAGTTCGGTGGTTGATCCTTCCACTCAGTTTTTTATTTCAGAGGCCAACCGGCTCTCTGGCGAACAGGAAATATTGGTGAAACATTTGAATCAAACGATGATCTTTGAGTACTATTACAGAAAAGAAAACGCAGTATGGTTGGTAGTAATGATGATATGAGATTGAAAATGTGCGAAGAAACGGCCGAAAGCAAGCAAAAGATATTAAAAACATATATGGAAACAAAACTGATGACGTCATTGACTTATTTCTCCGTCATATCAACGATGTTGTACGAAGTTGACAGAGGGGAACAAAATCTGTCGTCAGCTGGTATCAACAGTCCTTCAACCTTCACACCTCTGGCAGAGTGTTCGGTATTAGAAAGTAACACAATTCACCAGGACGTGGAATTGCGGCACACTGTAATAACGTATGAAATTACGTACTCTCACCTGAGTGTCAAAAGTAATTTTTGTTCTGCTGTGGCCTCTTTCATAAAAGTGGGCACGAAATCAAATTGTCTTTTATTTAAACGGCAATAACTCCTAATTACGTTAACAAATGTATTTTAATCAACGCTGTGTAACTTCCTTTTACTGTTGTCCTTTTATGTACATGTATTGCGAGCTTTAGTTTTTGCTTGTTATTTAAAAATAAAACATCCTCCTCCTCTTCTAATAACAGCGCAATAACTGCTGTCGTGGCCGAGTTGTGGAACTGCTGTAGACTACCTAGACCGTGAGTCAGCGCAGACTACCGTAGTTTTCCTAACAGCTTTTGTCAGTTAAGATCGCAACCTCGTTACCTGCACATCAGGTGTGTTGCAGACCTAACGGGCGGTACTTCATTTCGATTGTCTTCTTTTCATATGCGATCACTCTGTTCTGTATCTAACTCTGTACTCTGCAACCCACCGTGAGGCGCATGGCAGATGTTACGTTCCATTGTAAAACTTACTGGAGTTTCCTCCTCTTCCACTCACGTATGGACCGTGGGAAGAATCACAGTTTGATGACTGCCTCTGTGAGTGCAGTAATTATTCTAATTTTCTCCTCACGATCCCTATTTGACCGATACGAAGGGGTTTGTACTATATTCCTAGAGTAATCATTTAAAGCCCATTCTTGTAACTTTGTTACGGCGGGGCCAGGGATTTTCTCTGCCTCGTGATGACTGGGTGTTTTGTGATGTGTCCTTAGGTTAGTTAGGTTTAAGCAGTTCTCAGTTCTAGGGGACTGATGACCATAGCTGTTCAGTCCCATAGTGCTCAGAGCCATTTTTTTGTAACTTTGTTAATAGACTTTCTTGGGATAGTTTACATCTGCCTTCAAGTCTTCCAGTCCAGTTTCTTCAGTATCTCCGTGAAACTCTCCCACGGATGAAATAAATCTGTGACCATGTGTGCTGCCCATCTCTGTACACGTTCAACATCCCCTGTCACTCCTGTGCTGTGCAAGTCCCACACACTTCAGCGATATTCTAGAACAGGTCATACGAGGATTTGTAAGGAATCTCCTTTGTAAATTGATTGTACTTCATAAGTGTTCTACCAATAAACCGAAGTCTACCACCTGCTTTACCCACAACTGAATATGTAGTCATTCCACTTCATATCCCTACAAAGTGTTACACCCAGGTTTTTGCATGAGTTTGCTTATTCCAACAGTGACCCACTGATAGTATAGTCATACACTGAAGAGCCAAAGAAACTGGTACACCTGCCTAATATCGTGTGGGGCCCCGGCGACCACTCAGAAGTGCCGCAACACGACGTCGCAGGGACTGAACTAGTGTCTGAACTAGTGCTGGAATTGACGCAATGAATCCTACATGGCTGTCCATAAATCCGTAAGAATACGATGGGGTTGAGATCTCTTCTGAACAGCACGTTGCAACGCATTCCATATATGCTCAATAATGTTGATATATGGGAAGATTGCTGACCAGCGCAATGGTATAAACTGAGAAGAGTGGGTCTCGAGCCACTCTGTACCAATTCTGGACGTGTGGGGTGTCGCATTCTCCTGCTGGAATTTCCTAAGTCCGTCGGTACGCACAGTGGACATGAATGGATGCAGGTGATCAGACAGGATGCTTACGTACTTGTCAGGTGTCATAGTATCGGTTGTCCCATTTCACTCCAACTGCACACGCCCCAGACCATTACAGAGCCTGTACCAGCGTGAACAGTCCCCCTGCTGACATGCAGGGTCCATGGGTTCATGAGGATGAGTCCATAGCCGTACACGTCTATCCGCACGATGCAATTTGAAACGGGACTTGTTCGACCAATCAACATGTTTCCAGTCATCAGCATTCTAGTGACCGTGTCGACGGCCCAAGGCGATGCGTAAGGCTGCGTGTCGTGCAGTCGTTATGGGTAGACGAGTGGGTCTTCGCCTCCGAAAGCCCACATCGATGATCTTTCGTTGAATGGCCTGCACGCTGTCGATTGCTGATGGCTCAGCATTGAAAATTGCAGCAATTTGCGAGAGGGTTGCACTTCTGTCACGTTGAACAATTCTCTTCTGTCTTCATTGGTCCCGTTCTTACAGGATCTTTTCCGGGCTAACTCGGAGATACTGTGTCCCAGCCCTCGTGCGCCGACTGTAACACCACGTTCAAACTTACCTGCCCACATCTCGTGGTCGTGCGGTAGCGTTCTCGCTTCCAACGCCCGGGTTCCCGGGTTCGATTCCCGGCGGGGTCAGGGATTTTCCCTGCCTCGTGATGGCTGGGTGTTGTGTGATGTCCTTAGGTTAGTTAGGTTTAAGTAGTTCTAAGTTGTAGGGGACTGATGACCTAGGATGTTAAGTCCCATAGTGCTCAGAGCCATTTGAACCATTTGAACCAAACTTACCTAAATCTTGATAACCTGCCATTGTAGCAGCAGTGACCGATCTAACAACTGGACCAGACATTTGTTGTCTTACATAGGCGTTGCCGACTGCAGTGCAGTATTCTGCTTGCTTACGCATCTCTGTATTTTAATACACATGTGTATACCAGTTTTTTTTTGTCGTCTCAGTTTAGGATACAACAACTTCTCGTTCGTGAACTGTAAAAATTTACATTTCTGAACATGTAAAGCATGTTGCCTGTGTCTGCACCACTTAGAAATGTCACTACCCTAGAAAACGGCAGTGGTGAACATTTATCAACTGAGAGAGGGTACAGACTTAAGGTTCAAATGGTTCAATGATTCAAATGACTCTGAGCACTAAGGGACTTAACCTCTGAGGTCATCAGTCGCCTAGAACTTAGAACTACTTAAACCTAACTAACCTAAGGACATCACACACATCCATGCCCGAGGCAGGATTCGAATCTGCGACAGTAGCCGTCGTGCGGTTCCAGATTGAAGCGCCTAGAACAGCTCGGCCACACTGGCCGGCACGTAGCGTAAGGGACATTTTTGTTCTATATAGTTATCCTCCTTTTTGTTACGTACAAATAAACACTATCTGTAGCAAAATTCACATTGTCAGTTTGTAGTTCTTGTATTATTCGAAAATTGTTGATTTGTAACGTGCAAAAGAGGGATGTTGTATTCAAAGGAATATATATGGCTAGAAAACGCAATTTCCTAAAATAAAGGGAGAACCTCAAAGAAAATACATATCAAACATCGGTCGAATACTTCGTGGAGCTTACATAAAGCTTCTTACTGTTATTCAGAGACAACGTTTAGACTTTTCAATATTAAGAGAAAACATTCGCGTTTGATCATGATGAAGAATGTTCTGTTGGGTACAAAACAACAATACTAATTACGCAGATTCTTTTACGTTTGCGGATGTAAACTGCACTTGCATCAAAAGTAATTGTTTTGGTTATATAAAAGCTCAGAAATTACACGATGGTCTAATGACGGTCAGATAAAATGTATGTAGTGAACAGTTTTATATGGTTGCCTTTGAAAATGATGGAATGCCGAAATGCGTAAGGTTGTAGTGTCCCACTAACGAGTCCTGAGGAGGAGTAGAAGAACTGCAAGATTGCGCGACAAAGAACGTACTTGACAGGAGGTCTCGTGGTCGCGGGCTGCCTGCTGTGCACCTTGAAAAGAGGGCTGTAGGGTGAGTTAGAACACGGAACTCGGCTGGGATCTCAGGGTACACTGGATGCAATCATGAATCAGTGCATGAGGATATACACACTGGAAGCACCCTGGCACATCCGTTCTATAAATAAGTCTGTATAGATTTCTTAGTAGTGTAACTTCTCATAGTTCCCCGAGTTTAAGTCCCAATGTAACCTTCCCTTCACTTATCGACCTTAATGACAGTGAAAAAATTAAACCGCGTGTACCTAATGGAAATTTGCGAAAAGCAATCGTCACCGAAGTTAATCTGTCGGTAAAGAGGGAGGAAAGGGTTACATCTAAATGAAAGGAAAAATGGAAATGAAACTGGTGGAAATTATTTTGAAAAGGGGTAAAGTTAATAAAGAAAGTAAATGTGCGGTCGTCACGTTAACAATTAATTGACGCTAATTAGATATTTGAAATTTGGGGGAAGTTACGGTCGCCAGTCCTAAGGACAATTGCTGTAGTAACTGAAAAAGAAAGGTTATTGCACATATAATTAGCACTAGAAGCGTGGCAACTGAAGGCTGACACGTGCACTGTGAAAACTGAAAGTTTGTCAGAAGTAATAAATTTCGCTACACTCTGACTTAATTTAGCAAAAGAATTAATAAAACCGGAAAATCGAAAATTAATTTAGTGGCTGAAGTTAATAGTGAGCTTTCTTTCTGAAGCACATCGAAATTGAGTAAAATACGGTTAGTCTTGGACTACCTCAACAATCATTTCAAAAGCTACTTGAATCTACGCAATTTAGAAATAAGAGATTTAACTTTGAACTTGAATTAAATGATTCTGAACAATTAACAATAGTAAAATTTAGTACGTACCAAGCTGAGCTGCAGTCACAGGTAAGCTAAAATACGGTAACAAAACTCGCACTCTTAATTTGTGCTTGTGTAATCTAAATATTGTAGCCAGCTATGAATACCTTAACTGAACTTTGAAATTAAAGCAGTGAAATAGAATAATATTGCTTTAATGCTGGCGTTTGAATTTCAACGACACTCGGGTTCATTCCGGAAAAGGAAGGGACCCTGCTTGGTAATGCAATTGGGACAATGAGCAACAAAGGTTCATGCTACGTTCCTGTAATTTAGTGAGAAAAATTTAACAGTTTGAAAAGCTGAGGTCTGCCATACAGTTCTAAAACTTTACGTGCTTCCAGTCTTCCTTGTTGGTTGATTGAAGGTTTGAAGCCGTCGATCGAGGAGGTGGCGACAGTCACTCATTGTCGGCCGTCGCTGTTGCAGAAGCTGGATGTTGGCGCGCCTTCTTCTCGACACGGTCTCCAGGCGAAACGGGTTCTTGATGTGCGCCAGCTAATGCTTCCCGTCCGCGACACCGTGTCAGAAACTATCATAGCAAGTCGAGCGCAATTACATGCTGCCCAACCCCGAAAGCGCGGCAACTCGCGGGAGTGTAACACAACACACCTGCTCCACTGCACCACCCCAGCCAGACTCTCCCTCTGCCCGCGCTCCACACGACAGAGTTAACACTACCAAAGATGCTAAACACTTCTGTTCTCCACACCATCTATCGATGTATTCGCTCGATAGCATGGTTTTCCCTAGGCCAGACCCAGCGTAAAAATACATATAATCTTTACACAACAAACCAAATTATACATCGACATATATGCATATATATATATACAAATAGTAAAGCAATTACACAGAAACGTCATATCTTCAGGTAACAAAATAAGGAAAAAAATTTAATTAGAATAGATGGAAATAGGAGGATATGCATTTCCGGCGTTACACCAATATAGAAGAGGTGGGGGCGCCGCACTAAGTGTTGACTACATGGAAATAACTCCAAGTCTCCTCGTAGTTACTGCACTGCACTGCACTGTTATCTCACAGCATCACAATTCCAGCTAAACCATATCTGACCGACCGACCTGCTGCTCCATCACTGCCATCACTCTCCCAACAATACGGCGGCTAGCCTTTTTATAGCGGCAGTGCAGCCGGCACCACTTGTTCTACAAGTTTCCAGTACCTCTGAACATTGCGTGTGTGTCACGCGGCAGCAGTGAGGCCTGCGTGACGAACAGGCCGTACGCCGCTGTCCGAGGGTTGCGTCTTGCGACGGCTCTTGAGCTTCGTGAAGCCGCATAGTCCGCTCTTGTTAGCAGAGTGAACACTACACATAAGCTACGTCAGGTCACGTCTGTCTCGCTCGTAACAAGATTTTTCAAGCCTACATTTTATTTTATTTTTAACTCTATTTTCTATCATTCGCGACAAGGTGATTTTGGATGTAACAAAAAGTGTGTTCAAGAAATGAAAAGTAGTACTAACGTGCGTCCAAATGGCAGATTCGTCTCACAGCATGAAAATTGCGGCTAATTTTTATTGCGAACGAAATTCAATTGAATTTTTTTAATCAGTGTGCTATCAATGTACGGAAAGCGGTTCAATTTATAAGCAAAACACACTGTAAAGTTGATGCATTAAGTTATTCTGAAAGCGGTGCTGATATTCAAGATAATAAAAGCGGGTTAAAAGCTGTGAGCTATCTGGGGACGTTATCCTTGCATTACTGAGCAACCGTTTCGCCAGGTATCCAGTCTAGTTTACCAAATTGCCAACCAGATTAAATTAATTATAATCTTTTAATAGTCATCTTACGACAACCGGTGATATACAGGGTGAGTCACCTAACATTACCGCTGGATATATTTCGTAAACCACATCAAATACTGACGAATCGATTCCACAGACCGAACGTGAGGAGAGGGGCTAGTGTAATTGGTTAATACAAACCATACAAAAATGCACGGAAGTATGTTTTTTAACACAACCTTACGTTTTTTTAAATGGAACCCCGTTAGTTTTGTTAGCACATCTGAACGTATAAACAAATACGTAATCAGTGCCGTTTGTTGCAATGTAAAATGTTAATTACATCCGGAGATATTGTAACCTAAAGTTGACGCTTCAGTACCACTCCTCCGCTGTTCGATCGTGTGTATCGGAGAGCACTGAATTACGTAGGGATCCAAAGGAAGCGGTGATGGATCTTAGGTACAGAAGAGACTGGAACAGCACATTACGTCCACATGCTAACATCTTTTTATTGGTCTTTTTCACTGACGCACATTTACATTACCATGAGGGGTGAGGTACACGTACACACGTGGTTTCCGTTTTCAATTACGGAGTGGAATAGAGTGTGTCCCGACATCTCAGGCCAATAGATGTTCAATGTGGTGGCCACCATTTGCTGCACATAATTTCAATCTCTAGCGTAATGAATGTCGTACACGCCGCAGTACATTTGGTGTAATGTCGCCGCAGGCTGCCACAATACGTTGTTTCATATCCTTTGGGGCTGTAGGCACATCACGGTACACATTCTCCATTAAAGTACCCCACAGAAAGAAGTCCACAGGTGTAAGATCAGGAGAACGGGCTGGCCAAATTATGCGTCCTCCTCGTCCTATGAAACGCCCGTCGAACATCCTGTCAAGGGTCAGCCTAGTGTTAATTGCGGAATGTGCAGGTGCACCATCATGCTGATACCACATACGTCGACGCGTTTCCAGTGGGACATTTTCGAGCAACGTTGGCAGATCATTCTGTAGAAACGCGATGTATGTTGCAGCTGTTTGGGCCCCTGCAGAGTATAGAATTTAAATAAAAAGAAATAAATCAGTTTTTATTTGGACATTTTAACATTGATCATTGTTCGGTTAAAATTTCAGCATATTACACTTGATTTATAACCAAACTGGTGCCTTATTTAGGATTGTGAAAATGTGCGTTTGTATTCTTACGGAACACATCAAATATGGGGCCAAGATTGGGAGACTGCATACAACACTGCATTCATAAAATAACACACGAAGAATGTTGAAACATATGCAAGAGGAAATTAACCACAACCAACCGATTCAATTTTCATCCAAAGTAGCGGAATCCTGTCCGTCATGAAATTACCACACTCTGGTATACTAAATTCATACTAATTGTCTATGAAATATTCTCGAAAAGAATAGCTGAGGGCTTACTTTGATGATTACACCACATGCTTCACGTGGTCAACTTGGTTTACACAAAGAGTGTAACTCCACAATAATTTTGATAATTAAAATAAATTACATCGAAATGCAATTTAAAAAAGAAAAACCTCAAGCTTCTTACTGCCTTCATACTATTAACCTGATGGGTCAAACCAGTAATATTCTACTGTGTTTCTGTAAAGTAGTTGACATATTTCTGAGACAACATTTAGATTTGATTTCATTAATGTAGAAGTACTTTGATTCATCGGTGTGTTTATATTGCAATGACATTATTCTTGTGTGTATTCTTTCTTTTGTCACTGTGATCTTCGATGTACTTGTAACTTTTGATTTTTGGGCGCGTAAGCGATTAGTTGTTAGAGGGTCGGACCATGAAAAAGTCAAGTCTTGTACGTCGTGTTGGAAAGACGCATATTGTAGTCAGCTTATAAAATGTGAACTTTAACAGTGAGGAAGATGTTTTCAAGTATGTTTTGTATTGTGAAGTGATGTTTTGTGTGTTACACGATATTGCAACAAGAGCAATAAAAAGGAAGTGTAACTTAAATTCGGAGTGCTGATTATTTTTTTACATCACCATTGTGCTAACTTTCAAAGGTTTAATCTTCAAGAATGCTTTGTGAAACACATCTATAAAACTTTTGAATATCGCAGAATAAAACCTAGGCCCGTTTGCATCGGAGCTTGGAATCATCAACACCTAGATTTTCGACGATTGAGCCATGATTATACAATGAGACCATCGTGGGAAACGCGAAAAGATGAGTGCCTAGTTTATTCATTATTACATGAAATTACTTTATTAACTGTGCTCTAATGACACCTGCCACTTAATAACTTTGTTGTTGCCCGAAAATGCAGTATTTAGCAGCGTGAGCAACACCATAATCATTATTAAATTTTGACCTTTGTTGTGGTAGGGTTGTTAGAAGTTCCAATACTTCTATTTAAGATTATATTGAGGACTGAAGGATAGACAAAAACATTACATACTGTTTGTTAACTATTATTATTCATAGACAACATTCGCACTTGTCAATAATAAGACAAAACTTTTAGCTTTGACCATGATTAAGAATGTTCTGTTGAGTACAAAATAGCAGTAATAATTACACACATTCTTTTATGTTTGCGGACGTAAACTCCACTTGCATAAAACTTCCATCACAAAGTAAAAACAATTACTTCTTGTTCTTGAATATGGCCACCATCAGTGTTGTAGCCCGTACGTTACTCAGAAACGAAAATACACAGTGTCATCTGAAGCTCACCGACAATTCAACCAGTGCCACGGCAGGGCACGTAGTGGGGGGGGGGGGGGGGGGGGCGGTAGTGCTGGGGGCTACGGGCGGTCACTGCAAGGGGAAATACACAGCGCTGGACGGGAGGTGCCGTTCCAAATTGAAGCTTATGCACACATTTTTTGTATGTATTAAGCGGGGCCCCACCACGCCCACACTTGCGAGTCTGTCACCTCTGCTTTGGTTAGTATCTAAAAAGAATTTCGCCGAAATAGCAGCGATTTATTTTCGGCCTCGATTGTTAATCATTTGTAACTTTCAGAGAAGCGTCACGAGTGGCGCATTTGGATAAAACCTACACATCTTTCTTGTTTTCTGTGTTAAAATTTGCTTCTTTTGCCAAAGCAAATTTACACATTCTCACCTCACTAACATACACTCCTGGAAATGGAAAAAAGAACACATTGACACCGGTGTGTCAGACCCACCATACTTGCTCCGGACACTGCGAGAGGGCTGTACAAGCAATGATCACACGCACGGCACAGCGGACACACCAGGAACCGCGGTGTTGGCCGTCGAATGGCGCTAGCTGCGCAGCATTTGTGCACCGCCGCCGTCAGTGTCAGCCAGTTTGCCGTGGCATACGGAGCTCCATCGCAGTCTTTAACACTGGTAGCATGCCGCGACAGCGTGGACGTGAACCGCATGTGCATTTGACGGACTTTGAGCGAGGGCGTATAGTGGGCATGCGGGAGGCCGGGTGGACGTACCGCCGAATTGCTCAACACGTGGGGCGTGAGGTCTCCACAGTACATCGATGTTGTCGCCAGTGGTCGGCGGAAGGTGCACATGCCCGTCGACCTGGGACCGGACCGCAGCGACGCACGGATGCACGCCAAGACCGTAGGATCCTACGCAGTGCCGTAGGGGACCGCACCGACACTTCCCAGCGAATTAGGGACACTGTTGCTCCTGGGGTATCGGCGAGGACCATTCGCAACCGTCTCCATGAAGCTGGGCTACGGTCCCGCACACCGTTAGGCCGTCTTCCGCTCACGCCCCAACATCGTGCAGCCTGCCTCCAGTGGTGTCGCGACAGGCGTGAATGGAGGGACGAATGGAGACGTGTCGTCTTCAGCGATGAGAGTCGCTTCTGCCTTGGTGCCAATGATAGTCGTATGCGTGTTTGGCGCCGTGCAGGTGAGCGCCACAATCAGGACTGCATACGACCGAGACACACAGGGCCAACAGCCGGCATCATGGTGTGGGGAGCGATCTCCTACACTGGCCGTACACCACTGGTGATCGTCGAGGGGACACTGAATAGTGCACGGTACATCCAAACCGTCATCGAACCCATCGTTCTACCATTCCTAGACCGGCAAGGGAACTTGCTGTTCCAACAGGACAATGCACGTCCGCATGTATCCCGTGCCACTCAACGTGCTTTAGAAGGTATAAGTCAACTACCCTGGCCAGCAAGATCTCCGGATCTGTCCCCCATTGAGCATGTTTGGGACTGGATGAAGCGTCGTCTCACGCGGTCTGCACGTCCAGCACGAACGCTGGTCCAACTGAGGCGCCAGGTGGAAATGGCATGGCAAGCCGTTCCACAGGACCACATCCAGCATCTCTACGATCGTCTCCATGGGAGAATAGCAGCCTGCATTGCTGCGAAAGGTGGATATACACTGTACTAGTGCCGACATTGTGCATGCTCTGTTGCCTGTGTCTATGTGCCTGTGGTTCTGTCAGTGTGATCATGTGATGTATCTGACCCCAGGAATGTGTCAATAAAGTTTCCCCTTCCTGGGACAATGAATTCACGGTGTTGTTATTTCAATTTCCAGGAGTGTATAAGCATGTGGTACTGGTCTCACAAAGTACACCCCACGTGGGTTGAACATTAAGAAATGTTGGTATAGTGAAAAATATTGTCAAGACGAGACATTATAATCTCACGCATATTCGCATTTAAGATTGATGATCTTAGTTACAGTTACGGATCATCAACACGTGGTTCCAATTTGTTCACAAAGTAGTGACGAAGCAACTACTGGAAGATATTCTGAACTTCAGACTCTCAATGAACTGCGTTGCAGTTTAAGATAACATAAGATATTTTAGATCTAAACCTGAAACTAAGGTGATTAAATTTTCAGTTAGGCTGAACTTAGGAAATCCATTGTGCTAAGGACTTGGCAGAGTCGCGCTTAGCCGGAGATCTTACCACTTCAGACGCTCTGCACGGACAGACTGGCCTGGGCCCCTTCTGAGGGTGCCTAACAGATACAAACGGAAGTGACCAGAGGGGCAGCTTCCTATACCAACATGACAAGGGACGGACAGGACCATACCAAGAATAGAAACCTCTTTGCTTTAGAAAGCATAGCTACCTGTTCCGACGTTGGTCCTACTGTTCTCTAGCACACAGGCTGGTAATCAAGCATGCAACTAGAAATACATTTGTTCATTCATCCTTTCACACAGAAGGGAAGGGGGATGACAGTATCTTATCATATACAGTATATAAAAGAAGGCGGATGTACGTTCCGTATGAGACTGTGTGACACGTATTACATATAAGCTGTGTTTTAAAGCGTAGTAGTGTGACAGATCGTTCTTAATTATGTGTAAAAGAAACACCTTCCACTGCTCAGTCTCCTCCCAGATAGTCAGAAACACCACAGTAAATTTAGAAGTGGAATGTATGCCGTAAATGACAACAGATTTAAGAAATTAACATGAAAGGAATCCAAGAGAGACCTTTCAAGAGACAGCAATCAAAAGAACACAGAAAAGTAGTCGGATTCCTGTTTCTTTCTCACACATTCGTTTATGTTTGTTTCGCTACCAGTGATACCAATATTACGGACAGCCCTATTATTTACTACGCTATTTATGTACTGTACTAAAGCTGCCGAGTTTGGTAGAGCTGAACTGTAGCCACCGGACTTGTCGCCGCGCGTAGTTCTTACGAGCGACTTCATTACTTTGTCTGTCACCGCCTTCTGCGTTTGTTGTGGGCCGCTCTCGCTGTGTCCGGTATGGCACCTTCAGTGCGGCCGCGGCTGCCCGGTCCAGCGGCGACGTAGCGGACGCGTAATTAAGAGGCTCGGCACGTGGGGGGCGGGGGGGGGGGGGGCGTGCCCGGTCGCCGTGTTTGGCCTGCAGGATGCCCACTGCAGGGTGGCCACGGCCGGCCGCCGCCTCGCCGGAGGCTGCCTGCCGCCGGCACAACGTAATCGGATGAGGCTAAGCCGCAGCGCGGGGGCGGAAGGCCGGGGGCGGCGGAGAGCCGCCCGGCGTGGGAGCCGTGTGTGGAACGAGCGGGCCGAAATTCACTTGCCCGTGCACACTATGCCTCGTGTAAAGTTCAAAGGACGAAATTACTTGGACACTTAGTCAACAATACCTCTCACGTCAGGCCGATTAAACGGCTGTAAATTGGTGTGCACAACGCCCCTTATTTGGCACTTTGGCCACTGAGGGTCAGTGAACCGACGTTCCTCCGTGGTTCAGTGCGCAGAAGGTCGCCGGTGCTCATGCCGTTGACCTCTCCCTGTCTGTTTGCGGAGGCTTCTGACACTTCATGAGAAAACAGTTTCAGGTTTAAGATATAGAAAGCAATTAACAGCATTTTTGTTCTGCTAACGCTTGTTTATTTTGAACGGGTTTTCGGCTTCTTGGCCCTACACCAAGAAAGAAGTGACAAACGTACATAAGAGACACGAATGTACAGGCAACCAAACCTTAGAAACAAAGATACTATTAATACACACACACAGAATCTTTAGACATAACATTAAGTGAGAAATCTGAAGTCGCGCGATAGTCAGTCGTGTTGTTCACCAGATATATTAAATTACAATTAGTATCGAACACAGCACATAATGAAAACAATACAAAAAATATATAGTTCTTTACGTAGAATTGGATCCCCACTTACATGGGCAAAATAAAATTGACACAGATAATATTTCATGCTCCTTACGACAGACAACAGAGCTTACGTTGTGTTCCACTGGTTCCCTTCTTAAGGTGCATCAAATATATTCTAATTTCATCCTGTCCGCACTCTAGTTTTTAAAATTTACAGCTCCAGTTGGTATACTTGTCTTGTGGTCTTTGTTTTGTACATAGTTATCGTTCCAAGACTTCTGTTTAAGATTATACTGAGGACTGAAGGATAAACAAAAACATTACATACTGTTTGTTAACTATTATTATTCATAGACAACTTTCGCACTTGTCAATAATTTACCTTTGACCATGATGAAGAATGTTCTGTTGAGTACAAATTAGCAGTAATAATTACACACATTCTTTTATGTTTGCGGACGTAAACTCCACATGCATAAAGCTTCCATTACAAAATAAAAACAATTATTTCTTGTTCTTGTATATGGCCACCATCAGTGTTGTAGCCCGTACGTTACTCAGAAACGAAAATACACAGTGTCATCTGAAGCTCACCGACAATTCAACTAGTACCACGTCAGGGCACGCGGGGGGAGGAGGGGGGGAGGAGAGCGGGAGGGGGAAATACACAGCGCTGCAGGGGAGGTGCCGTTCCAAATTGAAGCTTATGCACACATTTTTTGTACGTATTAAGCGGGGCCCCACCACGCCCACACTTGCGTGTCTGTCACCTCTGCTTTGGTTAGCATCTGAAAAGAATTTCGCCGAAATAGGAGCGATTTGTTTTGGCCTCGCTTGTTAATCATTTGTAACTTTCAGAGAAGTGTCACGAGTGGCGCATTTGGATAAAACCTACACATCTTTCTTGTTTTCTGTGTTAAAATTTGCTTCTTTTGCCAAAACACAGCAAATTTACACATTCTCACCTCACTAACATATTGTGCACACACGATTGTGAGACAAGTTTCAAACAGTGGTTCGTTAAGTTTATTAAGTGAGGAGCGGCGGAAAAGTAAGGCTGAAACGTCCCCTTAGAAAAATTAATAAATTACTGTGCTGATAAACCTCTTACATTATTTGATTTTCAAACAGCTGAGCAAAACTGAACGTACTCAGACATTTCTCTCTTTACTTACTCTGATCATCACTAAACTAACACACAATATTTTTAGCGCAACGCAATCTGACTTCGAATAATCCCTACAAAAGAATGGCCCTGACTAACAATAACCTATACCTTTCATGAATCACTTACCTCACAAAAATCTTCATTACTTGAACTACTGCAATACAGCGAGCGCCAATACTGCCAGCTAAATAAAAGATTCTACTGAAGTCACTAACTACTGATAGGCATAGTTAGCAAATGAAAGATTTTGATAAAAAACAAACAATGTATTTACCTTAATAGAGTTCAAAGGTCATATATATATATATATTCATGACACTCAGTCTCACAAATTTAATGTCTCTGATGGACACACGTCCAGATCATCCGCTCTCAAAACTCCATCTCTCTCCCCACATCCACCACTGCTGGCGGCTCACCTCCAACTCCGCAAAGCTACGCGCTGTTAACAGCCAACTGCCCAACACTACAATAACGAATATTCCAACAATGCCAACCAGCCACAGACTGCATACAGAACAGCCAGTAATTTTCATACAGAGCGCTGCGTGGCGTTACCAATACAAGAACCTAAACAGTCTACTTACAAGGTAAGTATCTTATGAAAAAGCACATCCTTGTCACAAAATAATCGGGTAATTTCTTCACTTACATTGTTCCGTAGCCCACAGTATTTCTCGTTTCACCAGCTATGATGGCCCTTAAAAATTACATCCTTACATCGGAAAAGCCTGAAGCTAGTGAAATAACACGGTGGATAATGAAGTTTTGTGTAATAACCACGTGACAAAATACACTCGTCTTTGCATACTGTCATTTTCAAATGGTTCTGAGCACTATGGGACTTAACATCTGAGGTCATCAGTCCCGTAGAACCTAGAACTACTTAAACATAACTAACCTAAGGACATCACACACATCCGTGCCCGAGGCAGGATTCGAACCTGCGACAGCAGCAGTCGCGCAGTGCCGGACTGAAGCGCCCAGAACCGCTCGGCCACAGCGGCCGGCCTGTCACTTTACAATCTCTTATTTCGATATGAGGAGTGCTGTGTATTTTTCACTCTGGGTTTATCACTGGCGCTGCGCGATCGCAAATGAGTGTGCTACATAGGATCAATTTTTTCGATATTGGTAAGAGATAGAGACCTCCACTCAAGTCTAAGGAAAATTTCAATATGTTAGCTAAATTTCATACACACCAACGTACTATGTAATATACACCAACCGCAAAATCATAGTGGTCTCTATTTTTCATTGCAAACTTCTCCTAATTTCGCGCAATGTCTTACTTCCAAGTAAATATCACAATAACTATGACCATTAACGAAATGATGGGCACATCATCATGAAACTCACATAAAAAGGTACAAGCAAAAATGAATATTTTATAGCTAATAGTTTCTGAAAAATCGTTTGAGAAAGACTGCAGAGCTTGTGCCTCGGTCCTTTCATCGCCGACCAGCTTGAAGGTTCCAAGCACACGAATGAACTCGGCCAGCAGTTTGGACTAAAACTGGTCACTGGGCAGTTGTCACTGTATCCTGTGCGGACTCCACTCACTGAAAAACTCTGCCTCCCCTCCAGCTGGCGCAGCTTGTGACGTCTTTGTAATGCCGTCATCCAAGAGCATACCTTAGATCTTAGCAGGAGGGGGATGGCAGAGGCTGGGGCGATAATAAAATACTTTTCGGATTTCATGATTAATGACTCTTAGTAAACCTGGTGCTAGCAGATAGCCATTACATGTTGCAGCTTTGTTGAAACTGAAACTGAAATTACACTACTGGCCATTACAATTGCCACACCAAGAAGAAATGCACATGATAAACGGGTATTCACTGGACAAATATATTATACTAGAACTGACATGTGATTACATTTTCAAACAATTTGGCTGCATAGATCCTGAGAAATCAGTACCCAGAACAACCAACTCTGACCGCAATAACGGCCTAGATACGCCTGGGCATTGAGTCAAACAGAGCTTGTATGGCGTGTACAGGTACAGTTGCCCATGCAGCTTCAACACGATACCACAGTTCATCAAGAGCAATGACTGGCGTATTGTGACGAGCCAGTTGCTCGGCCACCGTTGACCAGACGTTTTCAATTGTTGAGAGATCTAGAGAATGAGCTGGCCAGGGCAGCAGTCGAGCATTTTCTGTATCCAGAAAGGCCCGTACAGGACCTGCAACATGCAGTCGTGCATTATCCTGCTGAAATTTAGAGTTTCGCAGCGATCGAATGAAGGGTAGCGCCACGGGTCGTAACACATCTGAAATGTAACGTCCACTGTTCAAAGTGCCGTTAATGGCCAGTAGTGTATATAGTGCCTGCCAATTTTAAACAAGATTCATTGAATGAAAATAGTATTCGGGAACCTGGCTGACATGGGGACAGAACGACTAAAAGCATACGAAAACGAAAATCGCTGTAAAGATGTCTGATATAAACTGAACACTATGTGTGAAGTTTCCATGGATCAGTTCATAACCGCCCCCAACACATACCTGTTATGTCATTGTCAGTAAAAGGTGGTTCTGACGTGCGATAAATATTAGTATCGTAACGGATAATTTCTGAAAAGAACTAAACGTGGAAACCTGAATCAGATAATTAAAAACTGATAGAGAAAACCCAAGTTAAAAAGATAGATCTGTTTTTCGACAGGATCTGCCTTGAGCAAAACACATTTATTTCTTCAGATACTTTACCCTAAAGTTACAGCGTAGTGACTCAGTATTTATTTTATTTCTATTAAACTGAAAAAACTCTCTTCTCTGCTTGTACACATATAAATTCGAGTGCCTTAGACAGTATTCACAAACTGAAGAAGAAACAAGAGTATATATATACGAGGGCGAGTCAAATGAAACCCTTAAATATTTTTTAAATTATTATTTATTGTGCAGAACTGGTTCACAGCTGTACCACGATCAATTCAAGTCCTCCAGCTCTTACAACGTGCATAAATTCCTTTAGAAAAAAATTCTTTTGGTAGTCCGCGCAACCACTCATGCACCGCGTGGCGTACCTCTTCATCAGAACGGAACTTCTTTCACCCCATTGCGTCTTTAAATGGTCCAAACGTATGGAAATCACTTGGGGCAAGGTCTGGATAGTATGGTGCATGAGGAAGACACTCAAAATGGAAGTGAACCCAGGTTTCGTCCCCAGTAACGATTCTTGCAAGGAAGCCATCACCTTGTCGTTCAAAGCCCCGTAGAAGTCCTTCACAAGCATCAACACGTCGTTCTCTCATTTCAGGAGTCAGCTGCCGTGGCACCCATCTTGCAGACACTTCGTGAAACTGGAGCACATCATGCACAATGTGGTGTACTGACCCATGACTAATCTGTAAACATACTGCATTGTCATTCAGCGTCACTCGGCGGTTTTCCTTCACTATGGCTACCACTGCTGCAATGTTCTGTGGAGTTTCAACTCGTTGTGCCTGACCTGGACCAGGAGCATCTTCCACTGACGTCACACCATTTGCGAACTTCCAGCTCCATTCGTAGACTTGCTGCTGTGACAAACATGCATCACCGTACTGAACCTTCATTCGTCGATGAATTTCAATCTTTAACACTGTAACCTCCCCTCACTTATCGACCTTCATGACAGTGAAAAAATTAAACCGCGTGTACCTAATGCAAATTTGGGAAAAGCAATCGTCACCGAAGTTACTCTGTCGGTAAAGAGGGAGGAAAGGGTTACATCTAAATGAAAGGTAAAATGCAAATGAAACTGGTGGAAATTAATTTTTTAAAGGGGTAAAGTTAATAAAGAAAGTAAATGTGCGGCCGTTACGTTAACAATTAACTAGCGGTAATTAGATATTTGAGATTTGGGGGAAATTACGGTCGCCAGTCCTATCGACAATTACTGTAGTTCAAATGGCTCTGAGCACTATAGGACTTAACATCTATGGTCATCAGTCCCCTAGAACTTAGAACTACTTAAACCTAACTAACCTAAGGACATCACACAACGCCCAGTCATCACGAGGCAGAGAAAATCCCTGACCCCGCCGAGAATCTAACCCGGGAACCCGGGTGTAATTACTGTAGTAACTGAAAAAGAAAGGTTATTACACATATAATTAGCACTAGAAGCGTGGCAAATGAAGGTTGACACGTGTAGTGTGAAAACTGAAAGTTTGTCAGAAGTAATAAATTTCGCTACACTCTGACTTAATTTAGCAAAAGAATTAATAAAACCGGAAAACTCAAAGCTAATTTAGTGACTGAAATTAATAGTGAGCTTTATTTCTGAAGTACATCGAAATTCAGTAAAATAAGGTTAGTCTTGGGTTACCTCAACAATCATTTGAAAAGCTACTTGAATCTACGGAATTTAGAAATAAGAGATTTAACTTTGTACTTGAATTAAATGATTCTGAACAATTAACAATAGTAAAATTTAGTATGTTCCAAGCTGAGCTGCTGTCACAGGTAAGCTAAAATACGGTAACAAAACTTGCACTCTTAATTTGTGCTAGTGTAATCTAAATATTGTAGCCAGCTATGAATACCTTAATCGAAATTTGAAATTAAAGTGGTGAAATATAATGATGCTGGCGTTTGAATTTCAACGACACTCGGGTTCATTCCGGAAAAGGAAGGGACCCTGCTTGGTAATGCTATTGGGACAATGTGCAACAAATGTTCATGCTACGTTGCTGTAATTTAGTGAGAAAAATTTAACAGTTTGAAAAGCTGAGGTCTGCCATACAGTTCTAAACCTTTACGTGCTACCAGCCTTCCTTGTTGGTTAATTGAAGGTTTGAAGTCGTCGATCGAGGAGGTGGCGACAGTCACTCATTGTCGGCCGTCGCCGTTGCAGAAGCCGGATGTTGGCGCGCCTTCTTCCCGACGCGGTCTCCAGCCGAAACGGGCTCTTGATGTGTGCCAGCTAACGCTTCCCGTCCGCGACACCGTCACAAACTAACATAGCAAGTCGAGCGCAATTACATGCTGCTAAACCCCGGAAGCGCGGCAACTCGCGGGAGCTTTACACAACACACCTGCTCCACTGCCCTTCTCCAGCCAGACTCTGCTCTGCCCGCGCTCCACGCGGCCGAGTTCACACTGCCAAAGATCCTAAACATTTTGGTTCTCCACACGTCCTATCGATGTATTCGTTCGATAGCATAGTTTTCCCTAGGCAAGACCCAGCGTAAAAATACAAAGAGTATTTACAAAACAAACCAAGTATACATCGACATAAATGCATATATATATATATATATATATATATATATATATATATATATATATATATATATATATATATACAAATAATAAAACAATTACAATATATAGAGACACAGAAATGTCATATCTTCAGGTAACAAAATAAGGAAAAATCTATAGTACAATAGATGGAAATAGAAGGATATGCATTTCCGGCGTTACAACACCTTCACTACACTGTTCTTCCATATTGCAAGTTGCAAGTGGGGCGGCCATCTGTATACTGATACTGCGACGGTATGCGTGCAGCTGCACTATGCTGCCACCTACAGGGCATTCTGCACTCTGTTTGTAGCACGCTTACCAACTTACAGGACGACGGCGCGAAATTTCGATTTGTTATTACAAATTTAAGGTTTTCATTTGACTCACCCTCGTATCTCTCTCTCTCTCTCCCTCTCTTATATATAATGGTCTGGTGCTTCCTATCGGAAGATCAAAGTGGCAGCCAGGAGACAATTTCGGTGGTGGCTGAGTAGTCCGATGCGAGAGCCGACTTTGAGCCCACAAGCGAGGCAAACATGAGTCGCCCGACAAGGACGGTTAGTCATAAGTTCATGTCTGCGCGATCGTTTTGCAGATAAGCTGTTGAGCCATGCTTGGTCGTACATCTTATTTCCATCTGGAGTCAGTTTCCTCCATTTGCTGCGATCGCCAGCGAGTTACTCCCATTTGTCACTGTCAATATTAAATGCGCACGTATCTCGCTTGACGCAATGCCTAAAGCGTAGTGGAGGTCTTCCGCGAGGTCTCTTCGTTCCTGCTATTCCACTGAGTAATGTGCAGCGGCGCAGACGGGACTGGTCCATACGATGTAGATGTCCCAACCACCGCACTGCTTGAGCGTGACAGTGATAATCGTTTTGCAGTTTTTAGAAACATATCATCTGTCACACGACGCTTCCATGATATTCCCCAGATGCTCCGTAAGCACAGCAGGTGAAAGGCGTTGAGCTTTCGTTCCTGTTTGGCATACGACGTCGAAGTCTCAGCTACACACAGGTGAGTAGTCAGCCCACATGATTGATACACAAGTACTTTTGTCGAAAATGTAAGCTGTTTATCGTCCCATGTTCGCGTGCGGAACTGTCCGGACGTGCTGTCAGCCTTTCCTATTCGTGCATTTATCTCGTCATTCAGGGAGACATCTTCTGTCATTATTGATCCAAGACAACGAAATTTACCGACTACCTTGAACAAGGAGCCGTCCAGTTAAATGACAGGCGGGTCTGTGTATCCTTGCGCCATGACAACCGACTTCTTTACGTTTATAGTTATGGAGAAGAGTTTGCAGGCGGCAGAGAATTTGTCAACAAGCTCTTGCAGATCGTCTCGAATATACGCTACAAATGCAACATGGTCAGCAAATAACAGGCTATTTACACGCAAATCTTCTAGAATTCGCTTGGATATGAGTAGAGAAATGTTGTAAAGCTTTCCATCAGCTCTGGTATGCTGATGAATGCCCAGGTTAATGTTCAAATGTTCAAATGTTTGTGAAATCTTATGGGACTTAAATGCTAAGGTCATCAGCCCTAAGCTTACACACTACTTAACCTAAATTATCCTAAGGACAAACACACACACCCATGCCCGAGGGAGGACTCGAACAACCGCCGGGACCAGCCGCACAGTCCATGACTGCAGCGCCTTCGACCGCTCGGCTAATCCCGCGCGGCCCAGGTTAATGTCACCAAAAGCAGCTTATTTATATCTTATGATTACTTGCTGTGGTTTATGTGGTTTTTTATGTTTTTCATTGCTGTTGTTTTACTTGCACGGCAGGCAACACGTTTTGTAGCAAGCTCTTCTTCGATGTAGAAAGCAAGCCACGTTGCTGACACGTTTCATTACAGATCACTGACGATGTCTTATTTCAACAAAACGAAACTCGTTTTATGACAAAAATACTATTTTTCTTGTAACTACAAGGACAAATTTAAGATACCATCAATAATCACTTTTTATAGAACTTATCATTCGCAAAGTAGTGGCTGTTGGAACACAGTGCCGAAACAGAAGGATTTACCAGTGTTGCGAAACGTGCTCTCGGTGACGTGCTAGATTCATTAGATTATCTCACAATCGACTGTGCTTTTGGGGTTTGTAGAACATAGGACCTTCCGTTCAGTGAGAGCGACACATCGATAGTCTCGGAGATCGACCACAGCCCGTCTTCTGCCCTTCCGCCACTTTCCTGCTTTGCCTGTGCACAATGCTGACCTTCCGCAGTTCGCACGAAGCAGCATGTGCAATCTCTTCCCTCAAACAACCATCAATAGCCACATCAAAACTGACTTAATTTGTTTTCGATGCGTATCTGTCCTTAGTATGATCCAAAGGGTTGCATTAAGTATTGCTGTTCTGAGGATCTGTGAACATGAAGTGATTTCTGGTTGCAATCTCACAACTAATAACTATTTCACAAACGCATGGATAATGTTACTCTCAGTCAAGAACTATGTTCCGTGGGCTGGCCGGGCTGTCCGAGTGGTTCTAGGAGCTTCAGTCTGAAACCGCGCGACCGCTACGGTCGCAGGTTCGAATCCTGTCTCGGGCATGGATGTGTGTGATGTCCTTAGGTTAGTTAGGTTTAAGTAGTTCTAAGTTCTAGGGGACTGATGACCTCAGCAGTTAAGTCCCATAGCGCTCAGAGCCATTTGAACCATTTTTTATGTTCCGTGGCGGAACTCTGAGGTTGTCTAATATGGAAACACGGCCTGAATGGTACTGATCTGATTAAAATTACTGAAAAATTAAGAGCAAGAAGAAAACCATTGTAAGAAGAACGGAATGGTTTTCTCATTGCTATCAAAAAACGTCGTAAATCTTATGATGAAGCTTACATTATAAAAACTTTGATAACCTCGAGCATGAGATGCATTACGTTGTTAACTGGTACTACCCTGTAACGGGGTTAACTTAAACGTAGCGTTAAATATCGCCCATTCCTAATTCGAAGTAAAGCTTTGAGCTGTTTAACACTCAAATGTGAGAGAGACTTGTGAACGGTTCATGGCTCATCGCCTCTTCAACGGTTTCTTTCTTTGGCTTACGCTATAGTCCCGCAGCGATCGCAGGGTCGGCGTGGTTACAATGGATTTGACAAGGTTAGTGTTAGGGATGGCCGGATGCCCTTCCTGCCGCCACACTGTAACCCCCTGGGACGGAGTTAGTGTACCCCAACTGTCTGCGTCTAGTGTAAATCGTGAAATAGTGCGGACTTGTTTCAATTGCCTGCGACGCGTGTTACTGAGGCGGAACGTGGGGACCAGCCCGGTATTCACCTAGCGGGATGCGGAAAACCGCCTAAAAACCACATGCAGGCTGGCCGGCACACCGGCCCTCGTCGCTACTCCGCCGGCCGGCTTCGATCCGGTGCCGGCGCGCCCACCCGAGTCCAGGAAGCAGCGCGTTAGCGCTCTCGGCTACCCTCATCCCCTCTCCAACGGTCTGAATGTGAAGTACAAGACTGGTACTTGCAGTACCGTTATTTCTGACTAGTGGTTGTGAGCGCAGCTTTCACTGTTCCACATTTCCAAAGAACGATGACACGTAAAAGATGAAAAATCACTGAACTACTTTATCTTATTGAATACAGATTCCCATTGTGTTGAATTAACTTAAGATTCAACGCAGTTCAGTGCTATTCAACGCATGTGAGGCTGCATGCCGTGCTACATGCATGCTCCATTGGTTCTCCCCCTGTAAACTGATGCAGAACAGCATTGCAAGAGATATGGCATGAGATGACAGCGACGTCTCACTTGGTGTTGGACTCCTCCAGTGTGCAGGAACACTAAAGGTCGTTGGCAGTGTCAGGACATGATGTTCGGAGAGTGTTAACTATTTTCTTTTACTAACGTGGGGGGTTTTATAAGATGACGATCGTGAAAAGGATGAGTAATCATTTCTATCTGTTGACTTTAACATTTACGGTAGTACACCAAAATAACAGTGGTTTATCAATTCCTCGATGCTTGCTCGATTGTACATGTCGCTACTACAACATTTTCAGGGAGGGCGACATTTATATTTAATTTTTCGTGTAGCTGTTAACAAGGGGATTTCCGCGATTTGGCTCAAACTCTGTGTGTAGAAGCAAGTGTATGCCCTTTTGAAGGTCCTAAAATACTTCGTCTGAGTGGGCCGTAGGAAAACAGAAAACCACCTGGATTGTTGTTTTGATTATTTTGTGAACAATGTTTGAAGAACGCTTGTGTTGTTAGGGGCGTGGCACAGTTGATGAGCGTTGGGGGTCCTAATTCGGTGGCTTGGGTTCGGTTCCCGCAGTTATCCATTTTTTTTTTTAATTTCATTGTATGTTCCGGCGTAACATCAAGCGCCTGGACGTCGGCATGGAACGTAACCGCAGAGAAGGCTGTGAAACGACGTCAGCCAATAGTACGCTGACTAGGACCTCAGCACGGCAGGAGCGGCCTCTATCCAAAGGGAATACAAGCGCCGCCCCTGGCAGCCTTGGGCACTAGAAGAGCCGCGATAGAAGACGAGCGGTCATCCTAACTGTTTAGCTGAGACTTGTGATCCATGTCAGTTGCTTGCGTGGAAATTGTATATCAAAGGACATTGATTACGTGCATGTCGCCAATTGCTTCAAAGTTAAGTATTGTCAGTTCAGTTTATTTTAATAAAATCCATTAATAATATTTGCTTGTACGAGGTGCATTCAAGTTCTAAGGCCTCTGATTTTTTTTCTCCGGACTGGAAAGAGATAGAAACATGCGCATTGTTTTAAAATGAGGCCGCGTTCTTTGTCAATACGTCCCAGAGATGGCAGCATCGTACGGCAGATGGAATTTTACCGCCAGCGGCGAGAATGAGAACTGTTTTAAATACTTAAAATGGCGACGTTTTCCTTACTTGAATAGCGTGCAATCATTCGTTTTCTGAACTTGCGTGGTGTGAAACCAATTGAAATTCATCGACAGTTGAAGGAGACATGTGGTGATGGAGTTATGGATGTGTCGAAAGTGCGTTCGTGGGTGCGACAGTTTGATGAAGGCAGGACATCGTGTGACAACAAACCGAAACAACCTCGGGCATGCACAAGCCGGTCTGACGACATGATCGAGAAAGTGGAGAGAATTGTTTTGGGCGATCGCCGAATGACTGTTGAACAGATTGCCTCCAGAGTTGGCATTTCTGCGGGTTCTGTGCACACAATCCTGCATGACGACCTGAAAATGCGAAAAGTGTCATCCAGGTGGGTGCCACGAATGCTGACGGACGACAACATGGCTGCCCGTGTGGCATGTTGCCAAGCAATGTTGACGCGCAACGACAGCAGGAATGGGACTTTCTTTTCGTCGGTTGTGACAATGGATGAGACGTGGACGCCATTTTTCAATCCAGAAACAAAGCGCCAGTCAGCTCAATGGAAGCACACAGATTCACCGCCACCAAAAAAATTTCGGGTAACCGCCAGTGCTGAAAAAATGATGGTGTCCATGTTCTGGGACAGCGAGGGCGTAATTCTTACCCATTGCGTTCCAGAGGGCACTACGGTAACAGGTGCATCCTACGAAAATGTTTTGAAGAACAAATTGCTTCCTGCACTGCAACAAAAACGTCCGGGAAGGGCTGCGCGTGTGCTGTTTCACCAAGACAACGCACCCGCACATCGAGCTAACGTTACGCAACAGTTTTTTCGTGATGACAACTTTGAAGTGATTCCTCATGCTCCCTACTCACCTGACATGGCTCCTAGTGACTTTTGGCTTTTTCCAACAATGAAAGACACTCTCCGTGGCCGGACATTCACCAGCCGTGCTGCTATTGCCTCAGCGATTTTCCAGTGGTCAAAACAGATTCCTAAAGAAGCCTTCGCCGCTGCCATGGAATCATGGCGTCAGCGTTGTGAAAAATGTGTACGTCTGCAGGGCGATTACGTCGAGAAGTAACGCCAGTTTCATCGATTTCGGGTGAGTAGTTAATTAGAAAAAAAATCGGAGGCCTTAGAACTTGAATGCACCTCGTATGTTATTTGTCTATCCGAGAAAACTGCTTCCTAGGGACATTGTATTACACGAGTCGGCAGAATCCCACATTGTATTTCATTCCCCACATCACTGAACTATCAGTTATAAAATTTAAATACATTTTAACAGGTAGATTTACATACGTAAAATTAATTTACAGTTTTCAGATAGTTACGATTAATTTGAATAATGAATATAGTTAAACAGTTTATTTTCATAACTGGGTGAAGTTATTAATGAAAATAATATTTCTGAAAATTCTAGCAACGAATTACCTGCTTTCAGTTTCCTACAGGGAGATGCATTACATTTTTTTGGGTGGTAATCGTCAAAGAAACCCATGAAACATCAATATTGTTCACCACCTTGCACATTTTAGAAATGATTTTTTTGAGTAAGAATATTTTTTCGAAATACGCTTCAGTGGAAAACATACCTCATTCACATTTTTTAAATGAAGGTCTTTCCCCTGTCAGTTCTGTTGCATAGCAAGCATACTGAATCATTATGGTGTGGGCAGGAGCACTAAATTGATGCCGCACCGATAGAACGTGTTTTAATTGCATTTTACATTGACGTTAATTATCGCTGTTGTAGCAAATCAGGGCCGTTTTATAACCTTTTAATCAGATTTTTGGGCTGACGATAAAAAGATACACTACACCCTTGAGCAAGAGGAGTAGAGCTGTGTGGAATTATCTTCACAGTACACGTTACTTCGCCATCCCCATTGCTAAGTGTCACCGCATACATTGTTAAATATGCATGACCTCCTCGCGAACCTACCAGTAGAAGGTTTTTGTTGTTAACAACATAATTTTCAATGAAGATCTTTTATTAGTTTTCTCTTATATTTTCCTTCTAATGTCTTCACGGTACCAGTAACTGAAGGACCATGTTTACAGCCGGGCTCTCACACATAAACCCAAGGAGTAAGAGGTTAGATGAACAGGTTAAACTGTACTACAACGTATAAGAGTGGGTCGTTTGGAGAGACTGAGGTTTTTTTTACCATAATATTCTTCGCACCCTTGTAATCCACTGTGCTGTTGTACGTTGATGCATACTGGCGTCTAGTTTAAAGTCATTGTTAGTTTCATATTCAAGATTGAAGTAACGAATTATATGTCTCGTCTGTATACAAGACTTCTCTGCTGTGCGAGCTAACATCCCAAAGATGTTCGGGCTCACATGCGGTTTCTATTCGTCCAAATGTCTTGGCTCAAACTCGTCTAGGGGTTGAACCGCACGTGTCGCATTACACGGTCCTAAATTGGACACTTGTGTCCCTTTGGTTAAACTGTCTGGCTGAAGGCAAGTTTGCCAAATACAAATTTAACATTACATATACTAACAGTATTAGTAGTATCGAGAACTAAATTTACGGCCCATAAATGGTGCAGGCCACACAGTTGCAATTTGGCTAGAATAATGTTTATTCAGAAAGCAAACGAATAGCGAAAGTGGTCGTATTTAGAATTACTGTTACGCTCGAGCGCATATCCATTTGACACAGTTCGATCATTCACAATCTCATCGCGAAAAGTTAGAGCTGCTCACCTGTGAGAGACTAAGTCCCGCGGTACCACACAACGCGAAATTTTCTAAGTCGTTTCACTTCCTAACTACCTGAAGACCGACTGTCCGCTTTCGTGTGTGCATCTGAGCTGTACCCTTTGGTGTCTCCAGCCGAAGTGTCGTTTTCGCGTCTCTATGCGAACAGTCCCCTTTCGTGTCTCGACCAGAACTGTCCTCTGCCCATCCCCCGCCGCGTTTCCCGCTCGCCGAACATCTTCGCTCAACTGCCTAGCGCAGTTCCCTTTCCTGAAGCCGTCCATCTGATTGGCTACAGCTTATTCTCCATTACTTTACACTTTAACACATTTAAATAATCAAAGCTTGACTACTTTCACGTTCTAAATAAAGTAACAATAATATCCATTACATAGTAAACGCCGCGCGGGATTAACCGAGCGGTCTCAGGCGCTGCAGTCGTGTACTGTGCGGCTGGTCCCGTCGGAGGTTCGAATCCTCCCTCGGGCATGGGTGTGTGTGTTTGTCCTTAGGATAATTTAGGTTAAGTAGAGTGTAAACTTAGGGACTGATGACCTTAGCAGTGAAGTCCCATAAGATTTGACACACATTTGAACATACTAAACGTTAAATTATTTTACATAAGACCAGTACAATTTCCTTCTTAACTTTGAATTTCACGGCCAGTAGCCTTGCACCAATGTGCTTTCTGATAAATAAATAAAGAACAAAAGTAACTATTATGCACTAAATTTTACAACTAATATTCTATTACTTAATGATTCAATAAGGTGACATGCTGTCATCGTTCAACGTGTTTTGTGTGGAGGAAACGATGATCTGATGCTTAACTGTAAATACTGGTAGTTTAAGTTTACTATATCTTTTAAACAAATAAAGTTACAGAGTTGATATTTACAACATTTGTCATTTTAGTGATGCGCTTCTAAATGAAGCGGTCAGAGTTTAGCATTCAAGTCTTTGCTACAAAACGTGTTAATTTCACTTTAACATTAAATCCTAAACTATTATAGATACGATCAATATTCAAGTTCTATTGCGATCACCACGAAACTTTACGGTGGATGACAGATTAAAATTACTGTGGGTTGATTCCCTGAATTGCTACATAATTAAATACTTTTCACAAATTTTTCCCTTTATGGCCGATCTTAGGTCTGCCTTATTTAACACTGTTATGTCTCCTTGGCGCCGGCCGAAGTGGCCGAGCGGTTCTAGGCGCTTCAGTCTGGAACCGCGCGACCGCTACGGTCGCATGTTCGAATCCTGCCTCGGGCATGGATGTGTGTGATGTCCTTAGGTTAGTTAGATTTAAGTAGTTCTAAGTCTAGGGGACTGATGACCTCAGATGTTAAGTCCCATAGTGCTCAGAGCCATTTGAACCATTTTTTCTCCTTGGCCACAAAAGCCTTCTACTGGGTTTCCTTATGATTTGGTTGTCGTCTGTCTCACTCCCACGCTACAGCGCTTGGGCTTGAATAGACAATAGACGCCTGTGAGTTTCACAACCTCGTTGTGAATCTGCGCCCTATGTGGCATCCAGTCCTGGACGACAGGATTCGTTTCACAATTCCTAAAAGCTGACTCTTTCGGCTATATACTTAAATGAGAGCGTAATGTTCGGTAACTCACAGCTGCTTCCACCGTTTCTTAAAAATGGCAACATCATCTTTACTGAACAGTTTGGTGGTTTTTTTCTGTATTATTCAATGTTTACGTTTGACCGTTTGTACAAAGGCAGGACTGACAGTAAACTAAATTTTTTTTGATAAATGAGGGCGTGCGACTTCCATTGTCCATTGTTGTAATGTTCTCGTCGTCACTTGTTCAGAACAGCACTACATACGGCATTTCCAGGCCTCATTGTAATTGCTTCTGTGACGTACGTGTAGATTCTGTGTTGTAAACAGACTAATAGTAATTTCTGATGTTCCACGAAGTTTTCGTTAACGCACTGTATATTAATTAAGAAGCTGCGATGTTAAGTTCTATTATTGTACGTGTACGCTAGGCATCATAATATGTGCAATGACTAGGAGAAAGGCTACATTTTTTCATCTTATTTTACTGTCCTCCAGAAGCATTAATCTACCTAACGTACGTGCCCAGCATTGGTTAATCGCTTTACTGATTCATGATGAGCTCCATATTCTGATGTGCAGTCAATGAGATGATGTCGTGGAAGTTAGTCTGGGGCAATGAGGTGTCACGTGTTTAATAGATTACTGTAAACCTAGTGTCAGACAGCTTCATTTGCCGACTTCACTTGTATTCGTTGGTATTTGAGATGGTGACTAACGTCTTTTGTTGATGTGAGTGACATGATCCTCAAAAACAATTCCCTGTTCGTGAGCCCAGCTTCCCTCATAGCCTGAACAGTGTACATGTTTGTTTCCTGTGGACCAGAAACGTGACGGTTTTGTGTAGTGGAGTGGTACAGCTAAACCAGGCGCTTACTTTCTTGACTAGCACAGCGACCGGGAAGATATTGTCAGTTCAGTGTAGTTTGTCCATGTTCTGATCATATTTGTGGCAACTCGCAATGGTGTGTAGCGTGTCAGTAGGTTCACAAGTAAGACTGGTTTTTCAGCATGTCCACATGCTGTCCATTGGCATTACTGACTGGATTGATTATTTGATCTCAATCTACAGAAAAATTTGGTAAATAAAACACAACTAATACATGTTATGTATGGGACAGAAATAGTTGGCTGGTAGAAATGATTTCATTTTGTTTTTCAAACGTTCATTATACACCAGCATCTTTAATTTACGAGGGAGATGGTTAAATACATTTCTGCTGGCATACTTTTCTCCTTCCTGTGCAAGTGTAAGATTACGTTATTGATAATGGAGGCTACATTTTTTTTCTAGAAATAAAAGTGTAATAAGAGGGTGCTAATTTGGTACTATTTGGAAACAATATTAGTCAAGGAGAGAAAGGTGTAAAGCTGTAATCGACCGAAGGTTAGTTTGAAGCCCACAGTGCTTCACTAGGCGTGGCTATGGTACGTCTTTGCATGCCTTCGCATTAACTTACCCAGTAAGTCATACAGAGACCTAGTATTCAACGTTGACTCTGAACCATGAGGTTACTTCTCGCTTTTCAGGTTGACAAAAATTTCAGAGGGGAAAGTACTCATAAACGACAGATAAAAATACTAAGATTTAAGGAAGATGCAACTCTGGATCTTTGGAATTATAGTATTTCACTTACCAGTTTGTTTTAACCACTCACTGACAGAGGTAAGTACAGGAATAAGAGAAAAATTACAATTTCTTTGCATAAATAAAACAGTGACTGAGCTACTTGATAACATCAACAAATTGGTTCAAAGTACTTTTTTTTGCCGTTTTGGTTGCCACCACAGTCGCATAGTGTTTACAGAGTAATAAGGCTTTCGCTAGATGACGTTAAGCGTACTATTTTCGTCGCGATTTTACAATCAATTTCGGCGTACAATCAGTTCTGAAGTGGTTTGGCTTGTGTTGACATAAACTATGATCTTAAAGGATGCCAAAAGGTGCTATGATATCTAAGAAGGTAGTAGTCCACCCGAAGTGTAAGCCAGGGCGCAGCACGTGCTCGTTTCTACGATAACGCTCTCCAGTCGTAGGCTGTAGTGACGTCATGTATAGTGACACTGTTTGCGTGATGGTCGTCTATTTTCATGCAGTACAAAACAAAAAAGCATCCACTATTTAATTATGGCGTCGTTTCACAAGGAAGCCGTTGTGTGCGACGTCGCAAGTTCAGTCTTCAGTAAGGCTCCTCTGAAAGTGTTGTGTCAACAATTATGACAGGAAAAATATTAGCTGCTAATGACTCACCATGTGCATCAGGAGGCCGACAGAAAATGGGTGCCCAGGAGATGCAGAGATCAACCTTCTCCGTGACGTAAGTGTTACCTTTCACAAAATGGACATCATCGACATTCAAGAAACTTTCAAACCAAACCATGACCTTACTCCGTGAACAGCGAATGAAAAATGGCGCGCCACAATGATCATAATGGTTCACACCATCAAGATCAAAAGCGAACTCCTTGGGAGTTCCAAACCGTGCGGCACGTTCATCTACGTCAGGGCTTCACAACATACGTGCTCGCGGAGCAAGCTGTGAGCAGCAAGGCGCGAGCACGGAGCAGCGCGAGCACGCTACCCCCACTACCGGACCAGAGCGGAGAGTGGGGAAAGTCACGTGGGGCACACAACAGTTGCCGCCAGTCAATGTAAATCCGCGGCCACCTGCAGGGATATCACTCACGAATTATTACTGCGGCAAATGAAACAAATAAAGGAGAATGTACACATGCCACATAATTTTATTAGCTTAGTGTATGCCTCTACATTCACATTAATTTGTGAACTGTTACACAATAAAAGGTGTCACTGAAGTGTGGGATTCTCGGTTATCTTGTACTTTTTGCCCTTTACAATTGCGTCTATGTTCGGAGTAATTGTTCTTGTGCATTTTAGGCGCAGCGTGCAGTTTAAATTTCGATCAGACAATGCGTTTCTCAGGCTCGTCTTGTTACATTTCATTGCAGAGAACAGTTGTTCACAAACATACGTGGAACCGAACATTGATATTATTGTAGCCGCCAGTTTGTGCAAACGAGGAAATCTATCCTGAGGGAAGTGTCTGTAGAATTCTAAAATGTTTTTCTTGTTCTGAAATTTGTCTCTGTATTCTCTGTCACACTGCAGGTCAATAATTTCTTGCTGCAGCTCAGGACGAATCTCTTAAATATTCGCTGAATATGGAGAGAACAGATCAAAATCACTGTCTAGTGCTGTCAGATCTTGAAAGCGCTGATCAACTAAACTGTGTGAATAACGTTCACAGTCTTTGTGAACATCTTGCATGGATGATAATTTAGGAAAATGAGCTAGGTTTCCTGTTTCCAGCTGACTCACCCAAAGTGTCAATTTCATTTTAAAAGCTCGTATTCGATCTATGAAATGAGTAATTAGCAGATCTTTACCTTGTAGTAAAATGTTCAAAGCATTCAGATGGCTAGTTAAATCTGCTAAGAACGCGAGATCACATTCAAACGTGCGCGCGCATTTCCTCTCCCTCCCCTCCCTTCCTATTCCGCGACCTTGCACCTGCTCGCGAGCACGTGCCTGAGCAGACGCGACTACTCGCGCTCAAAACCGGCGAGTTGTTAAGCCCTGATCTAGGTTATCTGCTCTTAAAGCATATGTACAGTATCATATTGGTGTAACGGGGTGATGAGAACTGTTGGAATGTGATGGCATGCAACCGAATGCGAAACAGTCTGTCGTGGAGCTTATGGTGAAACTTCATATTCTTTAAGGGGTAGCTGTAGATAGTTCAGGTTCAAATGGCTCTGAGCACTATGGACCTTACCATCTGAGGTCATCAGTCCCCTAGAACTTAGCACTACTTAAACCTGACTTAGGGACATCACACACATCCATGCCCGAGGCAGGATTCGAACCTGCGATCGTAGAGGTCTCGCGGCTCCAGACTGTAGCGCCTAGAACCGCACGGCACTCAGGCTGGCTTTAGATAGTTCTATAATGTGTTTTGTAGACACGGAAAAAACAAACATCCAGATGCTGAATTTCCAGGAACCAAGCAAAATCAAGTTATTTTGATCAGCTGTTGGCCAAAAGTGGTGCTCGTACCATAGCTGTAGTTCTCTTATGCCCATTTTCCCACTCTTCCTTGCTGTGACGTAAATATTCCCTACTGCCCGTGCAAGATCATGCATAAGAGTAAAAATCGTAGGGAACAAGCACCTCAAACTTCTCGCGGCAAAATAAATAACTTTCCAAGCGATTTACAATTCACGTTAAGAGTCAGAATAATTGTATAAAAATGCGCTAAGACACTGATGTTAGTTGATTTTGATGCAACTCCTCTGTTATGTCTAATGTCCAGGGTTCCTCTCATATGCATTTCCTCATCAAATCCCGACTGGTGGCAGTTGAAAACAAATTCCTTCCTGAACGATGGGATAAGTTTGTTTATCTCATCTCCAAATTTTCGGGCCGATTCCGCAGTTTGCTGTGCATCGTCAAATTGATGCTTTGTTTAAAATTTCGTTACCTTACGGCTTTCCATTCTGTAGCACTGTTTGGAGTTACGCAACCATCCACTGCTTCCCTTGAAATCACTGTAATCCATGTCTCGCTCAATTTCGTGTGCATAGCGTAACAGATCAGTATCGTCCACTTCCTGTCAATTGTTTAGAACATCGTTGAAACGAGCAAACACCAGTTTCTGCAAAAAGTATGCCTTGTCCTCAGTTCAATATGGTTAGTTTTCTTATGCACTACACATTCTTATTGCTGCGTACTTATTCGACATCTGTTCATAATTGTTCTTTTATTATGCTGCGGGTCATCTTCCATGTATGTAATTATGTTTAGTACACCCTGCTTGGACAACGATTGCCCATAACTGCGTTTCGCAGGATTTGTGGCTCTCTGTCCGACAAGGATGTTGAACTACATGCCTTGACACCTGTTTCAGCATCACTTTCACTTTTTAAGCACGTATCGTCATCGTTGTACTCCTCATGTACATTGTCCGCGTATTAGAGCGGCTACAACACCACACATTCTCCTCTCTCATCTTGCAGAAACGCCAATATTTCATTTGCAACTTCTTTCTCACTCCGCTTAGTTCCTTGGATGCCTTTCCGACGAAGGTGAACTTCGCCAACTGTTGTTGTAGATATAACGCAATGTTTGCTTTGTTTATTGTGTAATTGCTCTGCTTTGTATCAACACCACTAGCACTGTAGCACTGTTGCAAGTTACTCGTCGACCGAGCAGTTCAACTACGCTCCGTAGACTCATGCTGTGCTCACCATTGCATACCTTCAGCCCCGCTCTGTGTTGGCATTAGCAGCCACTGTTATTCTAGCGTGGTGGACAATATGTGGGGCGTTGAATGCCTTAATCTCCATTGATCTTTTGCGACTTCACGCTCAAAAGGTTCCTTGCAAATTGCAGTACAACATTTTAGAAGCGAACATTTCAAAATACTGCTCTCGTCATTCTGCTAGTAACTACCCTATCTGACTGAGCAACCCTCGGAACTGTCCACAACTGTCCACCTCACACTGATGCGACATTCTTTTTTCATTGTGGTGACTTTCAACTCATTATTATGGTGTCAAGCAGGCCGTACGCTAAGATTACAAAGTGTCTTATCAAGCAAATGAACAGTCCCTGAATTTCGAATGGCACCTGAATGCCAGTTCTAGCGCGTTTCGGTGAATCAGAAAGTTAATCAGGGACCCTAACTAGTAAAGTACAAGGCACGAGACCTTGACCGGGATTTTGGCCTGACAGCGAGCAGAATGCAGTCTTTCTTCACCGCGGTACAAGAAGGGGGTGGGCGGTGGAGTAATAGTCCCGACCGCCTTTTACCCCTTGGCAAAGATGCCCGATATTCATTTGATAGGAGGCTGACTGGATGGAATATCAGAAAATTACAATTTCAGTGAAACAAGTTACCTGTATTCAGATATTCCTACCTTGTACTTGGACTGTAATACGTCATTTGCTTCAGAATGATTTTCAAAGAACGTGTCGAAACGAAACTTAAGCACTGCTGTCGTGCCAGGATTCTCAGAATTAGTGGATGAGGCGTGTCTCCCACAATACTATTACGTCACTACGAATAACACTGGGTTATGATATCCAATACACATTAGGTTCAGGTTAATTATTGAAAGATAAACCAATTACGGAAACTTGAATCACACGAAGAAAGCAGATGACGTAAATACGAGGAACGATCCGAAAGTGAAGTTCGTTATTTTTTTTCACATTGAAACTGTTGTTGTTGTGATCTTCAGTCCTGAGACTGGTCTGATGCAGCTCTCCATGCTACTCTATCTTATGCAAGCTTTTTCGTCTCCAAGTAACTACAGTTTCTTTAACATAATGGCATGAAACAAAAAAGAAATGAAATCAGAACATCGATTATACTAATTTATCGAAATTCAGAAGAAAAAATTTATTATATATACAATAGTATAGCGCTGTTATTGTTACAGATGAAGTTGAACGGGTGTCATGAGACATCCGCCCCGAGAAAATGCAACCAAGGCAGCCGCTCACATAAAGAGGGATATTTGGGTTAGAGCCGCGATTCAGCACTAATTTTTACTGTTTTCATTTCAATATACAGACTATGATGATTTATCTTCGCAAATGCGATTACATTTCCTGGCTGGCAACAGACGGGCGTCATATTTACCGGCACACTCTTGTCACAGGTCGACTTTACGTGACGTGCTGGCGTAAGCGGCAGAGCTTCGCACGGCTGCGGCCAGATAAGTAATGCGAGTATCTCTGACGTGTCTTCCATATCGGCAATCTGAATCACTGTCGGATACTAAAGAAAAAGACGGATAATTTAATGCAATTTTATGAAATAGCCAGTAGTGTTTGGTTACGTTACAGTAGAACCACCATTGTTACCCGAAGGTTTAGGCTACTGTGAAGAAGGGCGTTATTTCTCATACAATCAGCAACAGTGTTCACAGTCGATATTTTATTTATGAAAAGAGCGACGAATGAAAAAGAACTTTTTCACTCCAATATTTAGTACATTTCCGAGAAATCCCCTTTTGTGGTGAGAATGTTTCTTCATCGACAGGTATTTGCACAGCCACTGTTAAACTTAGTGGGTTTAGTAAGAGATCTGTAGTATTGAATAATCTTAAGTCATTTCTCTGTATTGTACTTCAGCAAGTGTACAGCCGTGTTCTCATTAAATCTTTGACAAAGCCCTCCGAGCGGATATTATATTTATTTATTTCATTAACAGTACACAGTAGCCCACTACCTTGAAATGCACGGTGGGTCGGATGCTTCTGAATCTAATAGCAAAGACTTCTCATTGTTATAGTCTTATTGTTAATGCTTTTTTAAATAACGTAAAGAACATAATATATAAAGACTTCTCTCAGGTTACAGCGGATTGAATGCTTAACAATCGTTAAAGTGGTTCCATATAATTTGTTACTACCTAGTTGGCGAGAATATAATTTATATAATGCAAATGTCAAAGAAAAATAAAAAAAAAACATATAACACAATGAACGTGGTTAAGAATAATTTGTAGCATATAGAGGGAAGTGATATGCTGTATTTGGATGAGTAATACAGTCTAAGTAGCATGGTGGTTAATAATGGCCTATTTCTACATATTTCAGATCAGAAGGTCTCGGTACAACCTCGATCTATTCTCATCTGAAATGGTTTATGCTTTATGTTTTCACAGATTATACAGATTAAATGCTGACTGAGCACTTCATACATGGAATACATGGCTTTTAGCTTCACATGAGAAATACACTTATGTTTGTAACTTGATAGTTGAAATATGATATAGTTCATTACTGCTTGAATGCATTACTCCTTAAATAACGTAATAATTTTCTGATATATAAAATTCATTGATTATAGTTGTGAACAGAGAAGAGAATATAGTTCTGTCTGCACTCAATAAGACAAGCAATACATTACTGCTTGTGTACAGTATACTTTAAACACTATGCAGCGGGTAACTTGGAACACTGTTCTTGTTATGTAAAAATGCAGTCTGAAGTCGGGGCTTTGAAACGAGCTCACCCTGCGATAAGAGGGATTCCGCCTTGGGAGACCCTGACAAAGAACGTCTGCGAGTAATTTCATATTCCAGGAATTACATATTAGTACGAGCGGGTTGCTAATTGAATCCTGCAACTGTGCGAAGCTGTTCCGTGTGTGACGAAGTTCCGAGACAGGGCAGCTGAATTCTAAAAAAGGCTCTAGACAACGTGTCGTTCTTCCATAATTTAAGCCGTCGGTTGTAATAATGTTAGACCCACAAGAGAATTCGCACTGAATGTCCAACATAAAAGATTGCCATACAATGCTGGACCACATTTCACAAAACATGGTCTGGACGTGAAAATATGCATCTTATTTCCTTTCTCAATTGCGGGCATGATAAAATTAATCTTCTACTTAGAAAGGAAAATACAGGAAGTTACTAATTACACAAACCAGTGAAGGTCGAAAGAAGCAATATGTTATTCCGCTTTGCCGACGTTCTCGTAAGATTAAGATAAACGTTATACGATGCTAAGGAAAGACTAGAACTGTAGCAGACAGCTGTAGATACCTTCTAAAGAGAGAGGTAACATGAACAATTAAAGTAACACATTCTGAATTTAAAAAAAGGAAAAATAACGATATCAAGACAACTTTAAATACACTATTGGCCATTAAAATTGCTACACCAAGAAGAAATGCAGATGATAAACGGGTATTCATTGGACAAATATTTTATACTAGAACTGACATGTGATACATTTTCACACAATTTGGATGCATAGATCCTGATAAATCAGTACCCAGAACAACCACCTGTGGCCGTAATAACGGCCTTGATACGCCTGGGCATTGAGTCAAACAGAGCTTCGATGGCGTGTACAGGTACAGCTGCCAATGCAGCTTCAACACGATACCACAGTTCATCAAGAGTAGTGACTGGCGTATTGTGACGAGCCAGTTGCTCGGCCGCCACTGACCAGACGTTTTCAGTTGGTGAGAGATCTGGAGAATGTGCTGGCTATGGCAGCAGTCGAGCATTTTCTGTAGCCAGGAAGGCCCGTACAGGACCTGCAACATGCGGTCGTGAATTATCCTGCTGAAATGTAGGGTTTCGCAGGGATCGAATGATGGGTAGAGCCACGGGTCGTAACACATCTGAAATGTAACGTCCACTATTGATAGTACCGTCAATGCGAACAAGAGGTGACCGAGACGTGTAAGCAATGGCACCCCATACCATCACGCCGGGTGATACGCCAGTATGGCGATGACGAATACACGCTTCCAATGTGCGTTCACCGCGATGTCACTAAACATGGATGCAACCATCATGATGCTGTAAACAGAACCTGGATTCATCCGAAAAAATGACGTGTTGCCATTCGTGCATTCAGGTTCGTCGTTGAGTACACCATCGCAGGCGCTCCTGTCTGTGATACAGCTTCAAGGGTAACCGCAGCCACGGTCTCCGAGCTGATAGTCCGTGCTGCTGCAAACGTCGTAGAACTGTTCGTGCAGATGGTTGTTGTCTTGCAAACGTCTCCGTCTGTTGACTCAGGGATCGAGACGTGGCTGAACGATCTTTACAGTCATGCGGATAAGATGCCTGTCATCTCCACTGCTAGTGATACGAGGCCGCTGGGATCGAGCACGGCGTTCCGTATAACTCTCCTGAACCCACCGATTCCATATTCTGCTAACAGTCATTGGATCTCGACCAACGCGAGCAGCAATGTCGCGATACGATAAACCGCAATCGCGATAGGCTACAATCCGACCTTTATCAAAGTCGGAAACGTGATGGTACGCATTTCTCCTCCTTACACGAGGCATCACAACAACGTTTCACCAGGGAACACCGGTGAGCTGCTGTTTGTGTATGAGAAATCAGTTGGAAACCTTCCTAACGTCAGCACGTTGTAGGTGTCGCCACCGGCGCCAACCTTGTGTGAATGCTCTGAAAAGCTAATAATTTGCATATCACAGCATCTTCTTCCTGTAGGTTAAATTTCGCGTCTGTAGCACGTCATCTTCGTGGTGTAGCAATTTTAATGGCCAGAGTGTATCTGGTGAAAATCGGTATCGGCATAAATATATATAAAAGGTAAATGTGTGTAGGAGAAGACACACTTTTCTCCGTGACCGCCCACTGCCACAGACTCGTGGTTGTGGTAGCAGACAGCCCTTGGTATTCTGCTGATCGAAGGGAGTTTGGTTGCGGTGGGTGGCAGTGGGTGAATGCGGGTCGTAATAATCGTTTTCTCACAAACTGTGCTTGTGAATAGCGTCTAAAATCATTCGAGTCACCTGCTTTCTGCTCCAAGTGGTGACTGATGCTTTTTACTTCTCATCGATTGAACTGCTTTATTTAAATCATCCTTCTAGGAACGACTACATCCTATGTGTACTAAGATACGACTGCCTGCGCTCTGCAACTGGCAGCATCCAACGGCAGTATGTGGAACCTGTAAAGGTTACAACGCCTGCAAGAAACAAACGTTTTTTTCGGCCTTTTTATTTTTATTTATGAAGTTTACAACTCTTGCCCTGAGACCCATGCATCCGTCAAGAGTGAATGTTTTCGGGTTATATTTATTTTCATTCGTTATAAGCAATCTGCAGGAAGTACTTAAATCGCATCAGAAATGTAATCACACTCCTGCTCATAAATTAATGATAATTGCAGAATGTGGAGCCACACAACGTGGCACTACACAAGGCATAGGCACGTAGGGAACAAACACATGTGCTACAAAACGGCACTGTATCCTGCGCATGTACCCCTACATCAATATGGGGGTGTGATCACCATGCACACGTACACAGGCCGAACAACTGGGTGGCATACTCTGGATCAGGTGGTCGAGCAGCTGCTGGTGTATAGCCTCCAATTCTGGCACCAGTGCCTGTCGGAGCTCCTGGAGAGTCGTAGGGGTTTGAAGACGTGCAGCGATACGTCAACCGAGAGCATCCCAGACGTGCTCGATGGGGTTTAGGTCTGGAGAACAGGCAGGCTACTCCATTCGCCTGATATCTTTTCTTTCAAGGTACTCCTCCACGATGGCAACTCGGTGCTGGCCTTGCGTTATCGTCCATCAGGAGTAAGGCGGGACTCACTGCACCCCTGAAAAAGCCGACATATTGGTGCAAAATGACGTCCCGATACACCTGACATGTTACAGTTCCTCTGTCAAAGACATGCAGGGGTGTACGTGCACCAATCATGATCCCACCCCACACCATCAAACGACGACCTCCATACAGGTCCCTTTCAAGGACATTAAGGGGTTGGTATCTGGTTCCTGGTTCGCGCCAGATGAAAACCCGGCTAGAATCAGTATTCAGACTAAATCTGGACTCGTCCGTGAACATAACCTGGGACCACTGTTCCAGTGACCATATACTATGTTCATGACGGCAGGCTTTACGGGCTCTCCTGTAACCAGGGGTCAGTGGAATGCACCTTCCAGGTCTCCGGGCGAATAATCCATGTACGTTCAGTCGTCTGTAACCTGTGTGTCTGGAGACAACTGTTCCAGTGGCTGCAGTAAGGTCCCAAGCAAGGCTACCTGCAATACTCCGTGGCCGTCTGCGGGCACTGATGGTGAGATATCGGTATTCTTGTGGTGTTTTACACTGTGGACGTCCCGTACAGTAGCGCTTGGTCACGTTTCCTGTCTGCTGGAATCATTGCCATAATGTTGAGATCACACTTTGTGGCGCACAGAGGACCCGTGCTACGACCTGCTGTGTTTGACCAGCCTCCAGTCTCCCTAGTATTCCACCCCTCATAACATCATCTATAAGTGCTCTTTGAGCCATTTTCAACACAGTCACCATTAGCACGTCTGAAAACGTCTGCACACTTACTCACTACACCGTGCTCTGACATGCACCAACACACCTCTGCGTATGTGGACTGCTGCCAGCGCCACCGTGCGACGACCACAGGCCAAATGCACCGCATGGTCATACCCCGAGGTGATTTAAACCCGCAACCCGCGCACCAGAGCGTTGTTTCAACATGTACCAGCGTTATCCTTAATTTATGAGCATGAGTGTATTACTTGTCTTCTATTACACTTTGAGGCTAGCTGTCACAGAAAAAGATTTAGCTATGATTTCCCCCATGAACCATGGACCTTGCCGTTGGTGGGGAGGCTTGCGTGCCTCAGCGATACAGATGACCGTACCGTAGGTGCAACCGCAACGGAGGGGTATCTGTTGAGAGGCCAGACAAACGTGTGGTTCCTGAAGTGGGGCAGCAGCCTTTTCAGTAGTTGCAGGGGCAACAGTCTGGATGATTGACTGATCTGGCCCTGCAACACTAACCGAAACGGCCTTGCTGTTGTGGTACTGCGAACGGCTGAAAGCAAGGGGAAACTACAGCCGTAATTTTTCCCGAGGGTATGAAGCTTTACTGTATGGTTAAATGATAATGGCGTCCTCTTAGGTAAAATATTCCGAAGGTAAAATAGTCCCCCATTCGGATCTCCGGGCGGGGACTACTCAAGAGGACGTCGTTATCAGGAGAGAGAAAACTGGCGTTCTGCGGATCGGAGCGTGGAATGTCAGATCCTTTAATGGGGCACGTAGGTTAGAAAATTTAAAAAGGGAAATGGGTAGGTTGAAGTTAGATATAGTGGAAATTAGTGAAGTTCGGTGGCAGGAGGAACAAGACTTTTGGTCAGGTGAATACAGGATTATAAATACAAAATCAAATATTGGTAATGCAGGAGTAGGTTTAATAATGAATAAAAAATAGGAGTGCCTGTAAGCTACTACCAACAGCATAGTGAACGCATTATTGTGCCCAAGATAGACAGGAAGCCCATGCCTACTACAGTAGTACAAGTTTATATGCCAATTATCTCTGCAGATGATGAAGAAATTGATGAAATGTATGATGAGATAAAAGAAATTATTCAGATAGTGAAGGGAGACGAAAATTTAATAGCCATGGGTGACTGGAATTCGAGAGTAGGAAAAGGGAGAGACGGAAACATAGTGGGTGAATATGGATTGGGGGAGAGAAATGAAAGAGGAAGCCATCTGGTAGAATTTTGCACAGAGCAGAACTTAATCATAGCTAACACTTGGTTCAAGAATCATAAAATAAGATTGTATACATGGGAGAATCCTGGAGATACTAGAAGGTATCAGATATATTATATAATGGCAAGACAGAGATTTAGGAACCAGGTTTTAAATTGTAAGACATTTCCAGGGGCAGATGTGGACACTGACCACAATCTATTTGGTTATGAACTGTAGATTAAAACTGAAGAAACTGCAAAAAGGTGGGAATTTAAGGAGATGGGACCTGGATAAGCTGACTAAACCAGAGGTTGTACAGAGTTTCAGGGAGAGCATAAGGGAACAATTGACGAGAATGGGGGAAAGAAATATAGTAGAAGAGTAATGGGTAGCTCTGAGGGATGAAGTAGTGAAGCAGCAGATGATCAAATAGGTAAAAAGGCGAGGGCTAGTAGAAATCCTTGGGTAACAGAAGGAATATTGCATTTGATTGATGAAAGGAGAAAATATAAAAACGCAGTAAATCAAGCAGGCAAAAAGGAATACAAACGTCTCAAAAATGAGATTGACAGGAAGTGCAAGATGGCTAAGCAGGGATGGCTAGAGGACAAATGTAAGGATGTAGAGGCTTATCTCACTAGGAGTAAGATAGATACTGCCTACAGGAAAATTAAAGAGACATTTGGAGGAAAGAGAGCCGCTTGTATGAATATCAAGAGCTCAGATGGAAACACAGTTCTGAGCAAAGAAGGGAAAGCAGAAAGGTGGAAGGAGTATGTAGAGGGTCTATACAAGGGCGATGTACTTGAGGACAATATTATGGAAATGGAAGAGGATATAGATGAAGATGAAATGGGAGATACGATACTGCGTGAGGAGTTTGACAGAGCACTGAAAGACCTGAGTCGAAACAAGACCCCGGGAGTAGACAACATTCCATTAGAACTACTGATGGCCATGGGAGAGCCAGTCCTGACAAAACTCTACCATCTGGTGAGCAAGATGTATGAGACAGGCGAAATACCCTTAGACATCAAGAAGAATATAATAATTACAATCCGAAAGAGAGCAGGTGTTGACAGACGTGAAAATTACTGAACTATCAGTTTAATAAGTTACAGCTGCAAAATACTAACGCGAATTCTTTACAGACGAGTGGAAAAACTGGTGGAAGCGGACATCGGGGAAGATCAGTTTGGATTCCGTAGAAATGCTGGAACACGTGAGGCAATACTGACCCTACGACTTATCTTAGAAGCTAGATTAAGGAAAGGCAAACCTACGTTTCTAGCCTTTGTAGACTTAGAGAAAGCTTTTGACAATGCTGACTGGAATACTCTCTTCCAAATTCTAAAGGTGGCAGGGATAAAATACAGGGAGCGAAAGGCTATTTACAATTTGAACAGAAAGCAGATGGCAGTTATAAGAGTCGAGGGACATGAAAGGGAAGCAGTGGTTGGGAAGGGAGTGAGACAGGGTTGTAGCCTTTCCCCGATGTTATTCAATCTGTATATTGAGCAAGTAGTAAAGGAATCAAAAGAAAAATTCTGAGTAGGTATTAAAGTCCATGGAGAAGAAATAAAAACGTTGAGGTTCGCCGATGACATTGTAATTCTGTCAGAGACAGCAAAGGACCTGGAAGAACAGTTGAAGGGAATGGACAGTGTCTCGAAAGGAGGGTATAAGATAAACATCAACAAAAGCAAAACGAGGATAATGGAATGTAGTCGAATTAAGTCGGGTGATGCTGAACGAATTAGATTAGGAAATGAAACACTTAAAGTAGTAAAGGAGTTTTGCTATTTGGGGAGCAAAATAACTGATGATGGTCGAAGTAGAGAGGATATAAAATGTAGACTGGCAATGGCAAGGAAAGCGTTTCTGAAGAAGAGAAATTTGTTAACATCGAGTATAGAATTAAGTGTCAGGAAGTCGTGTCTGAAAGTATTTGCATGGAATGTAGCCATGTATGGAAGTGAAACATGGACGATAAATAGTTTGGACAAGAAGAGAATAGAAGCTTTCGAAATGTGGTGCTACAGAAGAATGCTGAAGATTAGATGGGTAGATCACATAACTAATGAGGAGGTACTGAATAGAATTGGGGAGAAGAGGAGTTTGTGGCACAACTTGACAAGAAGAAGGGACCGGTTGGTAGGACATGTTCTGAGGCGTCAAGGGATCACAAATTTAGCATTGGAGGGCAGCGTGGAGGGTAAAATTCGTAGAGGGAGACCAAGAGATTTATACACTAAGCAGATTCAGAAGGATGTAGGTTGCAGTAAGAACTTGGAGATGAAGAAGCTTGCACAAAATAGAGTAGCATGGAGAGCTGCATCAAACCAGTCTCAGGACTGTAGAAAACAACAACATGTTTTAGTAAAACCTATGTAATCCTTGATTACCAACGCATATCCCTAAATTTTAACGGCAGCTAAAACGAGTCGTCGTTGTCCGCAAAAGATGTTTTACGGTGGGAAGAGAAAGCACTGGTTTAAGGAACGAACAATTCGATGACGCAGATTAACGCCCACCAGAGTTCCGAATGTAAATACGTAGGCACATTTCGCAAAATTGTGAGAGAAAACAGTGACATTTCGCGCTATATTCGGTAAATACAGATGACAAAGATTTCGCTGTTACGGTTATTATTCTTGCAGCATCCAAGAAGAAATCTTGAAGACTTTGGAAACAGGTTGGAGACTATGGGTCAAGCTGCTGGAAAACCATTCTGGAGTGTAATTAGCAATCTTCGAAAGGGAGGTAAGTAGGAAATGACAAGTATTTTGGACAGGTCTGGAAAACTGCTGGTGAATCCTGTGGATGCCTTGGGCAGATGAAGGGAATATTCTAAAGAGTTGCTCAATGTAGGCGAAAATACGATCAATAATGTTTTAGATTTCGAGGTAGAATGGGATAGGAATGATGATGGAAATAGGATCACATTTGAGGAAGTGGAGAAAATGGTCGATAGATTACACTGCAATAAAGCAGCTGGGGTGGATGAAATTAAGTCGGAACTCATCAAATACAGTGGAATGTCAGGTCTTAAATGGCTACACAGGATAATTGAAATGGCCTGGGGATCGGGACAGGTTCCATCAGACTGGACAAAATCAGTAATCACACCAATCTTTAAACATTGAAACAGAAAAGATCGTAACAACTACAGAGGTATCTCTTTAATCAGCGTTGTGGGTAAAATCTTCTCAGGTATCGTTGAAAGGAAAGTGCGAGTATTAGTTGAGGACCAATTGGATGAAAATCAGTGTGGGTTTAGGCCTCTTAGAGGTTGTCAGGACCAGATCTTTAGCTTACGGCAAATAATGGAGAAGTGTTACGAGTGGAACAGGGAATTGTGTCTATGCTTTATAGATCTAGAAAAGGCATATGACCGGGTTCCTAGGAGGAAGTTATTGTCTGTTCTACGAGATTATGGAATAGGAGGTAAACTTTTGCAAGCAATTAAAGGGCTTTACATGGATAGTCAGGCAGCAGTTAGAGTTGACGGTAAATTGAGTTCATGGTTCAGAGTAGTTTCAGGGGTAAAACAAGGCTGCAGTCTCCGCTGTTGTTCATATTATTTATGGATCATATGTTGAAAACAATAGACTGGCTGGGTGAGATTAAGATACGTGAACACAAAATAAGCAGTCTTGCATATGCAGATGACTTAGTTGTGATGGCAGATTCGATTGAAAGTTTGCAAAGTAATATTTCAGAGCTAGATCAGAAATGTAAGGACTGTGGTATGAAGATTAGCATCTCCAAAACGAAAGTAATGTCAGTGGGAAAGAAATATAAACGGATTGAGTGCCAAATAGGAGGAACAAAGTTAGAACAGGTGGACGGTTTCAAGTACTTAGGATGCATATTCTCACATGCTGACAACATAGTGAAAGAACTGGAAGCGAGGTGTAGCAAAGCTAATGCAGTGAGCGCTCAGCTCCGATCCACTCTCTTCTGCAAGAAGGAAGTCAGTACCAAGTCCAAGTTATCTGTGCACCGTTCAATCTTTCGTCCAACTTTGTTGTATTGGTGCGAAAGCTGGATGGATTCAGGTTACCTTATCAACAAGGTTGAGGTTACGGATATAAAAGTAGCTAGGATGATTGCAGGTACTAGTAGATGGGAACAATGGCAGTAGGGTGTCCACAATGAGGAAATCAAAGAAAAACTGGGAATGAACTCTATAAATGTAGCAGTCAGGGCGAACACGCATGAGAGAAGCAAGGTTACCCAAGAGACTCGTGGGTTCAGCAGTAGAGGGTAGGAGGAGTCTGGGCAGACCAAGGAGAAGGTACCTGGATTCGGTTAAGAATGATTTAGAAGTAATAGGTTTAACATCAGAAGAGGCACCAATGTTAGCACTGAATAGGGGATCATGGAGGAATTTTATAAGGGGGCTATGCTCCAGACTGAACGCTGAAAGGCATAATCAGTCTTAAATGATGATGATGATGATTATTGTTCTTTCTAAAATTCTCACGTAGGCAGCCTCGTTCCATGTTCACTGCGAGTTATTCGTGTAGGGAATGTTGTACAAGACACTTACTTCGGTTAGATATGAATAATATTGAGTAAACCCTCCGTGTATAAGGGCAGAAAACGTCGGAATTGTTTCTTTTTAAAAAAGCATGTAGGATACTCACCTTCAGTATGGGGATTAAGCTGAAACTGTAGTTGGTATATTATATATTTGCAGCACTGGCTGTAACATAATTTCTCACGTTAATATGTGACGACTGGTGGCTAAGAAGGAGTCCTCATCAGGATCGAAATTGTATGTTTTTAGATGGCATATACTCAAATTTAGTTACTATTCTCTATTTCGATGATGATGATGATGATGATGTTTGGTTTGTGGGGCGCTCAACGGCGTGGTTATCAGCGCCCGTACAATTACCCAATCATTGCTCAGTCCAATTTCGCCACTTTCCTGGATGATGATGAAATGATGAGGACAACACAAACACCCAGTCATCTCGAGGCAGGTGAAAATCCCTGACCCCGCCGGGAATCGAACCCGGGACCCTGTGCTCGGGAAGCGAGAACGCTATCGCGAGACCACGAGCGGTGGACTCTCTATTTCTTTGTGCCTCTCCGAAGAACGATATGTCAAATAACTAATGGGCCCGGGTGGGTGGGCGGGGAGAGGGGTGGTAATTGCGGCCATTGGGACTTTTCGTATTCACTGTCATGAAATTTACTTGGAGTTTCTGCAGATTCTTTGATCTCTACACCGCAGTATTGTGTTATTGAGCTAAAAGAGCTAAGAACAGCAACTTCTCCTCTCGCCAGAATTGCTAGTTTGGTAAAGTAACAAAATAATGTACCAACATACTTGACGTATGCTCACTGATTTCTTGTGGTATATTTTTGGAAGTAGCTCATCACTTACGAAGAATGCGTAGGTTGCAGAAACTCGAGTAACGAGTAAAATAAACAGTACTGTTGCAAAAATATTTGTTCATTTGCCCTTTAAAATCCGTGATCTGACAGCTAACAAAGCAAATTTTAAATAAAATATGACATCGTTGCATCTGAAAAGCTTTTGCTTAAGCGAATAACTAATTAGAAACTGATAATACGTGTAGTGCACTGGAAAAAAGTTTATTGTCCTGTTAGAACTATGTTTCACTTTCAAAAGAATATTTGAAAAAGGCTAATACATTCCATTTTATTAACCGTAAGCCACTGTTTCCGTGGTTAAGTGGAAGCGACTGAGACAAAACGTATATTTACATCTTGTACACAGACTCTACAATTTCGGTAGGTTTGTGAAAATACTGTATAGAAGAGGTAGGCAACTAACTAGCCACATAATGCCTTGATGAACTTGTGGATAGTATGCCACGACGAGTAAGGCATGCATCAATGCGTGAGTACGTGCTATTGGGTACTAGAGGTACCGGTGGGTAAAGCAGTGTGGACCAGCATCTCTGAACGTCTCGCTGTATGGCGGTACAACATGCAATGTGTGGTTTTCATGAGCAATAGAAAGGGTTGAAATGATGTTTATGTTGATCTCCGTTCCAGTTTTCTGTGCGGGTTCCGGAACTCTCGGAAGTGAGGTGATGCAAAGCTTTTTTTTTTGACGTGTGTACGTAGACACTTGTCGGACGCACATATAATGAATAGCCATATGATAAGGACACCAAACATCTGCCCATGTAATACTGAACGAATTTTTTTGCGCCATGTAGTGTTTCATCGGACTGAGGATTTTATATGCATAGGTGAATGAGATAGCTACGGGTAGCGGTAATGACAACATATCGTAATTTTAAAGAGGACGGGCGTATTAGCTTGTTATTTGTGTGGACCTGGTGTCCATCGTCCCTGTACAATTATATAAAATATTTGAAACGTTGGCTTAGAGCCTAAGTTCGTAGCGTATTTTCATAAGTTTAATAAATGTATACCAGTTACTTGAGTCATCAGTAACATATTCTCCTTCTCTATTTACAACTGTTGTGGAACCCTACGTTAACTTTCCCATTCCACGACTGTAGAAATCACTTAGTTTTAAGGCGAAGAACTTTTCGAGCCATCTTCGGAGAGCATTTTCATCTTGAAAGAAAGTTTCTTGAAGGCTATTCGACAAAGTGGAAAAGGTGAAAATGAAAGGGCGCAAGATAAGGTGAATAAGGTGGGTGCGGAATGACTTCAAAACCCAACTCCTGAGTACTGTTTTTTGTGTCTAGCGGAATGCAGGCCTGCGTTATCGTGGAGCAGCATCTCTGCACGCAGTATTCCTGGTCATTGCTCTTGGAGCCCGTCTGCAAGACGTTTCAGTTGTGGTCAACACCTCGGGGAGGCAGTTCGTGGTACACCAAACTGTCGCTGCTCCATCAGATGGATAACATTACCTTTTGAGCTTGCACGCAGTTCTTTGTACGGGAACTGATGCTTTGTTTTGGCTCAACCATTCCTTTCATTTCCTTATGTTAGCGTAAAGGCATCATTTGTCGTCACGAGTAACGATACACAGTAGAAACGGCCGGTGTTGTTCAAAAGCCAAGTGATGACGAGAAAGCAGAGATGTGCATATGGGCACCCGCTGGTCTTCGTCATTCTCGGTTAGAGCATGCGGTAAACATACATCCGACTTTTGAAACTTCCTCATTACGTGCAAATGTCGTACGATGGTGGAATGACCACAGTTCATCACATTTGCCAGTTCTTGAGTACGTTGAAGTCCATCATTGTGGGTTAATGCGTTTAAGCGATCTTCATCAAACGCCGAAAATATTCCTGAATGCGGATAGTCACTGATGCCAAGACGATTCTACTTAAAACGTGCCGTGCGATGTCAAATGGCGTTATTTCAATAGACGGCGCAAAGAGGTGACACCCGACACAATCACTCCTGTTTGTCGGGCCTATGGCAGACGACAATTACGTTCGTATCCCACCCCTATCCGGGACATCTCCAGGGACATCTTCGCTGGTTAGCGCGGCACAGTTAGAAGCGGAACTGATCATTGAAAACAATTCTACTCCGGTCAGTAAGATTCCAGGTCGATCACGTGTCTGGAGACGCCCTGGACAGCGCTGGGATAACAACTTGACTATCGCTCTCCATGCGGCCCGACAACCAAGAGTTATGGTGTGGGGCTCCATTTCATTTCATCTACATCTACATTACTCCGCTAGCCACCAAGCGGTGTGTGGCGGAGGGCACAATTCGCGCCAAAGTCATATTTTCCACCTCTGTTCCACTCGCGGATGGCGCGAGGGAAAAAAGACTGCCTGAACGCCTTGTAACGTCTACGCTCGGGCGTACGTTAACTCTTTAAAGCCTGTACTATGGTAAGTTGACGGGCTTCACCTTATAAGAAAGGATTTTAGTAAATATGTTGACCGCGTGTACCTGAATGGAGGCAAAATCAGACTTACACCCACTCAGTAACAACAATGATACGTCAAGCAAGTCTAAAGTGCAACTACACGTTAGGACGGGCAAGAAACATACACAACAGATGCTACCAATTATTAATAATACGGTCGCCAGCCTAATTAGGCATTAACTGAGTTCTTTCCCTGTACAAGTGGATGTACGTGCAAGCATAACAACACGTAGTAATACTGCATTATATGGTAAATTTTGAACCAGAAAAATCTACTGAACTAATATTTTCACTTTCTGTACTAATTTGGACAAGCTATAAATACACAACATTACGCTATAATGATTACTACAAACTGCGTTTTGTCTATTGATCCGACTGAAATCGGGCATAGGTTACCCTAGAAACAGTACTTTTGAAACACACATACAATGTCAATTTTAAGAAGGGTAAAAAACTGATAAATTTAGGTTTTATATTGACTTTAACTTTGCTGGTCAAAGCAGTTCAGCACACTTCAGGATTCAAATGAATAGAAAAGAAAGAAAGGTGAAGGGGGGGGGGGGACCCTGAAACTGTTATGATCAATGTAGTGAAAGTTTGATAATTGAGAGCCTTAAGCATTCTAGATTTCCAATATATGATTTACCACTCTTTTTGTCTTATTTCCTGCTCATTTAACTACCATTATTTTTGTCTCAATTTAAATAAACTTCATTACTAAACCAATTTCAATATTATCTTCCAACTTGGTCAGACCTATATTATTCGTCCAGTATTTCATTAACAACAAAGTTCTTTAAACATCATTCTAACATAGATAGGTCTGCAGGTAATTATTATTAACATAAACTTTAAATCTTCATCTTGGGATACTCGGATTGCACAACATATGGAAAGGACCCTGTCTAGGTTAGTTGTGAGGATCATTAATTGATAGGACAGTTCTGGTAAAATTTAAGTTATTATTGAACAGTATGTAGCAAAAGTGACACTGGTCCACACAAATACAGTACTGAAAGTTTCAACCTGTTCGTATCGATGTGGCGTCGCAATGCTTTTCCATTTAGTGCCTATGGAATATTGTCATGCTGTATAGACGTCGGAAACAGCGCATCCGAGGCTCAGCGAAACCACTTTTTCCAGGAGAGCCTCCTTGATCCAGCACGTGTTTCTCAGATCGATGCCCAACTCCGACTACTACTGCTGAGCCCGTTGTTCCGTACCATGCCCGTGTGCATTTTCCCGCGCTCACCTGCCTCCACCTTTTACCACTCCCCTACAGACAGGGTATTCACCAAAGGTTTTACATTCCACATATTCTAATACATTGCCTACGTATGGACCAGGCGTACAAATACAACTTTCACATCTTACAATAGTTTCAACATTAGGTACACTTCCCTTCGATTACAACATTGCTTGAAATTTGACATAAATATTAAAATTTACATCGAAAATTGTTTATAGCTTCTTCAACATAATGGCATGAAACAAAAAAGAAATGAAATCAGAACGTCGATTATGCTAATTTAATGAAATTCAGGGGAAAAATTTATTACATATACAGTAGGATAACGTTAGTGTTGTTACAGCCTCAGTGCGAGCTCTTATTTCCCTTATCTTTGAATCGTAATCATTGCGCGATTTGAAAGTTGGTGGTAATAATATATGCTCTACATTCTCGGTGAAGATGGGATTTCGGAATTTAGTGACCAGCCCCTTGTGTTCAGCGCCCCGTCTCTCTGCAAGTGTGTTCCACTTCAAACTTTCTATGAGATTTGTAACGCTCTCGCGATGGCTAAATGTACTAGTCACGAATCTTGCCGCTCTTCTTTGGACCTTCTCAATCTCTTGAATCAGGCCCAACTGATAAGGGTCCCATACAGACGAACAATACTCCGAGACTGGACGAACTACCGTATTGTAAGCTATTTCCTTTGGTGAAGGACTGCATCGCTTCAGGATTCTACCAATAAACCGCAATCTAGAGTTCGCCTTACCCGTTACTTGCGTAATCTGATGCCGGCCGGAGTGGCCGTGCGGTTCTAGGCGCTACAGTCTGGAGCCGAGCGACCGCTCCGGTCGCAGGTTCGAATCCTGCCTCGGGCATGGATGTGTGTGATGCCCTTAGGTTAGTTAGGTATAATTAGTTCTAAGTTCTAGGCGACTGATGACCTCAGAAGCTAAGTCGCATAGTGCTCAGAGCCATTTGAACCATTTTGTAATCTGATCATTCCATTTGAGATCATTTCGAACAGTCACACCCAGATACTTGACGGACGTTACCGCTTCCAAAGACTGGGCATTTATTTTGTATTCGTACATTAATGGGGATTTTCGCCTTGTTATACGCAGTAGGTTACACTTACTAATATTGAGAGATAACTGCCAGTCATTACACCAAGCATTTATTTTCTGCAAATCATCATTGATTTGTTTACAACTACAGCATCATCGGCAAACAGTCTAAGGCCGATGTCAATACCATCAACCAGATCGTTTATGTAAATCGGAAAAAGCAGAGGACCTATTACGCTGCCCTGGGGCACACCTGAAATTACACTTGTTTCTGTTGAAGTCGGCCGTTCAGGACGACATACTGCTCCCTGTCTGTTAGAAAACTTTCTATCCAACCGCATATGTCATCGGAAAGACCGTAAGCCCGCACTTTTTGTAGCAAGCGACTGTGCGGAACTGAGTCGAACGCCTTTCGAAAGTCGAAAAATATGGCATCAACCTGGGAGCCGGTATCTACAGCGTGTTGTATATCATGCGCAAAGAGGGCGAGGGCCAGCTGTGTCTCGCACGACCGCTGTTTCCTAAAACCGTGCTGGTTTCTGCAGATGAGCTTCTCAGAGTCCAGAAAGGTCATTATGCCTGAAGACTAAATATGTTCCATGATTCTACAAAAATCTATGTCGGTGAAATTGGCCAGTAATTGTGTGCATCCGATTTTCTACCCTTCTTATAGGTTGCTATGACCTGGGCCTTCTTCCAGTCCCGTGGAACTTTCCGCCGTTCCAATGATCTCTGATAGATGACTGATAAGAATGGTGCTATGTTTGTAGCATAGTCAACATTAAATCTTACGGGGATACCGTCTCGGCCAGATGCCTTCCTGGCGCCTAAGGATCTTAACTGTTTTACAATCCCAAATGCACTAAACACTATGTCAGCCATCCTTACGTTTGTTCTATAACTGAAAGGGGGAATGGTGCTGCAGTCCTCTATCGTAAACGAGTTTTTGAAAGCTAGGTTTCGAATTTCGGCCTTCTGTTTATCATCATCAGTTACATTACCCGTACTGTCAGCAAGACAAGGCATTGAATTATTAGTAGGGTTCATAGCTTTTACGTACGACCAAAATTTTTTGGGGTAATTTTTAGAATATGTAGATAAAAATATTGCTTTCAAATTCGTTAAAAGAATCTCTGATTGTCCTTCTGACAGCTGCTTTCATTTCGCATAATTTCTGTTTGTCAGCGGGGCAGTGAGGCAGTGACTACGTTTAAAACGACTGTGCAAAATTCTCTGTTTTCACAGCAACTTCCTAATATATTTGTTTTACGAAGGTTGATCCTTTCCCTCCCCTATACTTTTGCTAAGCACATACTTCTCTAGCACATGGTGGACAATACCTTTAAATTCCGACCAAAAATGCTCAATATCTTTGTGTCCTGTGGTGAATGCTTGGAGCTGACTATGAAGATATTCGTTAATGACACTTTTATTTGCTTTCCCAAACAAGAAAACTTTACGTTGTTTCTTTGGTTTTTTTGGAACTTCCACTGATATAGAAACCACAACGAGGTTATGGTCACTAATACCTTCATCTATATTAACTTCCTCAAAAAGACCAGGTCTGTTTGTCGCCAAGGTATCTAACATGTTCCTATCTCTAGTTGGTTTTCTAACCAATTTCTCAAGGTTGTATCTAGAGAGCGCTCCTAGAATGGCTTCACACGAATCTTTGCTTCTGCCCCCTGTGATAAACGTGTAATTTTCCCAGTCAATGGATGCTAGATTAAAGTCTCCACCTATAACTAATGGATAATTTGGATATTTACATGCTAGGTACTGAAGACTTTACCGGAAACGTTCTGCGACGTTTGTTGGGGATGCTGGTAGTCTGTAAAAACTTCCTAATACAATGGTCAATCCTTGTCTGATTGCCGGCCGCGGTGGCCGAGCGGTTCTAGGCGTTTCAGTCCGGAACTACGCTACTGTTACGGTCGCAGGTTCGAATCCTGCCTTAGGTTAGTTAGGTTTAAGTAGTTCTAAGTTCTAGAGGACTGATGACCTCAGATGTTGAGTCCCATAGTGCTCAGAGCCATTTGAACCTTGTCTGACAGCTTTATCCAGACTATTTCACAGTCCGACCCAGTATCGATCTCAACTGCGTGTAAACAGCTTTTAACTGCAATGAACACACCATATCCCTTAGCATCAGTCCTATCCTTCCTAAACATTGTCCAATCAGAGTTTAAAATGTCACTCCTTTTTACGTCTGGTTTCAACCAGCTTTCGGTACCTAATACAAAATTGGCATTGCTACTGTTTATTTACGAGAGTAACTCGAGGATCTTGCTACAGACACTTCGACAATTTACTAACATGAGATTCAGCATATTTAGATCCTTTGGAATGACCTATTTAGGCGAACTAACAATTTTTACAGTTGGCATACACACATCAGTTTTATGAACTAGTAATTTTTCAGGCGAGCGGATTGTTTCCCATGGGGAGGAACCTAATCTAAAAAAAAAAAAAACATGTGCACGCCACAAGTACTGTGCTACCCATGTAGCTGCTTCCTGTGTGTAGTGCACCCCTGCCCTATTGAGGGGCGTCCTACAACCTTCCACCCCACAGCGTAGGTCGAGGAATCTACAACCATTTTCTTCACAGAGTCGACGTAGCCTCTGGTTTACTCTCTCCACTGGACTCCAAACCAGAGGACCCCAGTCCACCCTGGGTACGATGCTGCAGATCGTCAGCTCGGCTTCCACTCTTCGAGTGATGGAGGCCGCCTTCACCAATTTAGCCAGCCGTCGAAAGGACCCGAGGATTTCCTCGGAACCCCGACGACAGGCATCGTTGGTGCCGACATGTGCAACAATCTGCAGCTGGCTGCACCCCGCAAGCTCGATAGCCGCCGGAAGAGCCTCTTCCACATCCCGGACAAGGCCCCCCGGCAAGCACACCGAGTGAACGCTGGACTTCTCCACCCTAGCCGCTATGTTCCTGAGGGGCTCCATCACCCGCCTAACATTGGAGCTGCGAATAAGTAACAAACCCCTACCCCCACGTGCCTCTCCGGACCTCGCTGAAGGAGGGGCCACTATCCTTGCAGTCTGATCCTGATTTCATAGCAGGACCCATTTGGTTGCCAACCACGGCACCCTTGCAGCACAGCGGTACGAAGATGATATTCTACGCCCTGTTTCGTCGCCCTTCGTGGGCTTACATTTCAGCAAGACAATGCCCACCCGCCCACAGCGACAGTCTCTACTGCTTATCTTCGCGCTTGCCAAACCCTACCCAACCAGCTCTGGATTTTGACGATATAACACACCAACTGAACAGGATTTTGGACGATATCCCTCAGGAGAACACTCGAAAACTTTGTCAGTGCCAAGGGAAGTAGCTACTTCCACAAGGGCCGGAGGTGGACCATCGCGTTGTTGTCTTGCTCAGTTTGCGAAGCTTTTTCTCTGGAATAAATCATCCAATATTTTTTTGTTTTATACTATATTTGCGCAATTTACTTCAGTTGATGGGTCACGTCCTGAGACGTTAAGGAATGACCGCTTCGGTAATGTAGGGCAGTCTGGTTGGTAAAAGTTGTCTAGGGAGACCAAGGCTCGGACTCAGTAAGGAGACTGAAGTGGACGTAGGTTTCAGTAGTTATGCAGATACGAAGGCCAGCGTGAGGAACTACATCCGACCAGTCTTTGGAATGAAAACAGCAACAACAATATGTCTCCGCTTCTGTTTCAAAGACACGACAAACTGGAAGCAGCTGGACATCTCGCTAACAGTGTGCGGAAATCACCATAAAAGCGGCAGTCGGCATGTATGCGTATAGCGGCGCGTGCCAGTGGTCGCTTTATAGCACCAGCCAAACTTCATTATAGCCACGCTATACTCTGGATTGATTCAAATCAGGCATGCTCCCACCCTCGTGTGGAATTGCTATTACCATATAGTGTTGACACAGTTTTAAATTTATTCAATTAATTATCATTCATTGACTAATGAATAAACTTTTTTAAAATTTGTTTAGGATAATTAATATATTAAAATATATTTTAATGAGTTAAAAATTTTAATTAGTTATCTGCGAATTATTAAACAGACAAATTGCTCGTGGCCGCAGTTCGAAAATTACCCCTGCCTTACTCTGGCGTCAACGTGTACAACTTGATTAAACGAAATCGTATCACCAAGAAACGTGTTAATGTTTCAAAATCACTGCAAAATTTTGTACAATTTGAAAGAGCCTTTGAGGGAAAAACATATTTCTTTCATTCTCTGACCGATTTCAGTCTACATAATTATTGTCAGATATGTCTAGAAAAGACAAAACGAATATGCAAATTTTTCAGTGGGAACATTACGGTAGCTTACAACGGTACTGGACGCAGAATTCACGTAGATGACACAAGAAGTAGCTGACAGCTGTCTTACTGTCTTCCTAGGGCCGACCGATGTGACCGAGCGGTTCTAGGCGCTTCAGTCTGGAACCGCGCGACCGCTACGGTCCCAGGTTCGTATCCTGCTTCGGGCATTGATGTGTGTGATGTCCTTAGGTTAGTTAGATTTAACTGTTTCTAAGTTCTAGGGGATTGATGAGCTCAGGTGTTAAGTCCCATAGTGCTCAGAGTCATTTGAACCATTTGACTTCCTAAACTAATACTTAACGCAAAAAACTTGTAGCAAAGACAGGCGCCGTTAGCAGAATACGACACGCAGTCTCAATTGAGCCCTAGTGTTGGGCCATAGCCTCGGCGCAAACATGTGAAGAAATTTCACTGCTAGGTGTCGCAGACACTGTTGACGATTGAGCAGTTTAGAAGAATTGACACGGATAGTAGAACTCTTCCCATGCGAATACAGATTACGTTCGTAAAGTCATAAAAATTAAGTTCGAACAACATAAATAGGACTATTGTAAAAAAAACTAGCTACAGTTTTAAAATGTCAGCTCTCATAGATGTTTTTACGACCTGTGTAGTACACTATGAACTGTTTTGATAGCAATGCGCCATCTCCTACATATAGCCTCATTCCCCTGAACTTCATCCCAGTATCCATCCAAGACTACTCGTCCGCCAGCTGGAATACCTATCGGGAACCCACGCAGACCCACGTCGGAAGTCACCGCCTGACCTTCCAGCAACCTAACGATTTCCCTCATGCCACATACCTCCTTCAGCAGACCTTGTCAGACGCTATATATTCCTACAAAGACAACATAGCCTCACCACCCCACCCTACCCCCAAAATCCCTACTACTACTCTGCGAATCTCGTAGCATGTAACGCTCTTTCTTCCAGACTCGTAAATGGGATACATTCACACGCCACTGGCTAATACAAAGACAAATCAGGAATTTGTTATTGAAAAAAAAAAAGGCGGAATAGGCTCCAGACATACAGCAAACTCAACACTTCTCGTTAACCCTTCCAAGTACTGGCTCGTTGTCCCTATCTCCATACCTCACTACCCTCTCCTCCACAACAGTTACTCCTTACCTCACAACGTCAACAAAGCTGACCACTTTGCATCCTACTTCTCTGACGTCTTCTCCGTTCCTGATGCTTCTCACTTTGATTACTCCCTGTTCCTTTTGGTGTCCCAACTCTGGCTCCTACCTTCCAGTACTTGGAGAACATACCACAAACCGAACTGAACACGCTGATCACAGCACCTGATAAAAACACCCAAAACACCTAACACTTCCCCCAGTCACGAATGCATCTTCTATCGACACCTCAAAGAGTGCCTCTCTCCTTTGTAGTCACCGTGGCAGCCCTTTACACCAGTAGACTTTCCACAGGTTACTTCCTCAACTGAGCAAAGCCTGTGAATCTTACTTATCCTCAAAGGCACAAACCTCCTACTGATACCTCCTCCTATCGCCCAATCTGTTGGCAAGGTCTTCGTCCTCTTACGACACATCCATCAGCATCTCTTTCCCATTAACGAACTTTCGTCCTGACTTCTCCTCTGACGACCAGTTTCTGCACCTCACCCATCTCCCATACGACCAGCTCAACAGCTCCCTAGACCTACAAAAGCCCTATGAAATTGTACTGCATTCTAGTCCCCATTTCAGACTCCTAACATACTTACTTTCAATTAACTATTTCCGCCTTACTGCAGCCTTCCTATCTAATCACCCATTCTTCACCACTGTTAACTATACAAATCCCCGTACCGTCCATTTCACTGCAGAAGCGCCCCAAGGCTCCGTCCTCTCCCCTCTCCTTTATCTCCTATCCACTACCGATGTGCCCAAACCACCTCCGCCAGCACACTTCCTTCAGTATGCCGATGATACAGCTTTCCTCGCCCTGTACCCTACACTCCAGAAATCCCAATGTTCTCTTCCAATCCACCTCGGTCTGTTTACCTCGTGGTGTGACCAATGTCTTCACAACACCAACCACAACAAAAACTGGCAATTATTTTAGGACGCAAAATCTCCACTTTCATCTCCACGATATGTACAGTCGTAGACAAATCGAGCGAGACCCCTCGCCTTTTCGTTATGCTGATCCGCGCAGCTTTAAACTCTGCTACACAGCATAACAGGCAAGGCGACAAAGTGCTACCAACATACTACACATGGGCGTGAAAGTGAAAAACTATCCGAACTTTGTCAGACTGTTTTCAGTCATGTGTAAGAATATATTAATGCCGATTAATGTGTTAAACACAATACGTACATATAAGATATAAATGAAAGAAGAAACGCTAATTAGTATGAACTGTACAAATTAATTTCAGCTTATCGAGATAACATAACTGTTTTAGTAAGACAAAGTAATCCAGATCGTTACGAATTATTAAAATATTATGCGCATTCTGCCGCCAAACGGTCTGTGTCAACGTTCAGACCAGTCATACTGGATTACCGTTACTGACCTACCATGAAAGTGTGGAAATTTAGCAATGCGTGTGGATTCATAACGAAATTCAGCTAAAAATCATTCAGTGTCACAGTTAAGTCAATTCAATTATTGACTGAAGCGGAAAAAGTAGGCAGTAACAAGTATGAAATTCTACAAGAATTTCATATTCACGTCCACAGGGCGCCAGTACAGAATAAAGGTGGCAATAAAACGTATTGGGGGCGCGGGAATTTCTTAAAATTCCTTTACTGATAGTCTATCTGCCTCCATCGAGATTAAAACCGAAACCAGACCGCCCTTGCAGTAGCAAACATCTTTCACTACGCTAGCAGACAACCCAGGCAAACATCCCTCTATTATTACCCCAGACATGATTAAGCCGGCAATTTCGCAATGAAAATGGCAAAATGATCTGCAGTTTCTGTTGTATAGAGCTTCCTGGACTCAAAAACATGAATTTTCTGACTTTATGTCACCGCTTATGTGACAATCATTCGGAAGGTTTATCGAAATAACAAAATACTGCTATTAGCGAGTAAATTTAGTAGGATAATTCTGCACCACCCTAGGAAATAAACGGCGACATATCTGTCAAACGTATTCTATAATGTTTCGAATTCTGCATTAGACTCGCCACAACCAGAAAACGCTCGATAGCCGAAGTGTTTCTTTAGCTAGCTAGCAATGGGAATGATCGTACTTCTAAAACGCGGTGGCATTAATACTGGGATCTGAATTACCACGTGTATAGGCAAATGGATTTTATTTGCATTCCTGTAAACGTGATTTGGATCGAAAGCGTAGCTACGATTAATGTGCTGATTTATCTACTGTAGCTAGAACATTTGAACGAAGAGTCGGGGGAATTACTTATGCGGCCCTCATCTTCAGTAACTGTCGTAGCTATTTTCGTTGCTAGGATTTCGTCACCTAAATCGGTAAAAATGGAACCCTACTAGTTCTCACTTTCTTGGCCGCCTATCTGTCTACCCAACCCTTAAAACCCGTTTACCTCGAGTTCGGGTTGGCATAATAAGCGAAAATGTTTCGCACTTCCTGCAGTATACGGTCCCTTGGTGGTGTACAGAAGTGAGCTTCTGTTTCAACGCAATCTAAAGATACGGCCGTTTATGTAAAGAAAATTTACGCGAAAGGTCAAAAAATGGCTCTAAGAACTATGCGACCAAACTGCTTGGGTCATCAGTCCCCTAGATCAGAACTACTTAAACGTAACTAACCTAAAGACATCACACACATCCATGCCCGAGGTAGGATTCCAACCTGCGACTGAAGCAGCCACGAGGTTCGTGACTGAAGCGCCTAGAACCGCTCGGCCACCGCACCCGGCGAAACCCTTTTCACCTCATGCATAATGATAATATATACTGTCTAGTGAGGATAAACTGTATTCTCCAGCAACTCAGTTCGTTTGATTACAGAACATTTACGAAGCTACATTCAAATTTTGTTCGAAGTTGTCTGCAATATCCACTTACGAATACCCTAGGAACGTCGTATGCGGTATCCACTCCTAAAGACACTGGCAGATAATGCAGTGCCACAACAAGTAGTAATTAACTTATTGTTATTGGTCCATGCATGACACTTTACTTCAGTATCAATTTAACGCACCTAGGTGTTGTATATGGCTGAAAATAATCAACAAAAAAAAAAAATAAACAACAAACAACTTCGATGTGGAAATCAAATGTAACTCACATGTAGCATATTACAACATAATTTCGTTGTTACATCTACATGGCTACATCTACAGGATTTCTTTGCAATCCAGACTTACGTGCCTGGCAGATGGTTCATCGAACTACCTTCGGACTATTTCTCTACCGTCCCACTCTGTAACTGCGTGCGGTAAAAAGGACCGCTTAGATCTTTTCTTACGAGCCCTGAATTACATTATTACTATGATCATTTCTTCCTGTGTAAGTTCCCGAGGAAATAATGTTCTGGCATGCAGAAACATGTTGGTGATTTAAATTTCGTGCAAAGATCTCGCGGCAGCGAAAGACGCTTTTGTTTTCATGAATGTCACCCCAACTCGCTTGTCAAATCTGGGACTCTCTCTCCCCGATTTCGTGACATTGCAAATCGTGCTACCATTCCTAGGACGTTTTCGGCGTGCATCGTCAATAACGTGTGTCAAGGATCCCGTACCGCGCTTGAATAACGTAGCAGTGGACGGACAAACGTAGTGTAGGCAGCGTTTTTACTAAACCTGTTGCGTATTCTTAGCGTGCGGCGAATAAACGCAGTCTTTCGTTTGCCTACCCCACAAAAGTATGTTGGAGATTGTTCCAGTTTCAGCTTTACTGGGTACTGAGATGGACAGTATTTCGACTTGTGTTTTGTCCTGTAACCGAAAGTTAATTATTGTTACTGGACGCAGCTTTTGTGTTTAATGTTTTCCTCATTCAATAGAGTACACTCCTCGTACACCACACGTAACTGTTTCAAAGTATTAAATTGTTATTAATGTCACCAAGTTGCAGTGGTCATCAAAACTTGCCGTTTTGAAACAAAGTAAAATATTATAGCTAAATATGGCAACTAAGAAGCAGACTATCCCAATAAACAAATATTTCCGGTTCAAGTCGTTGCAGTAGGTCTACTAGACAGTTACGGAAATTAGGAGCAAAGTCCATTAGTTGATCGTTATCAGGAAAACCAGCCCTCATAATGCAAACTGCCACTACTAGAACGAAAGTTCCCAAACGTGTCAATGAGTAGTTGAGGAAAGTGGACGCATTCTGTCTACTGAATCGCAACGCACGCCACTTACGAGGGGACCCGCCAAGTGTCATACCCCGATGTTGCTGAAGCTTCGCTCAGTAAAACAGGGGGCAAAAATAAGCGAACACGTGTCTCGGATAATCTGCAGACACTCGACCGCTTCTGAGAAAACGACGGTCAAAGTTTTCAATGCGCAGTTGCTGTAGTGTAGATACCTTTTAGCAGCTGAGCGACCGCTTAAATTGAATCCTTACACGCTAAATGATCTGATTTGTTTTCGGTTCTAAACTCGATGGAGGCAGATAGACTATCAGTAAAGCAATTTTAAGAAATTCTCGCGCCCCCAATACGTTTTATTGCTACCTTTATTCTGTACCAGCGCCCTCCGGATGTCAATATGAAACTCTTGTAGAATTTCATACTTGTTACTGCCTACAATTCCCGCTACATTCAATAATTGAATTGACTTAAGTGTGACACTGAATGATTTTTAGCTGAATATCGTTACGAATCTTCACGCATTGCTAAATTTCCACACTGTCATGGTAGGTCAGCAACGGTAATCCAGTGTGACTGGTCTGAACGTTGACACAGACCGTTTCGCGGCCGAATGCCCACAATATTTTGCTAATTCGTAACGATCTGGGGTACTTTGTCTTACTAAAACAGTTATGTTATCTCAGTAAACTGAAATTAATTTTTATTTGTACAGTTCATACTAATTAGCGTTTCTTCTTTAATTATGTCTTATATTTATGTGTTGTGTATAACACTTTAATCAGAATTAATCTAGTCTTACACATGATTGAAAACAGTCTGACAAAGTTCGGATAGTTTTCCAATTTCACGCTTGTGCGTAGTATGTTGGTAACACTTCGTCGCCTTGCCTGTTATGCTGTGTAGTGCGCGGATCTCCATAACGAAAAGGCGAGGGTTCTCGCTCGTTTTGTCCACCACTGTACATTATCGTTTACGAACGTCCCATACAATTAAGTTATACACAAAAATATATTGGACCAAGTATCTACTATCGTGGGAAGCTCACCTACTAACCATCCAAGAGGAAGTCCACAATAGACTAAAATTACTACTTGGCCCAACTTGGGGATTACACCCCTCCATAGTTTACAACACCTACAAAACCCACCCACGCTTTGCTGTGCAAATGGTGCAAGGATATCCGTCCCACCTAAGTTTTGTACATCCCTCCAGATCTTTAAACACCATGCAATCCACCTCACTTTCCGCATCTGATTATCCTCCACCACACGTATTCTTTAGCAAACTATCAAATTCCCGGCTCTCGTCACGCATTGCGAGCACTGAGGGACAATCTACACCAGTGGAAAACTAGTCTCCAACAAATGTACATTTTCCCCTCTACTTTCCAATTCAAGTTCACTTTCACGCTTCTACCAGAATATCTCAGCAGCCTTATACTTACAAATCCTACATGTGTTCTCCCAAACAAATTTCAACCTTCTTCCATTCGAAGACCATGAACCCATTTTCTTCTGAATCACCGAGCGAGGTGGCGCAGTGGTTAGCACACTGGACTCGCATTCGGGAGGACGACGGTTCAATCCCGTCTCCGGCCATCCTGATTTAGGTTTTCCGTGGTTTCCCTAAATCGCTTCAGGCAAATGCCGGGATGGTTCCTTTGAAAGGGTACGGCCAATTTCCTTCCCTCGCCCGAGCTTGCGCTCCGTCTCTAATGACCTCGTTGTCGACGCGACGTTAAACACTAATCTCCTCCTCTTCTGAATCATCAGACTACTGACTGGTTTAATGCGGCCCACCACGAATTCCTATCCCGTGCCGAAATTTTCATCTCAGAGTACCAACTCCAACCTACATCCTCAGTCATTTGATGGGGTGGGAGGGGCGGTATCCCAGTCTCTAACTTCCTCTAAAGTTTTCACCCTCTACAGCTCTATCTAATACTATGGAAGTTATTCCCTGGTGTCGTAACACATGTCCTATCACACCGTTCCTTCATGTTGTCAGTGTTTCTTATGTATTCTATTCCTCGTCAATTCCGTGGAGTACCTCCTCATTCCTTACTCTATCAGTCTACCTAATTTCCAACATTCTTCTGTAGCACCACATCTCAAATGCTTCGGTTCTCTCTTGTTCCGGTGTTCCAATAGCACATGTGTCACTACCATACAGTGCTGCGCTCCAAACGTACATTCTCAAGAATGTCTTCCTCAAATTAAGCCTATGTTTGACACTAGTAGATTTCTCCTGGTCAGAAATGCCCTTTTTGCCGGTGATAGTCTGCTTTTCTTGTTGTCCTTGCTACGTCCATAATGGATTATTTTGCTGCCTAGGTAGCAGTATTCCTTATCTCCTTCGACTTCGTGGTCCACAATTCTGATGTTATGTTTCTAGCTGTTCTCATTTTTGGTGCTTCTGATAATTTTCGTCTTTCTTCTATTTACTCTCAGTTCAAATTTTGTGCTTATTAGACTATTCATTTCATTCAACGGATCCTGCAATACAGAAATTCTTCACATTCGCTGAGGACAGCAATCTCATCAGCGAATCTTAAATTGATATCTTTTCACTTTGAATTTCAATCCCACCCGTGCTCCTCCTTTTTATTTCCGTCGTTGCTTCTTTGATGTATAGATGGAACAGTGAGGCGAAAGATTTCATCCCTGTCTTACACCCTTTTGCGAGTGCTTCGTTGTTGTCTTTCAGCCTTTTGTTCCATCTTGGTTCCTGTACATAATATAAATTATAAATATTTTTAGAATGTACTCTTAATGTTTTTAGTTTTCTATCTATTATTAATATTTTTGAGAAAATGCGAAGAAAATCACGTCTCTTGTATATTGTATAAGAACTTCCAAAAATATATCCTTCATCATTTTCGAATTGATTTATAAATAACTCCACTGCGTTTGTGTTTTTCTTTTTCACTATTTGTTCATCTGTCTCATGGCCGAACTACGGCTTGAATGTACCGCTGACCGCCACCCCCACACCCGCCCCTGTAGGGCGAGGCCACAGCGGCCGGCAAACAACAATAGAGAGAAAAAGTAGGAAGCGGCGCGACACGGCATCCACTCCGTCTTGCTCTCCGCATCCTTTTATCTTCCCTCACTAGATTCTAATCACCACATTGTGTCCCTTGCGATCAACAATACCTGACTGATGACCTCAGAAGTTAAGGCCCATAGTGCTCAGAGCCATTTGAGCCATCAATACTTGTATTCCGGAGCGTCTTCAAATACACATTCTACTTTCCCAGTACCTACACACATTACATATCCTAGCCCGACACTACATCTATAAACACGCTCCGCCAATATTTATCCGTTATACAACCTGTAATTCCCCTCCTGTAGCACTCCATGTCAGGGCTCCCTTCTACCTCCACTCTCCCCCCGACACATCCCCTATCGATCCACGGCCCTGCCCATCCTGAGACCCCTCCTACCTTTTATCTTCACACCCACTCCAACGCCTACCTTCGTCTCGTTTGGTTCCTGTCCAACGGATCATTATATTTCTACCCATATTCTTGCGTCTTAGAGGTCAAATTTTCCCAACTTTTTTTATCTTGTGCATGCAGATCACCTTTTTAATTAAAGTGCGGTACTCCTTTATAATGAACGTCGACGTCATTTTTCAACGCTTGAAACATCTATTTACCTTTAATTTTGTCTTTACTTATTAGTCTTTTGGGATTTTAATTTTGAAACGAGGAAAGTCAGCTTTATATTTTTGCTTAAATAACGTTAGAAAACATTTTCTCGTCGATTTTAAGAACTTTTTAACTTCGCTTCTCTAATTTCCCGTTGTCATCTCTCTTACTTATGTTGTAACGACCTTTGCCTGAAGAGCGGAATATTATACTGCTGCCAGCCCTCCTCCTCTCCCCAAATAACAATACGCCCTATACAAAATGATCTACTTCCCACACCTACTTGTCTTCGTACAGTAACGAAAAGTGTGAGGTGATCCACATGGGTTCCAAAAGAAATCCGTTGCAAATCGATTACTCGATAAATAGTACAGTTCTCAAGGCTGTCAATTCAACTAAGTACCTGGATGTAAAAATTACGAACAACTGCCGTTGGAAAGACCACATAGATAATATTGTGGGGAAGGGGAGTCAAAGGTTGCGTTTCATTGGCAGGACACTTAGAAGAAGTAAGTCCTCTAAAGAGACAGCTTACACTACACTCGTTCGTCCTCTGTTAAAATATTGCTGCGCTGTGTGGGATCCTTACCAGGTGGGATTGACGGAGGACATCGAAAGGGTGCAAAAAGGGCAGCTAGTTTTGTATTATCACGTAATAGGGGAGAGAGTGTGGCAGATACGATACGCGAGTTGGGATGGACGTCATTAAAGCAAAGACGTTCTTCGTCGCGGCGAGATCTATTTACGAAATTTCAGTCACCAACTTTCTCTTCCGAATGCGAAAATATTTTGTTGAGCCCAACCTACATAGATAGGAAAGATCATCAAAATAAAATAATAGAAATCAGAACTCGAACAGAAAGGTTTAGGTGTTCGTTTTTCCCGCGCGCTCTTCGGGAGTGGAATGGTAGAGAGATAGTATGATTGTGGTTTGATGAACCCTCCGCCAAGCACTTACATGTGAATTGCACAGTAGTCATGTAGATGTAGATGTAGATTCTGATCCAGTCCAATAATCGTAAAATCCAGTCCCGGCACCCAGTGTGCAACCCACTCAACACGTTGCTGCGCGCCTTCTCCGTGCTCTTCTGCCGGAATTTCAACCAACTGCCAGTCCGCGACGATGAAATTCGAGGCGAGTTGTACTCCTCTTTGCAACATCAGTCACAACGGCCCACCTCAAACTATACTCGCAATTTCCTCCCTACCCCCTTCCTCAGCTTCAGTGAGTTTTAGACGCCACCTGTAGTTCCACACAGCCTCAAAATCGTACTCGTCATTCGACCTCCATCATGCCTAAAATTATTTTCATGCATGACGTTACCGCTATAGACTGCCCACTCACATTAAAATGACCACCTGTCAAAAGCCTGAGTAGCTAACTTTTGCAGCGCAGAGGACTGAGATAGGCTGTGAAGCGCAGGGAGGTACCGACGGGGAAGTGGAGCCATGACGACTTCAGTCCCGTGGCCAGGTTGAGCATCCCTGTCAGTTTTCTGAAAATACCGCAAGTCGCCTCTCAGTCGAGGTCAAGTTGCGGTAATGGCATGCAAATTCCAGCCTTGGTCGCTGATGAACAACAGTCAGTGCTTGATTGAGCGCTTGCTGCCGACGACCTTAGGCACCGACGTTTTCTGAACGATCGGTGATGGTACATTGTTGCTGAACACCTGCACTTCTATTTGCCGGTACACATCCCCCCAGACTTCGTTTACCCCTGTCATTCATGGCTTGCCCCGGCCCCGGTTTTGGATAGCGCCCTTTTTGCCCTCTACTATGCACCTCAACCAGGGCAGCAGGTGAACAGTTCACGAACTTGGCCGTTTAGGAACTGCTTCCGCTCTTGGCCCAAAGATCACTCTGATCGTAACACTCAGGATAAACTTTGCACTTTCTGAGCTTTTGCCGGCCGGTGTGACCGAGCGAACACAATTGATTTATAACCAAAGTTTCCGTGTCACAAGGGAAACCTTCTTCGGACGAAATTAAAACTAAATGTTGCAGCATAACGTACCAAAAAATACGAAAGCTGCGGTCGTACTTGACAGCGTCAGATAGTCAGAATTAAAATAAAATGCAACAGAGGTGCAAGCCACTAGGAGCTGCCATGTGTCCTCCGCTACAGTCAACACAAAACTGAAACATCATGTGACTTGTGCGCCACGGCAACTTCAAGGCAATACCGCCATCTAATGGCTAATTGGTAAAACAAGCTATTTTGTAAACATCTCTCGTAACTGCTGAGAGGGAAATAAATGAACGCCTGAACGGTGTACATGAAGTAATTACAATAGCGGAATACTGCATGATATAAAATACAACTAATGAATGACTGGCTGTAGTACAAACATTCCAAAATAAATGCATAAAGAAGACATATGTGAAATAATCCATTAAATGACATTACTGCTTGCTATAATGGATACGTTATAAAAACGAAAAAAGTTTTTTTTTTTAACGTACGTGTATGAGCCGTAAAAAGTAGAATGAAAAGCTATCTCGGAATCTGCAAGAAGTAGTTGGTACATCAAAGTGTTAGATCTCGTCAAGCAGTGGCTTTATACCATTGAAATGATTTCTTCCGCGCAACTGCACCTGCTCGTTGAGAAAAATCCTGCCTCGGGCATGGATGTGTGTGATGTCCTTAGGTTAGTTAGGTTTAAGTAGTTCTAAGTTCTAGGGGACTGATGACCTCAGATGTTACGTCCCGTAGTGCTCAGAGCCATTTGAACCATTTTTTTCTGAGCGTTTATTCTCCTCGTCATCATCCAACCCTCCAACAACCTACACCCGCGTTAGGGAATTTTCCATTTTTGACGTCATATAAATCACTCCGTTTCCGGATTACGACAATTACCGCAATATTTTTCCGCGTCACCCTAACAAGTTTTATATGCCCTCCACTGCTACTGCTGCCACGTGACATCTACGAGTGGTTATTCCATGTTGATGAACATTGGGCACTGTCACATTAGTGTGATTGGACCGGTCCTATTAGCTGAAGTATAAAAATATCTAAAACTTTTTATAACAGCATAAATATTATCCACCGACGTGTTTACTTTTAAAAAAGTATTTAATATCATCTGTTCTGATTTATTTCAAATTCTTTTCAGGTTCTATAACCTTTGGCTGAAGAGCGGTTTTATACGCTGGTTGGCCAGTTCCTTTCGTGGGGAACTGAAATCACATAAAATAAAAAGAAATTACAATGAAATGAACACCCTTAGCTGCTTACAGGCGTTGACATACGTCAACGGGGACAGATGAAAATGTGTGCTCCGACGGGGACTCGAAACCGGTATCTCCTGCTTACGTGGCAGACGCTCTATCCATCTGAGCCACCGAGGACACAGAGGATAAGATTTATTTCTGGCACGCCTCCCGCGAAACCCACATTCCCAACGTATTGTCCCGCACTACATTCGTAGTGCCCCCGCCCATTATACTCATTACTCGCGGAGCGTTGCCGATTCCCGTAGGAGTTCGGACACTGTGCATTCGCACAGAAGAAGAAGATGATCAAGTGGCCGGTGAGCCTGCACTATGTATATACTAAGATGGTATCTGTTCTTTCGGACATGTCCGAAAGAACAGATACCATCTTAGTATATAAATAAAAAGAAACAACATGCCAAATATGGGAAGAATCAAAGACACAAAGAGTGCACGAAAATAAAGCTCGGAATCTCCAGACACGAAAAGAAAATAAACCGACATCGCCTGTGTTTGGGGAGAGAAATGGAAAGAAATCGGGCAGAGAGAAAGTGAAACTTCGCATATTTCTTTTTTTTTCTAGAAAGCTATCTTAAAATAAAAAAGCTTTCTTGTTACAATCGAAACTGTTTTCAGTTCTAAAAATTTTAAACTTTGCGTTGCTGTGTCCTTCACCGTGTGTATGTCACATTTCATCAAAACTGGTAAGACAACGAACGGCCTCGGGCTTCCGAGACTTTTTTTCTTTATCGTAATCGCTAACCTTGTTTAGCATTTTCCATGCTGCGGTGCCATTTGCACTGTCGCCTCTGTTGAGAAGTTCCAGACACGGCTGCTAGGTCATACAACCTGACCTCCCTTTCACTAATTTTCATATCTGCTTCTTGTCTCGCTCACAAGTATATAATGATTATCTGTTCCATACACGTCGTCCGTAGAGGCTATTATTGCTCCACCGTGTTGCCTATTATAACTTTATAAGGTACAGAATACCATACTATCGCACACCATTACTTCCGTTCAGTATTTCCTTTTTGAAATATTCCACTAACACGGTTTTGAACAGCTGCCGATATTCCTTTATAATCGATGTGGAAAATCCGCTTCTCGTTCTCGTTTAATAACGCTTAGCCAACGGAGGCTGTCGAGTATAAACGGTGATCTACTCTATATGTCGTGTCTGTGAGGCGTAGCAGACTGATGTATATTCTGAGTTACAAAACGGGCAAACGTTTGACGACAGTGTTATCGAGTTGCTTAACGTACTTCAAATCCGTCTTGGTAACTACTCTACTAGAAATATATTTTTAGCGTAATCGCATCCCTTCGTTTGGCACTGGAATACCTGAAAAATGTGCATGCAGGCGACGCTACCAGATGTAGGCAGAAATCAGATGAAAATGCAACAAGTAAAAACCGCACTTCATTAACTCTTTCAACGAATTCCTTGTAGCTGAGAATGCAAATCAAAATTATGTGTATGTATCTGATTCTAATTAACTGATGATCTATGAGTTGAATAAAAGGAAACGTGTATGATAAAATAAATAATCATTTTTAGTAGCTATATAGTTGGTGCATAATTTCGTAGCGTGTTTCTTTTGGATGTTGGTATTCCGGTAGCTGTGAGTTTATTTATCGATTGTCTCTTTTTATTTGTAGTTCACTGTCGCTATCTGAGTTTACGTATTGTGCTTTTGTCATTTGGAGATAGTGGCTGGAGCTATGGGCGCTATATAGTGGAGTGCCAAGTGGAGAAATCGGAACACTGAGTTCAGTGGAGGGGTGACAGCAGCAGAGTCAGCCTTAAAACGAGATAACTATTCTCTTGATATTCTCTTTTCAGCGGGAAAAGCCCAATACACGGCGCATAGTTATCGGGCGTTATGACGGACGACAATCAGGTTGATCTCCCTTCGCTATTTCGGACCTCTTCAGACGCATCTTCGCTGGCCAGCGGACCACATTTCGAAGCGGAACTCATAAGTGAGGACAGTGGTACTACAGTCAGTGTGATTCCAGATCGAACACGTGTTCGGAAACGTCCTGGACAGCGGTGGGCTACCAACCTGATTCACCCGACATGCGGTCAGACAGTCAGGAGTGCTGGTCTGGACCCCTCTGGGTGTCGCCCACGGCACCCATACAGCACACCGGTACGACGACAGTACTCTAAGAACGGTTTCGTTGCCCTTCACGGCAAGCCGTCCTCGGCTTACATACCAGCAAGATAATACCCGCCCGCACATGGCGAGAGTTTCTACTGCTTGTCTCCCTGCTTGTTAAACGCTACCTTGGCCAGTAACGTCGGCGGATCTCTCCCAAGTTGAGAACGTTTCAACAATACAGGTGCGGACCTCTAACCAGCTCGGGAGTTTGACGTTCTAACGCGTCAAATGGCACAAAATTTGTCGTGATATCCTTCCAGATGACATCCGGGAACTCAGCCAATGCCAAGGCGAAAAGCCTCTCGTGTCAGGGCCGGAGTTGTACCAACGCATTATTGCACACGTTTTGAAGCTCTTTTTTTTTGAGTAAATCATCCAATTTTTGTGAAACAGTAATCATTTGTTTGTGTGCACATGTACATAACATCTACCGATTTCCGTCCTATTCGGGTAACTTCGTTTCGATACCAAATTGAGAGTGCTTTGAATTCTCACAGTGTGTTCTACAAACCGATCCCCTTTTCAGTCAAGGTGTTCCATAAATTTCTTTTCTCCCTTGTTTAGTCAATTACCTCCTCACTAGTTAGTCCAGATACCGATCTAATCCTCAGCATTCTTCTGTAATAACAGATTTTAAAAGTTTATTTTCTGTTCTTGTCTCGTCCACGTTTCACTGGCGTAAAATGATATATTTCATTCAGGTAATACTTCCTAACTCATAAAATTTATAAATGGTTATCTCACTCTTGGCGAACTACTTTCTATATCCGCTCGTTTTCGGCTACCACCACTTATTTTCCTTACCAAATAGGAACCCCCATCAACTGATTTTAGTGTCAAAAATGGTTCAAATGGCTCTGAGCACTATGGGACTTAACATGTGTGGTCATCAGTCCCCTAAAACTTAGAACTACTTAAACCTAACTAACCTAGGCACATCACACACATCCATGCCCGAGGCAGGATTCGAACCTGCGACCGTAGCAGTCGCGCGGTTCCGGACTGAGCGCCTAGAACCGCTAGACCACCGCGGCCGACTTAGTGTCTCATTTCCCAATTTTCTGCTATCAGTATCGAATGATTAAATTCGACTACATTCCTTTGCTCTTGTTTTATATTTCTTGTTCACCTTACAATTACATTCGAAGACTCTATCGATTCCATTCAACCGTTCTTCCAAGTCCTTTGCCGTATCTGAGGGGGTTGCAATGTCATCGGTTAATCTCAAAGTTTCTCTTTTTTGTCCCTGAACTTTGTTCCCTTTTCCAAATGTTTTCTTGGCTTCTTGTACTGCTTGATCAGTGCATAACTTGAATAACATTATAGAGAGGCTACAACGTCAGAACAATACGCGATGTTGTTTATCGAATCCGCGCCAATGTGTGACGCCAGTAAGGCATTGAGGTGAAAGAAATCTTTCTTCGACTGTGGAAATGTGCTTTGTCTTTCCGTTGCTTTACCAATTTTCAAATAAGAAGGAAAGATTAATGTTCTACGTTCCGTACAGAATGGGACAGAGTCAGAAACAGTGTAGAAGTAGTATCTGAGTATGATGAGCAAGGAAATCATCCATGTTCTATACGGTATTCACGTTGATTGAAAACTTACAGAAAACCTTAATCTTGATGGCGAGGCTTGAACAGCACGAAACTCAAATGAAAGTCCTTCGCGTAACCACAGGCCACCTATCTCGGCAGCATGTTCTTCACTGAAACTCCTTCACAGACAGCTCAATTCTTTCTCTTTCATACTGCATCTCCTCAAGTTTCAATGTCAACCGAGACCCTAGTTTTACAACTTGCGTCTCCACTTTGTTTACATTTGATCTAAATTCTGTGGTAGGACTCGGTGTAATACAGACAACAGTTCTATTTGTTCCTTACTGTAGGGCACAACTGCCATTTTATGGGCAACTTATACATTAATAATTGTTGCTCGTGATGTGAAACACTGTTTCACTTTCTTCGTTACACCTTCGTCGTACGGGCAACAAAACAGCTGCAGTCTCTGCTTACTTCCATAATCGGAATCGATTTTTGATTTCGAATTTTCGCTATTATTACTTCCATTTGACGTCTGTAGACGTCAATCAGATTACTCATCTGTCTCTGTATTTCATATAATCGAATTTTAATTACAGACGTATATATCTAAGGGTAACTTCAAATGCTTGATTCTTCATCTGCTTACGAATCGCAGTTTTAATGAGATCTGAGGCTTTGATTTTTTAATACAGCCTCTCTGATGCTAGTACACAAACTGTCCAATCATTATCTCGATTCTTTTGTACGTTTTGATAAAACTGTACAGTTATAAGGTATATGAACGTTCGATAGTTCTGTCATTTATTTGTTTTTGCTTTCTCAACATTTGATGATCGTATTTGTCTGAATATTTGACAGTATGTTCCTTATAGTTCGTAACTACCTTATCGGTTAGTGTTGCCCTGTTACGTTCCAATAACTTTCTTATTGAGCTATATCTCCTGGACATTGTATTTATCATACGCAACCAAATGTATCTCGCTACGTGGCATTTCCTATTGATACAAACTTTCGATGTTCTGCTGTAACAGAACTGACTGTCTTTACATTTAATACACGCATCTTGTTGCCTTGGTACGCCCACGCCGTTGGTTACACATAGTTTTAAATGACATTTTGATTTTATTTTATGTTGCTATAGATAGTGAACCAGAATGCACTGGCCAAAGTTCAGAAACATCTTGAATAATAGCCACTTGGGTTTCGCAGCCAAGAAACGACGTCATCAGGTTAGATGTGTTAAGGAAAAAAACGTTCGCTGCAGTTGTGGTGAAATTATAAATACAATCAATTGTTAGAAATATAGCAAATTACTTACATGTTACATCATGACATTTTGCAACATGAACGAGACGGAACATTTCTTGTCCGTGAATGACGCAATTACTGAATCGCCAAGTAAGCAGAAAGTACGGGTCCACAGTTCCTGAAGTGTGCCTGAAATATTACTATCTATGGTGTGTCATTTTCACACATATTACTCCATCAGAAGGTTATTGTCGATATTTCTCACATTTTTTAATTAATTTTTTACCTCTCCGGATGAATTGTGACCCTAAATCTAATGGTTATACGGATATGTGCGTCCTCTTGTCGTCCTTTCTGTATTCATGGAAGGTGTTTTTTAAATTTTTGACTGGGTGTTCCAGACACTTACTGGTCTTGTATCGCGTTACGTTGGGTGAATATTTCTTGACAGTTCTTCTATTTTTTAAAGTCTTTTCAGGCACGCTTGAGGAACCGTGGACCCCACATTCTGCTTACCTGACATTTCGCTAACTGCGCCATTTATTCATCGACAAGGAGTGTCCTGTCCCGTCCACGCTTCAGTTTTAATGTCAGGACTTAACTTGTAAGTAATTTGCTCTATTTCTCACAACTGATTGTAATTATAGTTGGACTACAATTATAGCTCACGCCTTTTGTAATTTAACGTATCTAATCTGACGATGTGGCATCTATGCAACGAAACAAGTCGTTAATTGAATTATTTACAATAGCAGCCAAGCGGTTATTTATTCATATTTTCTACTTATAGTTGCGGTTGTCCCTTGTGCAAGGTAGTGTACAACCAGAGTTGGTTTAGGAAAACGGTGCGAGTATTTTGGTGTAAGGGACCCACTGTCTCCTTTTGGTTGCAGAATAATAACGCAGTTACGATTTATTCATTTCTTTACCGCAATCTCTCTCGTTTCTGTGAAAACGCCCTCACAACTGTGAAGAAGCCTTTAGTATGCAGTAACGCACAAACCAGAGTAATGGAACTTCTTTTTTTCTCTTTATTGTTATTTCATCCCCATCGTGACATATGGGTGCTGGGTCGACTGTCAGAGGTACAGTTCTCCGCATTTCAGCTAAGCGATTTAAAACATTTTTAACGAGAAATACAAACAAAATTTGTGGCTGATTTCTATTTTAAATTAAAAAGCAAAGATGCACAATTAAAAACGAAAATAAATACATTTTAAAAACACATTGCAGGAAGGTGAAACACTTCTGATAAAACACTGAAGCACTGCAAATTCACTTACAGTCCGAGAGAACTGCACTAGGTTGAGGAGTAATGACGGAGCAGAGAGTATGCTCGAAAGGGTTGAGGGGTGTGGGTAGAAAGGTAGGGGACAGTTAGATAGGAAAACTATGGAGACGAGAAGTAACAGCTTAGGTGGATAGTGGGAAACACAGTCGGTGGGAAAGACCGAGGGTGACGTGTAGTGTGTGGTGTGGTTAGAGCGGTGGTTGCAGGAGGAAAATGATGGGGATGGATGGAGAGGGTAATGCGAGAGAGGCCCAAATGTGGAGTGGCATAGGTGGGGAAGAGATAAAGCTGGTAGGAAGGACAAATGTCGCGACGGATCTCATTGTCATGCAGAGGGATAGAGTAATGCAACCACTCTCAGACGCTAACGTACTGTGGTGTGGTTGCCGTCGGCGCCGGATTAACTGAGAACAGCGTCGCTGTACCCCTCTGCCACTGCATTCAGAGGAGCCAGCCGCGTTGCAAATCGTCCACCTCTTCATCAGTAAAGCTATCCGTCGCAGACCCGTATCAGAAGCGCAAGGGCCGAGTTGCGATACCGAAACAGAACGATACCAGCGCTCCAAATGGCCGTTCTGTGAACTGTGAATACGAGTACAACAGAATGCTGCACGAAAATCCGTATTTTTAATTCGAAATACACGACTGAAAAATGGCAATATTTTTTATTTGTACTTTACGGGCGAGCCTAGCAGTCTAGCAGTATAGTGGGGGCTTGGAAACTGAAAGGCTTTTCAGACCGTGCAAACTAATGTATTTTAGAAATCTCAATCAAAAACTAACTTCTCGTAGTTGCTGTTCACAGTCACGTACAATTATGAAAATGACGCCTTGTTCGCCTTTTGACAGTAAAATTATTTATTTGTAAAACCCAATATTACAATTTCGGCATTGGGGCCATTATCAAGTGGAAATAATTGCGCGTTACCACATGTCAAAACTTCAGGACGATCTGACATGGCATGAAGCTAGTCCGTATTGCAATCTATTCCTGATTACGACTTCTTGTGTGTATTGCATACTTTGAAATGTAGTGTGAAAATGTTGCTCGTACTCCGGTCCATTCTTGCATGCTCCGTGGAGTAAATAGTACGTTATTTCTTTTTGTTTCATATAAAAGAGAAGCCGGTTTCGTCACATAGTCGTCTCTGCAAATTTGTTCTAGTCTATAAACCCGTGTGTGAACTGCTCGATTTAAATGCATTGTAACTCTGCTATTCGTTTTCTACGATATTTTAGTTCGCAGCCATTTTTCCTACACTCTTGCGGTTAATGGAGAACTCCACGTTAGTAGCTTGTGACGGAATTGCTATTTAACTTTATAACGTTTTTCACGGAATGAATATGTATTTATGCTTTATCGTCGCTGAGTATTCATGGTAGTTTGGTGACAGAGGCATTCTTCTTCGTCAAAAATGCAACACTAGTTACGCAAATGTGTTCACACGTTAACAGAGATTACAGTCAATAAATTATAGCAGAAATTAATGCATTGAAATTATTCTTCCACGCCTCTGAAAGTTTCTTGAATTCAGTCACAAGTCTGTTCATATAGTAGGTAGGGTCTTATCTGTTCACAAATTTAAATGCAAAATGGTTTTGAGTGGCTTCCGGAAAGAAAACTGAACGCTATTGCCTACATTGCTTAGAGTGTGATGAAGGAACAGAGAAAGCCGAGGAGATTCATTTCATTCTCCTGGAAAGTCATAATGTACGAAGATAGAATGTGCTGCGTAGGCCGAAAATTATATCTATCTGTTTTTCGATCTGTCATGAAAACTGTTACGATCTGTGATCGTTTCGAATCATTAGGTTCCATCGTTGGTCAAGCGACATATGATAAACTACTGGTAGCAGGTGATCAAGATCTTTGAGTAGTCGTTATAGAATCACTCGGGTATTTCATCACGTACACTTACTTGTACATAAAATTTACAATTTCTCCGTCAAAAATAGAAACAAACTTGTGGACAGATAACGGTATGTTGCGTATGTTCCTCAAATTTGGTGTCAACTGAGTACGTGAGTAGTATGCTCTAAAAGAGATTTGGAACAAAGTAATTGCATTTTAAACTGGAAGGCCAAATTTCGCGGAGCAGGTTTTCCTCTTAGAAGATGTCCCGTGTATGTCACTCGAATATTTCGGCTTTATGAAGGGTAAGACGGGAGTATGATCACAATACCTGACAACTATGTAACAGACCAGGGGTTGGGCGAAAATATGGAAACACCAAAAACATAACACTTTGCCACGCTTGATAAGGTGTAGGAAAAGTTTTGGAATTCAAAACAGCTTCCATTCGTCTCGGAATGGATAAATACAGGTCTAGTAGGTTTTCGAGGGTATCTTACATCCTTCTTTCTCCAAAATAGTAGCGTTCAGATAGAAGACGATAGAGGTGAATAGCGACCACGCACCATTCTCTTCAAAGCTGACCACATAGGATGAATAATATTGGGTTCTTGCGGCTGTGGAGGCCATTCGTACTCGTGCTCAAAAACCAGTCCTGATGCAAGTTGCGTGAACAGAGGTCTTGTCGTCTTGGAACATGGCATCACCGGTGGGGAACAAACATTGCAAGACGGGATGGGCCTGATCAGAGAAAAGGGGTTGGGCTGTTTTGTGGGAGGAGACCAGGCAGCGATGTCATCGGTCTCATCAGATTGGGAGAGGATGGGGGAGGAAGTGGGCCGTGCCCTTTGAAAAGAACCAGCCAAGCATTTGCCTGCAGCGATTTAGGGAAATCACGGAAAACCTAAATCAGGATGGCCCGACGTGGGATTGAACCGTCGTTCTCTTCGAATGCGAGTCCAGTGTGCTAACGACTGCGCTACCTCGCTCGGTCAGCCAAAATGGTCAAAGCAGTTATGTCAACTTCCAGCATAATCATGGAGCCCATGGAACACCACGTTATGGCTGCTGCACAGTGTTTCGCTTCTGGGGTGTAAGTTCGGTCACAAATTGGAAACAGTGAGGAATGAGACTCATCCGACCAAATGATTTTCTGCCGTTGCCTCGTAGTGGCGGTTCTATGGGTTCGCGGATAAGTTCTCCTGTTAATGGCATATGCGTCACGATCACTCGACACAGACTTTGGTTTGCGTTCTCACTCAATGGATGATGTTTTCCCGCATTCCTTGTTTTTTTTTTCTTCAGTCTACTGACTGGTTTGATGCGGCCCGCCACGAATTCCTTTCCTGTGCTAACCTCTTCATCTCAGAGTAGCACTTGCAACCTACGTCTTCAATTATTTGCTTGACGTATTCCAATCTCTGTCTTCCTCTACAGTTTTTGCCCTCTACAGCTCCCTCTAGCACCATGGAAGTCATTCCCTCATGTCTTAGCAGATGTCCTATCATCCTGTCTCTTCTCCTTATCAGTGTTTTCCACATATTCCTTTCCTCTCCGATTCTGCGTAGAACCTCCTCATTCCTTACCTTATCAGTCCACCTAATTTTCAACATTCGTCTATAGCACCACATCTCAAATGCTTCGATTCTCTTCTGTTCCGGTTTTCCCACAGTCCATGTTTCACTACCATACAATGCTGTACTCCAGACGTACATCCTCAGAAATGTCTTCCTCAGAATTAAGGCCGGTATTTGATATTAGTAGACTTCTCTTGGCCAGAAATGCCTTTTTTGCCATAGCGAGTCTGCTTTTGATGTCCTCCTTGCTCCGTCCGTCATTGGTTATTTTACTGCCTAGGTAGCAGAATTCCTTAACTTGACTTCGTGACCGTCAATCTTGATGTTAAGTTTCTCGCTGTTCTCATTTCTATTACTTCTCATTACCTTCGTCTTTCTCCGATTTACTCTCAAACCATTAGACTGTTCATTCCGTTGAGCAGATCATTTAACTCTTCTTCACTTTCACTCAGGATAGCAATGTCATCAGCGAATCGTATCATTGATATCCTTTCACCTTGTATTTTAATTCCACTCCTGAACCTTTCTTTTATTTCCACCATTGCTTCCTCGATGTACAGATTGAAGAGTAGGGGCGAAAGGCTACAGCCTTGTCTTACACGCTTCTTAATACGAGCACTTCGTTCTTGATCGTCCACTCTTATTATTCCCTCTTGGTTGTTGTACATATTGTATATGACCCGTCTCTCCCTATAGCTTACCCCTACTTTTTTCAGAATCTCGAACAGCTTGCACCATTTTATATTGTCGAACGCTTTTTCCAGGTCGCCAAATCCTATGAAAGTGTCTTGATTTTTCTTTAGCCTTGCTTCCATTATTAGCCGTAACGTCAGAATTGCCTCTCTCGTCCCTTTACTTTTCCTACAGCCAAACTGATCGTCACCTAGCGCATTCTCAATTTTCTTTTCCATTCTTCTGTGTATTATTCTTGTAAGCAGCTTCGATGCATGAGCTGTTAAGCTGATTGTGCGATAATTCTCGCACTTGTCAGCTCTTGCCGTCTTCGGAATTGTGTGGATGATGCATTCCTTGTATGCCCGTATAAATCTTCAGTATGGTGCCTCCTGTAGGACCACGTACATCGGCTACCACGGTTACCACCATACGAGCACTACGTCCGAATTCAGTTATCTCCTACGTAATACACTCACAGCTACAAAGAACATTGTTCTGATCTCGACTGTCACTTGCAAGGTATAGAGGACACTGCAAGGGTGCCATTCGTGGTCAAACACAATAGCGCAGTCTGCTGGCTTAGCTATCATCTGCCTTTATGTCCAAGAATCCATTCCTCGCGGTGCTACTAGATTTTCGTCCATACCCTGTACGTATCTTGTGAACATGACAGCACGTCGCGAGTTAACAGGCTTTCGACGTGGGATCACGTTACGTATGCGCCGTAGGATATTGGGGATTACGCTAGAGTTCGGCTCTCCGTGGTCGACACTGTTTAGTGTGGGTCTTCACTATCGTAAAGACATAGTTTTCACACGCATAGGAGGCGACAAGTATTCGACTTAAGGGGCTCCGGAACGCCCTATACTTGCAATGTTAAAATAACGCTTATAAATTACATCTTTCCTCACAAAGTATTTGAGGTAGGAAGTTGAACTTTTTACAGATTATTTATTGGAATATGGGCTACAACTTAACACAGGGATTTTACAAAATTTTAGTTCAGTTATTAAAGATGATTTTTTTTCAATTGTAATGAAAATTCACAACATTTTTTTGTAATTTTTTATTTATATATTCAAAAATATACAGTTTTTTGGAAAAAGGCTGTGTTAAATTATGCAGAAGGTGCTGTGTAACATTTACTGAAAGTTTGAAACAAATATGTTTGGAAGATCCTTAGAAAACATGTAATTAGTATAAGAAAATAAAAGTTTTGGGAATCGAGCGACAAAGATTGGATTAACTTTTTAGTGCATTCCATGTCCATAGGATGGATTATCTTCATCCTCTGCAAACTCCTCCTCAAGCTTCCTCTTGTTCCTCCTCCTGTTTACTCTTGCTTGTATTTCTAGACTCTTTACAGCCCTGTCTGCAGCCCGAAGGCATTCTGCGTCGTTACATATGGGCGATACTTTCTTAGTTATCGTCTTTATTGTTTACAGTAATAACACATACCTTTGGCTTTCCAACATTTCTCCTTTTCTTAAAAGCCTTCAGAGGATTTCTAATAACTTTACTTTTACTCATTATTATACTTCAACAAAACAGAGACTCAAGAAACAGAATTAATTACGAATATTTTCGAGATAACGACAGAGTAAATAAACATGAAACAATCGACAATCACACCAGCGATATATATTGAACCATCACAGGTTAGCCACAACACATACTTTATCTCACATCACTAAAATGTACCTGATGAACACGGACGTTAATAATAACACCATTTGACAGCAGTTTAACAGCGCCACAGTGGGTCACGCCCATGTACAACACATTTCAAAAAAATTTTAAAAATAGTTGTAGTCTTCGAAATTGAATAAATTATATATCTATTAAAAGGTAATAGTCTGCAGATTCAGTAAACGCAAGAAAGTAAAAATTGAACTTTTCATGATTTTGAGCCTTTCCGGAGCCCCTTAAGGACGTCAAGTCACCACCGGGGAGCTATACGGTGCAATCGGCCGTTCTTCGGTGACTCGGATCGCCGCAGATTAGCTGGCCACACAACGAGCGGATTTTAGCGACGGCTCACGGATTCTGCAAGTATACAGTAACGGATTCTGCAAATGTACAGTAAGTACACATTTCGTGGGTATTAAGTATGCATCAAAATAAGACTAAAAAGTGAAATAAAGTTTTGTCTGAAATTGATTTATTTTCGAGTTATGATACATAATGTAATTTGTCGTAGGCGTTACACCATAGGTGTTTAGAAGATCCTGGAAATGGCAGACAAAGATCCGATGGTTAACTACCCACCGTATAAGTAAGTGGCGCTATAGGAGTTCCTCAATCAATTCTATGGCGCCTGCTAGGGAGACAGTAATTCCACCTTTTCACCTGCAGAAGGTACAGGAGGTGTCGCCTGTAGACGACGCTGGACGTCAGAATTTCTGATAGTGGTTAGCCGAGCGCTATGCTACCGAATCACTGTTTGTTTATCGGGTGCTGTTTACGGATGAGAGCATCTTTACTCGTACAGGCGTAGTGGACGCTCATAACATGCACGTGTGGGTGTATGAGAATCCTGTCGCAACTGCAGCAAGACAATATAAACATCGTTTTCCTGTAAACGTTCCGTGTAGTATAGTGGACAAGTAGTTACTCGGACATCATGTTATTCCACAGAGTGCGACAGGCAGAGTGTACCGATAGTTTTTGGAAAATGAGACGGTGCCCCTACACATTTCAGGCTGGGAGGCAAGAGAGAGTACCTCCGTGATGTTTATCCCAGGAAGTGGACAGGTCGAACGGGAGCAGTTTGCTTGGCACGCCTGATCCTTACCCCCCTGGGCTTTCACCTTTGGCGCCGTCTCATGGAGCTCATGGATGCTGCAATTGAGAATGTAGCACAACTACAGCGGCGAATTGGAAATAGCGGTGCAGAATGAGATGAACTGAGAGTGTCCGCAGCTCGTGGTCGTGCGGTAGCGTTCTCGCTTCTCACGCCCGGGTTCGATTGCCGGCGGGGTCAGGGATTTTCTCTGGCTCGTGATGACTGGGTGTTGTGTGATGTCCTTAGGTTAGTTAGGTTTAAGTAGTTCTAAGTTCTAGGGGACTGATGATCAAAGATGTTAAGTCCCATAGTGCTCAGAGCCATTTGAACCATTTTGAACTGAGACTGCAAAATTCCTAGACCGGTAAGACGTCGGGCATATCACTGTCTTCGTCTACATGGACGTCATTTTGAACACGTTGTGCAAAAATGTAGCCGGCCGCGGTGGTCTAGCGGTTCTGACGCTGCAGTCCGGAACCGCGGGACTGCTACGGTCGCAGGTTCGAATCCTGCCTCGGGGATGGGTGTGTGTGATGTCCTTAGGTTAGTTAGGTTTAAGTAGTTCTAAGTTCTAGGGGACTTATGACCTAAGATGTTGAGTCCCATAGTGCTCAGAGCCATTTGAACCATTTGCAAAAATGTACAGTACATAAGTGTCTCCAATTTCGGGTCCATCCGTGCCGTTGCATTCTGAAAAGAATTAATTTAGTGTTGCACTTGTGCCAACGGCAACACCGGTTCCCGTCAGATCACCGAAGTTAAGCGCTTTCGGGCTCGGCTAGCACTTGGACGGGTGACCATTCGGTCTGCCGAGCGCTGTTGACAAGCGGAGTGCACTCAGCCCTCGTGAGGCGAACTGAGGAGCTGCTTGGTTGAGAAGTAGAGCCTCCAGTCTCCTAAACTTATATACAGCTAGAAGAGCTATGTACTGACCACATGCCTCTCCACATCCGCATCCAGTGACGCCTGTGGTCTGAGGATGACACGGCGGTCGGTCGGTACTGTCGGGTCTTCATGCCCTGTACGGGCGGAGTTTAGTAATGTTTAGTGTTGTACTTGTGATCACTGCCATACTGAATATCTCGGAAAGCAGCATCAAACGAAACCTTATTTGACATTTTACACTTATTTTGATGCATGTATTACACCCACGAAGTGTGTACAGTTATTTTTGAATCACTCTGCACGTGTGCTGTCTGTTCTTTCGGAAATATAACTAAGGCGAGGAGGCCAGTGATCTCTTCAGTGAGGATGCACACCAGACTCCAACTCTTAAGGTGATCGGCGAAATGCTGCGAGTAATGAGGATAATGGACAAAGGGCACTACATTAGTTGTGTGGGGATAAACTGAGAAATTGCGTCTAATGGAGGGCGTGTTAGGGTAATCTGTGCAGCTGCGATGACAAATGTGCCCGGATGACACAGCGCTCAGTGCATTTGCATAGTAATAGGGTTTCAATACCAGGGCGCCACAAACTTTCAACTTCCCCATTGATTTCAGCCAATGCCTGCTCGCAGCCAGTGTCTGTAATTCCTTTGTGTCTAGATTCTGCAAAATCCGCAGGCCTCGCCTACGCGTACAGTGGACGAACGACTTGCTGGCCGTTGTCAGCAGTCATGTGGTGAGTCAGAAACCGTTCCTACCTGGGCTGTGTGTACACAAACAGAGTGCAGCAGGCGGCGAGCTACTCCCACTCCCCTATGAGCTTCGTCCATTCACACACAATGAAATCTTCTGGTGGACGACACAATAATTATCTGCATAGCCACTTGATTGTGGCCGTCCGTGGTGGTCTAGCGGTTCTAGGCGCTCAGACCGAAACCACGCGACTGCTACGGTCGCAGGTTCGAATCCTGCTTCGGGCATGGATGTGTGTGATGTCCTTAGGATAGTTAGGTTTAAGTAGTTCTCAGTTCTAGGGGACTGATTACCACAGATGTTAAGTCCCATAGTGCTCAGAGCCATTTGAACTTGATTGTGTTGCTGTTGTTCCAGGTTGCTGCATACCTCTACGCAAATTTACTTTGTGCAAGCAGCTTCATCTCTTCGTAAATACTGAAACGTATACCATTTTCTTGTGGTGAACCGCACAGTAATTATCATTTTAGTCATTTATTTGTTATTGCTATTCTTGTTGTTGTTGTTGTAGGGTAATGCACTTCGCTACGCAAATGTACTTTGTGCAAGCCTCTTCATCTGTTGATAAATATTGAAACATGTATCAACTTGAACCTGCTTATTACAGTCCAGCCCATAGATTACTTTGCTCCCATATATTTCCCTCCATACCTAAAGTGACCAGTGCCTGATGCCGCAGGACGTGTGCTATTATCTCATCCCTATTCTAGTCACGTCGTGTCGTCATTTTCTTTTATCCTGATTTCGATCCCACACCCCTACATTAAAACCTCTTTCTTAGTTCCCAGCTAATTTTCACAATTCTCCTGTAGAACTACATTTTGAAAACTCATGCTCTTTTGTACTGGATATCATCCCAGTTTCACTCCAGACAAATACCTTCAGAAATGACTTCTACCACTCAAATTTACATTAGGAGTTACATTACCTGTCATTTTACGAAACTATTTTTTTGGTTTTCGAATTTGCTGTTTATATCCTCTTTATTGTTCTATGATCAATTATTTTGTTTCATAAAATAGTCCGTTTACTGCCTTCAATGCCTCATTTCCTAATGAAATTGCATCAGCACTTTTCGATTCCATTATTCAAGTTTTACACGTTACAGTAACTCGGTGCAAAGAGACCTCTGGAAGTTTGGAGAGTGGCGCTACTCTATGGACACAGATCGTTCGAGATGAATGGGGCAGTTACTGAAGTTCGGCAGAGACGCTCGGAGCCGCTAATGCACACAGACAGAGGGATTTCAGTTATGACGTTCGGCAAACAACACGTAATGCATTAGCAGCTCTAGAGTTTGAGAGACATAACTGCGGACTGACGTGAAGCTTCGACAACAAGTGGCTGGTTGTTCGTGCACTCGAGAAAGCAACTCCGTGTCCTCTCAAAGTATGACGTCAGTGAACCGTCCCCATCAACGGTCCCCGGTAGATGCTCATCGCAGAATCAGATAGCGCTTCCTGCTCTCGACATTATGCGGCGGTACGCTGTGATCTGTAATTAGTCAATCTATCAGTCACGACTACACTGTTATGTGATGTACATTTTAATTAATCGCTTAATACAGTTGTATGCGCAGTACTTAATGGCAACCGCAGTAGCACAGAGATACGGAATTCGGAAAACCAGCTGCAAGGAACAGAAATTCATATACCCCACAACTACTGTTTTCCGGGTTTTATTGATTACATGTATTTGGGGTGTGTTTCATTAAAATACTGGATTTTCATTTGGACTGTTAAATAAAGCCGGTGACTTCGCGTATTCAATTGTCATGTCTTGAAATTCCTCGTGACGGTCGTCCAACTGTTACCTGATTACGATCAAACCTGGTGGCGGTTCAGACCCTCTTTTGGCCGTCCAGTCCAGTTTTAAATTTTTTGGCTTCTCGATTAATTGCTTCAAGAAAACTCCGGTCTTCAGGAAAGGACACGGCCGATTTTTTGGGTTCTGTACCTCAATCGGTAAAACAGAACTTTAAGAGCCTCTTTTTCTCAAGAACGGGTGAAGGTATCAAGTTGTAATTTATGGCAGGTTGTAACCTCCCCCTCACTTATCGACCTTAATGACCGTGAAAAATGAAACCGCGTGTACCTAATGGGAATTTTGGAAAAGCAATCGTCACCGAAGTTAATCTGTCGGTAAAGAGGGAGGAAAGGGTTACATCTAAATGAAAAGAAAAATGCTAATGAAACAGGTGGAAATTAATTTTGAAAAGGGGTAAAGTTAATAAAGAAAGTAAATGTGCAGTCGTTACGTTAACAATTAACTAGCGGTAATTAGATATTTGAGATTTGGGGGAAATTACGGTCGCCAGTCCTAAGGACAATTACTATAGTAACTCAAAAAGAAAGGTTATTACACATATAATTAGCACTAGAAGTGTGGCAACTGAAGGTTGACACGTCTAGTGTGAAAACTGAAAGTTTGTCAGAAGTAATAAATTTCGCTACACTCTGACTTAATTTAGCAAAAGAATTAATAAAACAGGAAAATCGAAAGTTAATTTAGTGACTGAAGTTAATAGTGAGCTTTCTTTCCGAAGCACATCGAAATTCAGTAAAACACGGTTAGTCTTGGACTACCTCAACACTCATTTCAAAAGCTACTTGAATCTACGCAATTTAGAAATAAGAGATTTAACTTTGAACTTGAATTAAATGATTCTGAACAATTAACAATAGTAAAATTTAGTACGTACCAAGCTGAGCTGCAGTCACAGGTAAGCTAAAATACGGTAACAAAACTCGCACTCTTAATTTGTGCTAGTGTAATCTAAATATTGTAGCAAGCTATGAATACCTTAATTGAAATTTGAAATTAAATCAGTGAAATAGAATATTACTTTAATGCTGGCGTTTGAATTTCAATGACACTCGGGTTCATTCCGGAAAAGGAAGGGACGCTGCTTGGTAATGCAATTGGGACAATGAGAAACAAAGGTTCATGATAGTTGCTGTAATTTTGTGATTTGAACAGTTTGAAATGCTGAGGTCTGCCATACAGTTCTAAAACTTTACGTGCGTCCAGTCTTCCTTGTTGGTTTATTGAAGGTTTGAAGCCGTCGATCGAGGAGGTGGCGACAGTCACTCATTGTCGGCCGTCGCTGTTGCAGAAGCTGGATGTTGGCGCGCCTTCTTCTCGACACGGTGACCAGACGAAACGGGCTCTTGATGTGCGCCAGCTAATGCTTCCCGTCCGCGACACCATGTCGGAAACTATCATCGCAAGTCGAGCGCAATTACATGCTGCCAAACCCCGAAAGCGCGGCAACTCGCGGGAGCTTCACACAACACACCTGCTCCACTCGCTACTCCAGCCAGACTCCCTCTGCTCTCGCTCCACGCGGCAGAGTTAACACTACCAAAGATCCTACACACTTTGATTCTTCACACGACCTATCGATGTAATCGTTCGATAGCAGTTTTCCCTAGGCAAGACCCAGCGTAAAAATACAAATAATATTTACGAAACAAACCAATTATACATCGACATAAATGTATAAATCTATATATACAAACAGTAAAACAATTACAATATACAAAGAGACAGAAATGTCATATCTTGAGGTAAAAAAGCAAGGAAAAAAATAATAGTACAATAGATGGAAATAGGAGGATATGTATTTCCGGCGTTACACGGTACCAAGTTCTGCCATCCCTTGCGGGTGTAAAAGACCTGAGCTTCTAAGTCAATGCAGTCAACAGATTCGGCCATTGTGTAACATACTTCGATACCCGCAAACTTGCTCATCAATTCATATACATGATGTATTTACATACGTACAAGGCCTGCTGGTCTAGCAGTAAAGCAGGCTTGGAGAACCGAGGGATGTAATATCGGTTGCGCCACGGATTCTTCATTTGAACCAAGCCGTCACCTCTCAACGATGTGAGGAGTCGCCAGAAACAACACGTGGTTCGGATTCCTTATTTAACTTCACATCCCCTTTCCCCAGTTGGAGGACTGGGGTAGCTTAGGGACAAGCAGGTTGACGAAGTGGCGTCCTATAGAAAGACCTGCGCAATGCCATTGAGCCACATGAAATTATTACTCTTATCTACACTGAAGAGTCAAAGAAACTGGTAGACCCGCCTGATATCGTGTAGGGTCCCCGCGAGCACGCAGGAGTGCCGCAACACGACGTGGCGTAGACTCGACTAATGTCTGAAGCAGTGCTGGAGGAGGGAACTGACACCATGAATCCTACATGGCTGTCCATAAAGCCTGACTACCTGGGGGAGGAGTTCCCTCCTGAACAGCACGTTGCAAGGCATCGCATATATGCTCAATAATGTTCATGTCTGTGGAGTTTGGTGGCCGAGGGAAGTGTTTAAACTCAGGAGAGTGTTCCTGGAGCCACTCTGTAGCAATTCTGGAAGTGTGGGGTGTCACATTGTCCTGCTAGAATTGCCGGTGTCCATCGGAATGCACAATAGACATAAATGGGTGCAGGTGATCAGACAGGATGCTTACGTACGTGTCACCTGTCAGAATCGTATCTAGACGTATTGTGGGTCCGATATCAGTCCAACTGCAAACGCCGCACACCATTATAGAGCCTCCACCAGCTTGAACAGTCTCCTGCTGACATGCAGCGTTCATGGATTCGAGAGATTGTCTCCATACTAGTACACGTCCAGCCGCGCGATAAAATTTGAAATGGTACTCGTCCGACAAGGCAACATGTTTCCAGTCATAAACCGTCCAATGCCCGTGCGACGGGCACAGGCGAGGCGTGAAGTTTTGTGTCGTGCAGTCATCTGCTGCTCCGAACGCCCACACGGATGATGTTTCGTCGAATGATTCGCACGCTGACACTTGTTCATGGCCCAGCATTGAAGTCTGCAGCAGTTAGCGGAAGGGTTGCACTTCTGTCTCGTTAAACAATTCTCTTCGGTTGTCGTTGGTCTTGTACTCGCAGGATCTTTTTTCGGCCGTAGAGATGTCAGAGATTTGACGTTTTACCGGATTCCTGATATTCACGGTACACTCGTGAAATGGTCATACGGGAAAATCCACACTTCACCGCTACGTCGGAGATGCCGTGTGCCACCAGTCGTGCGCCGAAAAACACATTCAGACTCACTTAAATCTTGATAACTTTCCATTGTAGCAGCAGCAACTGGTATAACATCTGCGGCAGACATTTCTTGTCTTGTATAGGCGTTGCTGACCGCAGTGCCGTATTCTCCTGGTTTACATAACCTTGTATTTGAATGCCTGTACCAGTTTCTTTGGTGCTTCTGTGTATATAAGCAATTACATTTGTACAGAACATTCAGAGCGCGGATACTAGTCGCACTTGTTCTGTTTTTTTTCTGTTCATCCGATACCTTACTTTAGGCACCATTTAGCCGCGCGGAGTCACGAATTGCGCGCCTCCTCCCGCCGGAAGTTCGAGTCTTCTCTCGGGCATGGGTGTGTGTATTGTCCTTAGTATAAGCTAATTTAAGTAGTGTGTAAGTCTAGGGACCGATGACCACAGCAGTTTGGTCCCTTAGGAATTCACACACATTTGAACATTTTACGCACCGTTTCTAAAGATCTCATAGTTGATGGAATATAAGGCACTAATGTTTCTACCTTAGCAACCAACTCTATAAGACTATGTTCATTGAACTCTCTGCCACGCACTTCATTGTGAATAGCAAAGTACTCATGTAGCTATAGATGTGCCAGAATTTCTTTGCAAGTACATCACTCCTTCACAGTCGTCTGATAAAAGTAATATCCGTCCTGCCTCCATAGTTTCTATGATAGAACATCAATCTCCCGACAAAAGTAATATAAATTTATTTAGGCCAATATGCAGCAGTCTCTTTCCTAGGTCTATCTATGTTTGACTAGCTTTTCCATATAACGATGCCAAACAAAACGAGTGATACAGATCACATGTGAGGACTTGTTACCCTCTGAAACAAGTGGCCAAATTATATCTCCAGATCTACTATTTATTGCCTTTGGTTTTGTTAGATTCTACTCAAGTCTCTGTTCCATTTGTTGGCTTGGCAGTTTTTTTATTTTCTTTCTTATTTAAGTAAAATTATTTTTAAGAGCATGTATAATATGACTGTGAAGTGTGTTATCGATCTGTAATGAAGAAGAGACTCATATATATATATATAAACATGAAGTCGCAATGCTTAAAGTCTGGAGGAATAACTTCATTTTTGTGAAGGAATATCCGTCTTTTCTCCAACGTTCTTCTGTTGTCACTTACTTCTTTATCTTTCCACCTACTACCCACGGTCTGCTGAGAAGCATGTACTGAGTTTCTTTAAGTGAGAATAATTGCACATTTACGGTCAGTTCCACAAGAAAGTGTACGCCATCTGTAATCAACGCGCTTTTGTACACCGTTTAGATAAACAATGTGAGAGGTGAAAGCTTTGTTTTGTCGTTTGCAGTGTAAAATGAGTGTAAAATATCTGAACCGTCACGCTGCAATGGTCCTTGTAAATCACACCAAACTTACCAATGCTTTCCTACGGAACTGCTGCTGAAATTTCTAGAAAGTCAAAGACATTCGTTACAAAGTGAGTCGAACGATATTTAGAGGTAGGAAACGTGGATGATTTAATGTAGAGGGGGCTTAGATGCCAAGCTATAATCGGTAATGGCGACGATTGGATTAACTATTAGCTAATTGTGCAATTAGTAATAACACGTTTTTTCATGTTAACATATGTTTAGGATAGTGTCTCTTACTGCATACAGATAACGGCGTACACTTTCTTCTGGGACTGACTGTATGTTCAAGCACTGTGTAATGTTCTTTCCTTTTGTATCATTAATACACTTGGTATGTTACTGGCAGGTATTTTAGTGGAGGTATCGATGAGTCTTAATTAGGAACGGAAGTAGTCGGCTTTCGTGATACCAGCGTGGCCATCGTTACGGCCATATCAGTGAGATAATACTAACAACATGCTTGTTGTTTAATTCACTAAGTAAGATTACTCACTACAAGCAAAATCGGCGCACTTGAGATTTTCAGAACTGTCACAGCTCGAAAATAAGAAGCCAAACAGTAAAATTTTGTACCTCATAACAAATCTGCTGACATTTGGCAGCCAAACTTATCCTTTGTGGAAAGGTGAAAACGCCACGTTTCCTGCCTGTCTTCGGTTAGTAATTGTAGTGTTTTGTTAGAGGAGCTCTAAAGAACGGGCGAACAAATTTGTGTACGCTAGGTACCGAGAATGTTAACCGAACAAAATAAAGTAACAAGGGAATGAATGGCATCCAGTTTGTTGCTTCATTGCGAAGGGGGAATCGTTTTAGGCGAAAATTGTGCGTGCAGACGAGGCTTGGCTTCGTGTTTTTGAGCCTGAGTCCAACAGGCAATCGATGTAATGGCATTACACAACATCGCCGACATGGAAAAAATTAATGACATTGTGTTCTGCTGGAAATTTTGCGCTGACAGTCTTTCGGAATCCAGGGGGTGCGGTTCTGGTTGATTTTTTGGAGACAGGGTGCACGGTGAACTCTACCCAATACGTGAAAACCTTCAAGAAGTTGAAAGCATATCTTCAGTAACTAGCTCAACAGATGTTACAGCGTATATTCGACGTTTGCTCCACAGTGCAAGACCACACTCCAGCCACATCGCCGCTGGCGAAACTGCTGAGCTAGACTGTGAAGTCTTAGCCCACCCACCATACAGCCCTGACTTTGCACCATCAGACGTCCACCTGTTCTGCCCACTCAAAGACCCTCATCAAAGTTATCTCTTCGAAGATGCGGAGACTCTGAAAAAATCCCTGCTCCAGTAGCTGATGAAGGAGGGCCATGGGTTTTATCGCACATGAATACATGCATCTTTTTTCAAGATGGAAAAAGGCTGTGGAAGAATAATCGTGAATGTTGTAGCTGCTGCCCTATGTATTTGATTAATTACATATTCCTGGTAACCCCACACGCTACTCGTTAATATTGCGTCCTTCGGTGGCATCTACCTGTTGTTTTCCAATGAGTGGTTTTGTGCCACTATAAATTAAACATGATGTTGCTCCATCTATTTAACTTTCTTGTAAAGAAGTAGGAGGCATTACTGAAACAGCAGCTCTTGTATGAAATGGTTCACCCTAGCAGCGACAGAGGAATAAATTAGATTGAATTCAAATAGAGTTGTTGAAAAAGGGTACATAAGAAAGGAATTTACCAACAGAGAGAGAGCGGAAAATTACTCGAAGCACCTTGCAGTTACTGTTTAAAATACCTCGTTAACCATGGGGGAGGTCCACGATTTTAGCACTAATCAATTGCCTGAAATGCGACGAATGCACAATCGTTGTACTACTATAATTACAGATCAGCCGCTTATTGCAAGCGAACCGAAGAAAAGGTCGAACGTTTTCTTGCTTTCTGGACAATATCTCTACTATACCATAACAATACATAACATTACAGACAGTGGATCTGAAGAATTCTTAAGACAATGGCATTGGAACAGAAGCTCAAAACACATATATCATATTTAGTTTTAGTGGGAGGAAAACGCTCATTGGAAGATAGCAGGTAGGTGACACCATAAGACACAAGGTAAACCAGTAGGATGCGGTCTCACCAGATAAAAGAGATAAATCAAAACAATTATTTGGTAAAAAAATATTTGTAAGGAGATCGTATCTCCGGAAATCTTTTATGTAACCTCAAATATTAATTATCTGACTAATAAGTAAAACTAAATATACGACTGAACTCATTCGCATTTTTATTTATAAGTTTAATAAGAGAAAGCACCTGTAGGAATAATGTTGTACCCGTTGGCAAATCATATGATACCTTGTGGTGCAATTCCCTGAAAAGCATAGCATGTGAGACAGCGGATGATATTAATATTTAGACAGATTTCTAAGACCAGTGCGACTTCCGAATAAGACAATTATAAAGCAAGTTTTATTTTAACAGTGTGTCAGACGTGGTGAAATAACGTTGTGCAATGAATGGTAATGTTATATGATAATAGTTGACGGCTAAAGCAAACTGTAACCTGTAATTGAACTGAAAAGGAATAATGGTAGGTCTGTTATTTCATTTAATCATTTACCTACAAATCAGTGTCAAGAAATGATTGACGCACTCACGCTAAGCTCACCATTATCTTGAAAGTAACACGGGGAAGGTTTTATGCACGTGTCGTAGGACGCAATTTCAAGATAAGGACTCGGGAATTTCAGGTATCAAGATATTAAAGTTTGCATGTGGCGGGTTCTGTCACTAACACTTGATTGCACGAAGATTACATCTTATGAACAGATACAAAAAATCCGTAGCGCAAATAAATATTTAAATACTAACACACAAACGATCAAAAAGCGTAAAAATCCAATAGCAGACACATTATGCTTGACTTCCCATTCCATGTCTCTAACAGCTAGAACATTATAAACAGTTTATAACGATTGGTGACGTTATACGAGGGCAGTTCAATAAGTAATGCAACACTTTTTTTTTCTCGACCAATTTTGGTTGAAAAAACCTGAAATTTCTTGTGGAATATTTTCAAATATTCCCGCTTCGTCTCGTATAGTTTCATTGACTTCCGACAGGTGGCAGCGCTGTACGGAGCTGTTAAAATGGCGTCTGTAACGGATGTGCGTTGCAAACAACAGGCAGTGATCGAGTTTCTTTTGGCGGAAAACCAGGGCGTCTCAGATATTCATAGGCGCTTGCAGAATGTCTACGGTGATCTGGCAGTGGACAAAAGCACGGTGAGTCGTTGGGCAAAGCGTGTGTCATCATCGCCGCAAGGTCAAGCAAGACTGTGTGATCTCCCGCGTGCGGGCCGGCCGTGCACAGCTGTGATTCCTGCAATGGCGGAGCGTGCGAACACACTCGTTCGAGATGATCGACGGATCACCATCAAACAACTCAGTGCTCAACTTGACATCTCTGTTGGTAGTGCTGTCACAATTGTTCACCAGTTGGGATATTCAAAGGTTTGTTCCCGCTGGGTCCCTCGTTGTCTAACCGAACACCATAAAGAGCAAAGGAGAACCATCTGTGCGGAATTGCTTGCTCGTCATGTGGCTGAGGGTGACAATTTCTTGTCAAAGATTGTTTCAGGCGATGAAACATGGGTTCATCACTTCGAACCTGAAACAAAACGGCAATCAATGGAGTGGCGCCACACCCACTCCCCTACCAAGAAAAAGTTTAAAGCCATACCCTCAGCCGGTAAAGTCACGGTTACAGTCTTCTGGGACGCTGAAGGGGTTATTCTGTTCGATGTCCTTCCCCATGGTCAAACGATCAACTCTGAAGTGTATTGTGCTACTCTTCAGAAATTGAAGAAACGACTTCAGCGTGTTCGTAGGCACAAAAATCTGAACAAACTTCTCCTTCTTCATGACAACGCAAGACCTCACACAAGTCTTCGCACCCGAGACGAGCTCACAAAACTTCAGTGGACTGTTCTTCCTCATGCACCCTACAGCCCCGATCTCGCACCGTCGGATTTCCATATGTTTGGCCCAATGAAGGACGCAATCCGTGGGAGGCACTACGCGGATGATGAAGAAGTTATTGATGCAGTACGACGTTGGCTCCGACATCGACCAGTGGAATGGTACCGTGCAGGCATACAAGCCCTCATTTCAAGTTGGCGTAAGGCCGTAGCATTGAATGGAGATTACGTTGAAAAATAGTGTTGTGTAGCTAAAAGATTGGGGAATAACCTGGTGTATTTCAATGCTGAATAAAACAACCCCTGTTTCAGAAAAAAAATGTGTTGCATTACTTATTGAACTGCCCTCGTATATTATATTAGAAGAATTTTAGCTTAAGAGCAGACATCGAGCTGTGAAAGTTCCTCGAGAAATGTTGTATTCCTCCTTCCCATCTTCCACGCCAAATGAATGACTATTCCATGGCGACATTGTTAGTGAAGTTTCCAAAGTAATTTATCTAATATTATAGGAAACGAACGTTACATTATTTTTTCACTTGTCCGACAAAGTTTCGCAGTGAATCACAATACATCACACGAAGTACCACTAAAAATTTTCTCGCTGGATTATTGATCGCATATCTGTTCCGACGTGCATTAGTTCTCTGAGACTCTATTCAGATTTTAATCGAATTGTCAGATTTCTGTGTTAACATACCCTTTGTTCAGACCTACACAGAGCACCACTTGCGCGGAAGTAAAGTTTGCTGTTGCCACAAAGGGTCCCGTAGCAAAACAAATGTAAAATGAAAACCGGCTTTGTCTTGGTACTGCTGTACGAGGAGCCGTGTATTAATTGCCGACGTAGACGTAGTTGTTTTGTATGAGCTATGTCGGATGAAGTTCTCCGTGGACAAATGAAGTGACTTTCAGAATTTACCTCTCATATCCCTGTGGCGCCCTCGGATCAAATGCCCAGGTAGGATACTGAATCGTCATGGCATAGCAAGGCCTCGTGACGGCTTTTCACGTCTTAGCGGGAAACAAGTAATTCCTTCACCCACAATTCTTCGAAGAATCCAACTTCATTGTATAAAATAGCACCAAACGTCTGATTATTTTACACATGTAATGGAAAGTGGTTCGGAAAGGAGGTGAGATTATGTTTAAAATTTATTAGAAGTAGCTAAGTTTTCTCACTATCACACACTGGATGAGTATATTAACTTAGTCTGTTTCAAGAAGACGTAGTTTTTCTTGCATTCCAATGTTTACGTTACATCGCCTGAACTTTTAGGATGATGTAATGTCGTAGGTATTAGATCGGTGCATAAGTTCTTAGCGTTATGGTTTTGCATGTTGGTATTCCGATTGCTATGGACTTATTTATCGACTGCCATTTTTTAATTTGTAGTTCGCTGTTGCTATTTGAGTTAACATTTTGACAGTGAGTGGACTGTGGGTGCTAGAAAATTGAGTGCCAAGTGGAGAAGTCTCAACATTTCTGATATATTCTTCTGTTTGAGTTCAGTAGAAGGATGACAGTAGCTGAGGCAGCCAGAAACATTTGTTCAGTGTATGGGGATAATGCCATTGGGCAGAGCAAGGTAAGAGAAGTTTGAGTTCAGTAGAAGGATGACAGTAGCTGAGGCAGCCAGAAACATTTGTGCAGTGTATGGGGATAATGCCATTGGACAGAGCAAGGTAAGAGAAAATGGTTTTCTCGTTTTAAGGAGGATCGTTTTGACATTAATGGGTCTCCACGTTCTGAAAGACTATTTGGGTTTGATGGAGATCGCTTAAACGCATTAGTCCACGATGATCCAAGTCATTGTACTCGACTACCGACAAATGTGATGAACTGTGTTCATTCAACCGTAGTCCAACATTTGCATGTAATGGGGATGTTTCAAACATCTGGTGTGTGGGTACCACATGCTCTAAGCCAAAACTACAAAAATCAGTGGGTGGCCATATGGGCATCTCTGAGTGCTCGTCATGAATTGCCTCGTGTACAACACCGACCATTCCTACCCTGCACTGTTACTGGTGACGAGAAATGCTGCCCTTGTGCTAACATAAAGAAAAGAAAGGAATGACTGAGAGCCTAAACAGAGCGTCAGCTTGCCGAACAAAGGCTTACGTACATTCACAGAAAATAATGTTATGCATCTGGTGGAACAGTGACAGTGTTGGTACTGTAGATTCCTCGATGTCTAACCATCACTGATGACATTTATTGGCAGCACCTGAGGCGTCTTGCACACACAGCCCAAGAACGACAACCCGTAAGACTGCTTGAAGTGAAGCTGATCCGGTATTATGTCAGCCCGCATCCTGTTAGACACAAAGAAAAGCTATGCAGGGGTTGGGGTGGAATGTCACTCCGCACGCATCTCGTTCACTTGATCTTGCGCCCTCAGATTTTCACCTTATATAGTCTCTGTCGACCAGCCTTCAAGGAACTCCCTTCCCGGATGAAATTGCGCTCCGATCATGGCTAGCCGAGTTCTTCGCCTCGAAACCACGTGATTTCTACAGTCGCGGTATCGAAAAGTTACGCCCGCGTTGGCAAATTGTTGTAAACAGAGAATGACGATATATTATTGATGTCTGAAGTCTCTGTTGTGCGTATCTTTTGTGTTTTTGAACTTCAGTAAAAACACTACGAACTTATGTAGCAATCTTTTTTTTTCTTTATTGTTATTTTGCACCTCATACAAGGTGGGCTGGCAGCGGAAAAATGTTACTCCGATCTTCAGCCACAAGCAGTACAATAAAAGAGAAAACCAATGAAGACAGAAAAGTACCATAATGGTGGTTAAAAAAACAGTAGATACAATAATAAAGAAAAACATGAAGCCGTTCACACGCGACGAAAAACAAGAAAACTGTCGGCACTGTGGACAAACACTGATGATTTAGACGACACACGTGAACGAAGGAGCGTAACGGCGAAAAACAGAGTCACAAACACGACGGCACACACACGAGACACTGATGGCGATGATCTCCGGCGCGCGAATGTCCACTGAACGTGTGCGAGCCCGCGGACCTTCCAGGATGGGAAGAAGGGTGAGGTGGGGCAGAGGGGAGAGCAGGGATGCCAATGGCAGGGGGGATGGTGGGAGGAATAAAGGTATGGGAGTAGGGGAATTCCGGGGGCGGAGGGGGGAGGAAGGGGGAGGGAGGGAGGGGAGAGAGCGTGCCCTAAGGTAAAAAACCACAGGATGTGGGAGGGGAGTATCAAAGTCGGTAGGAGTGGTAGATGGAGGGGAGGAGGGCATCATCAGGGAGCTGGCGGAAGCCACCTTGGGCGAGGGTAAGGAGAGGGGAGAGATGGGGAGCAGGTGGGATGTGGAAATACAGGCGTGGCAGTGGACGGGGGTGGGAGAGGATGTGAGAGACCAGCGGGTGAGGAGGATCGAGTTTACGGGAGGTGTAGAGGATCCATATCCGTTCGAGGAAAAGGAGGAGCTGGGGGAACGGGATAAGGTCGTACAGGATCCGCATGGGGGAGGGGAGACGGATACGATAGACGAGGCGAAGAGCGTGGTGTTCGAGGATTTGAAGGGATTTGTAAAAGGTAGGAGGGGCGGAGATCCAGGCAGGGTGGGCGTAGCAGAGGATAGGGCAGATTATATGTAGCAACCCATATTCAGTTGTATATGTGGATGCTGTCTGTCAAACTTGTTGCGAATAAATTTTGTAGGTGAAGAAGTGATAAGTTAAAACGGCACACCTGATGCTGGAGTTTTACTGCGTCAGCACTGAATATGCATGAGGTTCATTCAAATGAAACCTGGTCAGTGTGTTTACCTTTGCCTTACACGTAAGGTGGCACCACGTAACTGCGGGTGTGGTGGCGCCATCTATGAGTAGAGGGAGTGACATTTGATGTTGCATAGCGCCAGTGCGGTTTCACGCCGAAGAGAAGGTGGTCACAAAAGTTATCGTCCACTACCGAACACGCAGGCGAGTAAACAGGAACGACGAGGAGTGATTACATTTTTGGCGGCGGAGGGAGTTGGAGGCCGTGAAATGTATCGATGGATGAAGGCTATGTATGGTGAGTACAGTCTGTCCGTAGCTCGTGGTCTAGTGGCTAGCGTTGCTGCCTCTGGATCACGGGGTCCAGGGTTCGATTCCAGGCCGGGTTGAGGATTTTCTCTGCCCGCGGATTGGGTGTTTGTGTTGTCATCATCGTTCGTGACAGTGACTAGATTGGACTTAATAAAAATTGGACTATGAAACAATTGGGACCAAATGAGGTGGCGCAGTGGTTAGACATTGGACTCGCATTCGGGAGGACGACGGTTCAATCACGCGTTCGGCCATCCTGTTTTAGGTTTTCCGCGATTTCCCTAAATCACTCCAGGCAAATGCCGGGATGGTTCCTCTGAAAGGGCACGGCCGACTTCCTTCCCCAATCCCATGAGACCGATGACCTCACTGTCTGGTCTCCTTCCCCAAACAACTTTCCTTCCGCAAAACGCAAAAAAAAAACGCAAAATAATTGGGACTTTGTACGGGCGCTGATGCCCGTACAGTTCAGCGCCCCACAATCCAAACATCATCACGGTGAGTACAGTCTGTGTCGTCCAAGTATTGTGAAATGGCGCAAAAGATTCCTTGAGAGACGCGAGTCACTGGAAGACAATGTTTGTCCTGGACAAGCTCATCGAGTCATCACACCGGAAATGGTTGAGGAACAGAATGCTCTATAGTGTTGGACAACCGCAGACTCACCGGGGACGAGATCCATCTGTTACTGGATATTAGCGTGGGCACTGCTCACACCACAATTCATCAACACTTGAATTTTCTAAATATCTGTGCGCAGTGAGTTCCACACCAACTGACCGCGAAACAGCGCAAACGTTTCCCTTTGTATTTTATGTGGGTTATCAGGGAGAAAAGTTTCGAAAACGGGCGAAATTATGTGTGAACATCGTAGAAAGTCGCCAAGCGCTCTCATTCTCAAATACTAGGCGAACATAATCTGGGTAAATTGTGCACTGTCAGTTGTGCTGCCTTGACTTACACAAAGTTTCTAACTCTAATATCTGACTTACTGTGTTGAACCTTTAATGTAAGATTACAAAAAAAATGTTCAAATGTGTGTGAAATCTTATGGGACTTAACTGCTAAGGTCATCAGTCCATAAGCTTACACACTACTTAACCTAAATTATCCTAAGGACAGACACACACATCCATGCCTGAGGGAGTACTAGAACCTCCGCAGCGACCAGCCGCACAGCCCATGGCTTGCAGCGCCTGTAAGATTATACCTGTGAATGACTAGATTATGACAGTATTAAAATTTGTAAATTATGTCAATTACTGCATGAAATACTGAAAATGAAATTTTTGTTTTTGCCAGCTGGAGTTTTAAGGCAAGTAAGTAATGGAAATACTGTGAGTAATTTCATTAATATGAAGTGTTTATGCAAAAAAATCAAGCAATAAGGTTACTGAATTTTCTCATGCTGACAAAATGACAAACACGTACAGCACATGCTACGTATTATCTATATGGCAAATTGGTGTGAGGTTCAACTGGAAATGAATACATTATATAACATAAATTTCAGAGGAGCTGAAGATGACAGTAAAGTCTGATGAAACTGGTTGTTATTAAATAAAGAAGTACTTATGCCATGTTGGCTTTAGGAAACTTTTGCAAATAAAGTCTATTAAAACTCATTTTAAAGCAGGTTGTTTGAACAAAATAAAAATAAAATTTACTTGGTCGTTAAATTTTTTTCATATTGCTTTTCTCTACGAGATTTATCTTAAAAAGTTTGAAGTACTGATCTTTGAATGAAGATGAGTTTCAATTTTCTTTTTTAAGAGCTGTAATAGTCCATAGTGAAGTTCGTAGACCGTCTGAGTATCTAAATGATTTAAGTTATAAAATTTTGAATGTCATCAAATAATTAGTCATGAATTAAATTGATATCGTGTACAATCTCCTACTCTTTCAGAAGACTATAAATGCATTTGCAGTAGTCTACATGTTAAATGTACTCTTTTATAAAATACTACAGGTCAATGGACGCAAGTAAACGGAAAATTGCCTAATAGACGTTGGAAGCTGCTTTGTTATTCTAAAATTACTTTGAAATACTATAGTTATAGTTGTGCGATAGCTATCGGAAAACTTACCCGTACGAAAGGTTCAGTCTATGTGTGTAGATCTAGAATACAGCCCTTCGTTTTCAAATCTGATTCCTCCTCTTTTTCTGCCTTTCACTGTTAGATGTCATTAGTGACTTTCGACGAGGACATAACGTGGGATGCTAATTAGACTGAAATATCATTATAAATATTCATTACTATATCTTTTATTATTGTGTACATTACAGCGTCCCCGATCGTTGAAGTTATATCATAATTAGGAATGTTAATTGCTCTAATGACGGTGTTTATCAATTGGATTCGAAAAATGCGAAATAATGCGCCATGTCACAAATCGAGGAGTGTGATGGAGTGGTTCCAGGATCGCAGTGGCGAGTTCCGGTTGATGTGCACCGAGCCAGGTGGCGCATTGGTTAGCACACTTGACTCACATTCGGGAGGACAGCGGTTCAGACCCGTCTCGGGCCATCTTGATTTAGGTTTTCCGTGATTTCCCTAAATCCTTCAGGCAAATGCCGCAAAAGTTCCTCTGAAAAGACACGGCCGATTTCCTTCCCCATCCTTCCGTAGTCGGAGCAAGTGCTGCTTCTCTAGTGACCCCGTTGTCGACGAGACGTTAAACGCTACTCTCCTTCTGCAGTTGGTGTGCTGGCCGTCGAACTCGCCAGATCTGAACCCGATCGAACGCATCTGGGACGTGACTGAACATGGCGTCAGAGCTCATCGCCCCCTCCCCGTAATTAACGGGAATCATCTGACTTGCGTGTGGAAATGTGGCGCCTGCTCCCTCCGGCGGCCTACCAAGGCCACATTGCTTCCATGCCACGACGCGCCACCGCTGTTATCTGTGCCAAAGGTGGAGATATCGGCTATTAGGTAGTAGGTCGTAATGTTCTGGCTGATCCGTCTACTTCCACTTTTGTAATACACTCCTGGAAATTGAAATAAGAACACCGTGAATTCATTGTCCCAGGAAGGGGAAACTTTATTGACACATTCCTGGGGTCAGATACATCACATGATCACACTGACAGAACCACAGGCACATAGACACAGGCAACAGAGCATGCACAATGTCGGCACTAGTACAGTGTATATCCACCTTTCGCAGCAATGCAGGCTGCTATTCTCCCATGAAGACGATCGTAGAGATGCTGGATGTAGTCCTGTGGAACGGCTTGCCATGCCATTTCCACCTGGCGCCTCAGTTGGACCAGCGTTCGTGCTGGACGTGCAGACCGCGTGAGACGACGCTTCATCCAGTCCCAAACATGCTCAATGGGGGACAGATCCGGAGATCTTGCTGGCCAGGGTAGTTGACTTACACCTTCTAGAGCACGTTGGGTGGCACGGGATACATGCGGACGTGCATTGTCCTGTTGGAACAGCAAGTTCCCTTGCCGGTCTAGGAATGGTAGAACGATGGGTTCGATGACGGTTTGGATGTACCGTGCACTATTCAGTGACCCCTCGACGATCACCAGTGGTGTACGGCCAGTGTAGGAGATCGCTCCCCACACCATGATGCCGGGTGTTGGCCCTGTGTGCCTCGGTCGTATGCAGTCCTGATTGTGGCGCTCACCTGCACGGCGCCAAACACGCATACGACCATCATTGGCACCGAGGCAGAAGCGACTCTCATCGCTGAAGACGACACGTCTCCATTCGTCCCTCCATTCACGCCTGTCGCGACACCACTGGAGGCGGGCTGCACGATGTTGGGGCGTGAGCGGAAGACGGCCTAACGGTGTGCGGGACCGTAGCCCAGCTTCATGGAGACGGTTGCGAATTGTCCTCGCCGATACCCCAGGAGCAACAGTGTCCCTAATTTGCTGGGAAGTGGCGGTGCGGTCCCCTACGGCACTGCGTAGGATCCTACGGTCTTGGCGTGCATCCGTGCGTCGCTGCGGTCCGGTCCCAGGTCGACGGGCACGTGCACCTTCCGCCGACCACTGGCGACAACATCGATGTACTGTGGAGACCTCACACCCCACGTGTTGAGCAATTCGGCGGTACGTCCACCCGGCCTCCCGCATGCCCACTATACGCCCTCGCTCAAAGTCCGTCAACTGCACATACGGTTCACGTCCACGCTGTCGCGGCATGCTACCAGTGTTAAAGACTGCGATGGAGCTCCGTATGCCACGGCAAACTGGCTGACACTGACGGCGGCGGTGCACAAATGCTGCGCAGCTAGCGCCATTCGACGGCCAACACCGCGGTTCCTGGTGTGTCCGCTGTGCCGTGCGTGTGATCATTGCTTGTACAGCCCTCTCGCAGTGTCCGGAGCAAGTATGGTGGGTCTGACACACCGGTGTCAATGTGTTCTTTTTTCCATTTCCGGGAGTGTATGTATAGATTAACTCTGTGAGAGAAAGTCTGGTTAGGTTTAAGAGAGGGCGAAAAGTGACGACTCCTAACAAGTGCCATAAATGCACGAATAAATAGACAAACCTATCGATAGTGTCGACAAGAATGGAAATATTTTACGTGTTCCACTTTTTTTTAAAAAACTGACTGATATTGTCTGGTATATTACACCAGTACGTTCAAGCCCGCATCTCGTGGTCGTGCGGTAGCGTTCTCGTTTCCCACACACGGCTTCCCGGGTTCGATTCCCGGCGGGGTCAGGGATTTTCTCTGCCTCGTGATGGCTGGGTGTTGTGTGCTGTCCTTAGGTTAGTTAGGTTTAAGTAGTTCTAAGTTCTAGGGGACTGATGACCATAGATGTTAAGTCCCATAGTGCTCAGAGCCATTTGAACCATTTGAACCAGTACGTTCGTCCTTATTGTTCGTGGCAGCGTGGAGTAAAAGGGACGCTATAGTCTTCAACACCTGAAATTGACGCGAATACTGGTCTGTGTAGGCGTAAATGATAATACAGTAGTAAGATAAGTGAAATTCGCCAACCACTGACACATGTATGCATAATACTGTGCTGGCGCTGAATGTAATCGCAAAATTGTTCATTTTTCATTGGATGCAGTCAAATCGGTAATTGTATAAAATGGTTCAAATGGCTCTGAGCACTATGGCACTTAACTGTTTTTTTTTTTCCAGAATGAGATTTTCTCTCTGCAGCTGGCAGATTAAAACTTTGTGCCCGACCGAGACTCTAACTCGGGACCTTTGCCTTTCGCGGGCAAGTGCTCTACCATCTGAGCTACCGATGCACGACTCACGCCCGGTACTCACAGCTTTACTTCTGCCAGTACCTCGTCTCCTACCTTCCAAACCTTACAGAAGCTCTCCTGCGAACCTTTTTTTTATTTATTTACTTATTGTTCCGTGGGACCAAATTAAGGAGAAGTCTACATTGGTCATGGAACGAGTCAATACATGAAATTATAACACGATTGTAGAAACACATAAAATGAAATATAAGAAACATATTCAGGCGACACGTCATTAGTTTAAATAAAGAAATCAAGAATGTAACACTGGAATTTGCTTAATTTTTTAGCTCTTCCAGGAGCTCCTCGACAGAATAGGAGTGATCCATGAGGAAACTCTTCAGTTTAGACTTAAAAGAGTTTGGGCTACTGCTAAGATTTTTGAGTTCTTGTGGTAGCTTATTGAAAATAGATGCAGCAGAATACTGCACTCCTTTCTGCACAAGAGTCAAGGAAGTGCATTCCGCATGCAGATTTGATTTCTGCCTAGTATTAACTGAGTAAAGCTGCTAACTCTTGGGAATAAGCTAATATTGCTAACAGCAAACGACATTAAAGAAAATATATACGGTGAGGGCAATGTCAGAATTCCCAGACTATTGAGTAGGGGTCGACAAGAGGTTCTCGAACTTACACCACACATAGCTCGAACAGCCCGTTTTTGAGCCAAAAATACCCTTTTTGAATCAGAAGAATTACCCCAAAAAATAATACCATATGACATAAGCCAATGAAAATCTGCGAAGTAGACTACTTTTCGTGTTGAAGTGTCACTTATTTCAGATACTGTTCTAATGGTAAATAAAGCGGCATTTAGTTTCTGAACAAGATCCTGAAAATGGGCTTTCCACAACAGCTTACTATCTATCCGTACGCCTAGGAACTTGAACTGTTCCGTCTCACTTATAACATGCCCATTCTGTCTGATTAAAATATCAGTTCTTGTTGAATTGTGAGTTAGAAACTGTAAAAACTGAGTCTTACTGTGATTTAGCATCAAATTATTTTCCACAAGCCACGAACTTATTTCATGAACTACATTATTTGATAATGTTTCAATATTACACACAAGATCCTTCACTACCAAGCTGGTGTCATCAGCAAACAGAAATATTTTTGAATCACCTGTAATACTAGAAAACATATCATTTATATAAATAAGAAACAGAAGTGGCCCCAGCACCGATCCTTGGGGAACGCCCCATTTAACAGTGCCCCATTGGGACTGAACATCATTACCACTCTCAATATTGCGGAGAATTACCTTCTGCTTTCTGTTCTTAAAGTAAGAGGCGAACCAATTGTAAGCTACTCCCCTTACTCCATAATGTTCCAACTTCTGCAGTAATATTTTGTGGTCAACACAGTCAAAAGCCTTCGTTAAATCAAAGAAAACACCTAACGTTCGCAACTTTTTATTTAATCCGTCCAAAACCTCACAGAGAAAAGAGACTATAGCATTTTCAGTTGTTAAGCCATTTCTAAAACCGAACTGCACATTTGACAGCAAATTATGTGAATTGAAATGCTGCAGTAACCTTGTATATACAACCCTGTCGATAACTTTAGCAAACACCGATGGCATAGAAATAGGTCTATAATTACCAACATTATCCCTGTCTCCCTTTTTATAAAGTGGCTTCACTACCGAGTACTTTAATCGGTCAGGAAACCGACCACTCCTAAAGGAAAAGTTACAGATATGGGTAAGTACTGGGCTAACATACATGGAACAATACTTCAGTATTCTGCTAGATACCCCGTCATATCCATGAGAGTTCTTGGTCTTTAGTGATTTGATTATTAACTCAATTTCCCTCTTGTCAGTATCAGTAAGGTCATCAGTCCCCTAGAACTTAGAACTACTTAAACCTAACTAACCTAAGGACATGACACACATCCATGCCCGAGGCAGGATTCGAACCTGCGACCGTAGCGGTCACGTGGTTACAAACTGAAGCGCTTAGAACCGCACGAGTAATTGTATATAAATTGATTAATTTATTCACGTGGCATTAGCAAATGAAATAAAATTCAATTTAAATCCTGGATTCACATGCCATTATAAGATTAACGTAACACAATGAAAATACGCCGACGCACTATCTGCAATGAAATGATTATCATTGTTTGATTATTTCTCGTGGTAAGCATATTCATATAGTAGAAACTGTTAAAATAACCAGAACAGGAAGAAATGAATGCTCCAGAGTGGTCACAAAGACAATAGAAGCGTGAACGGTGTTCGGAAATGCCCGTTACAAACTTGTAGGACTCCTAGAGGGGCGTGAGTGCACAATATTTAGAATAGGAACCCACGTCCGGAAACCTAAAGTGTCCGCTCTACGACGGTTTCAGTTCTGATGTTTAACGCGTCCACGTCCGGTAAAGGACAGAGAAAAGTGTCAGAGTTGCTTGTACTGGTACACAGTGGGATAGACAGGGTGGCGTATACTACGTCAGACGTTCACCTGATGTCACTGAACGTACTAACGTGTGGGCAGGTAGTCTGGACGGTAATGTGATTGGGCCATACCTGCTTCCACTCGACCTAACTGGTCCTACAAACGTACTGAACCAGTACTAGGAAGCTGTGACACTGAATGTCCGTCAAGAAATGTGGCTTCAGCATGCTGGCGAACCACCTCACTTGTCACGTCCGTTTCGGGGACATCTCAACAGACAATACCATGAAAACTGGACAGGCTGGGATGGCCCAAGAGAGTGGCAGCCGCGATCTTAGTGTTCAGCTACTGCGGACTACTTCTTGTGGGGTCGTGTGCAAAGTTTAATTTACGAGACTCGTGTAGCGACAGAGGAAGATCTCGTGGCACGAGCTTTGGGCGCTGCACCAGAAACTGCAGACCCACCAGGTGGAATGGAATGTGTGTACCAGAACTTGCTTGGTAGGCATAATATCTGCAACAATGTTGGTGGTAGCCACGTAGAGCCGCTGTTTTAAAGCATCAGTCTCTTCTGTAAGTACAGAATGCTGGGTTCTTTTTTGTTTAAGAATAGTGTAAGCATGTAGTGGTTAACTGTTAATACAAATAAACCTTCTTAAGTTATGAATGGATGTTTCGTTTTGTTTGCTTTCGAATTGTTACCTAATAATTTACTGCGCCACGATTAAATCAATTCCTCAAGCACAAATGGAAAAGCTAAACGTCTATAATTGAAACCGTAGTAGAACGGAAACGGTACTTTTCCGGGCGTAGGTTCCTTTTCAGAATATAATGTACTTACTCCCCTCGGCAAGTCCTAGAAGTTTGTAGCGGAAATTCCCGAATGCCCTGTATAAAAGTAATGTGTCAACGTACCTTGATCTAACATACTTGCACTTAGATACGAGAAAACTACAATCTCGAATGTTGTTCGAGTGTGTGTGACATCCTAAGGGACCAAACTGCTTAGGTCATAGGTCCCTAGACTAATATACTACTTAAACTAACTTAACGCTAAGGACAACACACACTCGTTGTCCGAGGGAGGACTCGAACCTCCGGTGGGAGGGGCCGTGCAGTCCGTGACATGGTGCCTCGAACCGCGCGGGCACTCCGCGCGACACTACAGTCTCAGTTCCCGTATAGAGAACTCAGAACCTCTGTGCTGATTTGGAACAACAGTGCCTTAATGGTTTCAGTGTAATAAGTCTTCCGATCGAGGAATTCTACGGTTGTTGTTGTTGTGGTCTTCAGTCCTGAGACTGGTTTGATGCAGCTCTCCATGCTACTCTACCCTGTGCAAGTTTCTTAATCTCCCACTACTTACTGCAACCTACATCCTTCTGAATCTGCTTAGTGTATTCATCTCTTGGTCTCCCTCTACGATTTTTACCCTCCACGCTGCCCTCAAATGCTAAATTTGTGATCCCTTGATGCCTCAGAACATGTCCTACCAACCGGTCTCTTCTTCTCGTCAAGTTGTGCCACAGACTCCTCTTCTCCCCAATTCTATTCGATACCCCCTCATTAGTTATGTGATCTACCCATCTAATCTTCAGCATTCTTCTGTAGCACCACATTTCGAAAGCTTCTATTCTCTTCCTGTCCAAACCATTTATCGTCCATGTATCAGTACCATACATGGCTACACTCCACACAAATACTTTCAGAAACGACTTCCTGACACGTTAAATCTATACTCCATGTTAACAAATTTCTCTTCTTCAGAAACGCTTTCTTTGCCATTGCCAGTCAACATTTTATATCCTCTCTACTTCGACCATCATCAGTTATTTTGCTCCCCAAATAGCAAAACTCCTTTGCTACTTTAAGTGTCTCATTTCCTAATCCAATTCCTTCAACATCACCCGACTTAATTCGACTACATTCCATTATCCTCGTTTTGCTTTTGTTTATGTTCATCTTATATCCTCCTTTCAAGACACTCTCCATTCCGTTCAACTGCTGTGCCAAGTCCTTTGCTGTCTCTGACAGAATTACAATATCATCGGCAAACGTAAAAGTTTTTATTTCTTCTCCTTGGATTTTAGTACCTACTCCGAATTCTACGGTACCAAATTCAAAAAGAGAACGTCGTTTGGACACTGAATGCGGATGGACCAGTTATTGTGCTTGGCTCGCCCCACCATCTTCTTTCGTGTTTATTATGTAGCCTGCTTGCATATGTCTAGATATATCGGACAAATTGTCTAATCACAGCTTTTGTTCTTGGACGTTGGACATTGGATGCAATCAGTCACATGCAGAAGTGTTAAGAATGCACGCTTTTCTTTCATTGAGAGTCCTCACGTGCGCGTCTTCGAGGGTCTAACTTGTATCAATAGATATAAAATTTCGTACTCGTACTGGAGGATGTTAGGGTACTTACACTAATGAACCGAAAAGGTAACAACCACTGGCCACCGCTAGACTGAGTGAAACCAGTTGGCGTTACGAACAAGTGACGTAACAAGGAAAGCACCGGAACCAACGAGATATACGATCTCTGCAACGGACTTTTGACGTCACACTAGTGGACTTGTCGTACACCACACGCAAACGCTCGGCTCCGTGAAAAGGCCCAGGGGTATCGATATTTAATTTAAAAGGTAGCCACCAACAGTCTTAATTTTATCGTGTGCCTTCGAGCATTTGTATTCATTTAAACACGCAGTCAAGGATTACGAAACACGTCTCAAAGTGTTAGTCGCACCCCGACACTGCCGGCACTCATGAGACGTGCAGTGTCACGTGCTCTGACGTACGCGCCACGCCACGTGTTTCTCGTGGGTCTCGGAAACTGCATAACCGGAGCAGAGACGAATGGGGAATCATTAAAGCGACGATACGGACCGCAGATGGGGAAGTCCACTGACATAGTGACGTCGACAAACGTCTCGGGCATGGGTGTGTGTGATGTGCTTAGGTTAGTTAGGTTTAAGTAGTTCCAAGTTCTAGGGGACTGATGACCACACATGTTAAGTCCCACAGCGCTAAGAGTCATTTGAACCACAATACCGCCTGCAGCGCCTCATGACCATATCGGTTGGGCCCTAGACGACTGGAAAACCGCGACCCCGTCAGATGAGTCCCGATTTCAGTTGGCAAGTCCTGATGATGGGTTTTGCGTGTTGCGCAAACTTCTAGAAGCCATGGACTGAGATTGTTAACTCTCACTGTGCAAGATGGCAGTGGCTCCATAATGGTGCGATTTGTGTTTGCATAGAATGGATTTGGCGCTTTGGTCTAGGTGAACCGATCATTGGTGGAAATGGATATGTTCGGCTACTTGGAGACTATTTGCAGCCATGCATATACTTCCAAAGATCACATGTTATCAGACCGCAATTGTTCGCGACCGGCCTGGAGAACATTCTGGACAAGTCGAGAGGAATGATATGGCTCAGCACCTGGCAACGAGCGACACGAAAGCGCGAAGCTAGTCGGCTGCTCGCGTGCTGCTGTCGTGGGCCTCTGCAGAAACTGGTTGAGAGACGGTGACACCACGGATAGACAACATGAGTTGAAACGTCCCCTTTGAACATTTTGTTCAAGGATTGTGTCTAACTTTTGTAACCTTTGTCCCATTTGTTGCATTAACTGTAATAACAATGCACTGGTGTCTGAAACATGTTCCTCAGTGCTATTCGGCAGTGCATTTGAACCGGCAATATACGCAGTTTGAAAAGCAGAAAATGTGTCTTGACTTATTTGAGAAAAGGGTGAGGACGCAAAATTTGAATCTACAGTTTTTGCAAGATTGTGTCCTGTCATTTCGGATTCCTGAGGCAAGCTGTTGCCGACCAATCGATCGATAATGCTTCCCTGTTCACTAATTGTTTCACTGTCTACACCATTGTTTGCAGCCCGCTCCATTTCCCTATGTACAATTACCAAATTACTACTCTGAACATTAGTTAATTCATTACTCGGTGGCGCTAACACACTGTTTTCGTCTTCACTGTCATTTCTCAGTTTACTTTGGAGCCTAGTATTACGTTTTTCACACGCCATTATTGGCACAATATTTCACACGACAACACAGAAGAACACAATTTGAAGAGCAAAAATAGGGGAACACATTAACATAGCACTGAAAATAATATCTAGTTAATTGCAAGTGCAGCTGCGAAATACTTGGTGCAAATCTACATGCATGCCACAACTGTTTTACTGTACAACAATGAAAGACTGCAACTACAAAGGAGATTCTCTCTACAATTACGCAATAGCAATAAACAAAATCTACACTAATGACACAAACTACAAGAAAAAATCAGAAGATTACAGTGAGGTATCCTGGCAGGGTCGCCATATGAAACGTCCCCTTTGAACATTTTGTTCAAGCGTTGTGTCTAACTTTTGTAACCTTTGTCCCATTTGTTGCATTAACTGTAATAACTATGCATTGTTGTCTGACATTGTAGTGTTTGGCAGCTGGATGTGAACAGCGTGTAGGGTTGCGCAGTTGGAGGTGAGCTGCCAGCAGTGGTGGATGTGGGGAGAGAAATGGCGGAGTTTTGAAATTTGTAAAAATGGATGTCATGAACTGCTGTATATATTATGACTTTTGATGACTATTAAGGTAAATACATTGTTTGTTCTCTATTAAAATCTTTCATTTGCTAACTATGCCTACTAGTAGTTAGTGCCTTCTGTAGTTTGAATCTGTTATTTAGCTGACAGTAGTGGCGCTCGCTGTATTGGTGTAGCTTGAGTAACGGAGATTTTGTGAGGTAAGTGATTTGTGAAAGGCATAGGTTAATGTTAGTCAGGGCCATTCCTTTGTAGGGATTTCTGAAAGTCAGACTGCGTTGCGCTAAAAAATATTGTGTGTCAGTTTAAGCATAGTCTTGTATAAAATGTTCAAAGGGGACGTTTCAGAGTGAGTCTTAACAGCGTGCACTGAGGTGACGAAATATCGTGTCGGACCTCATTTGCCCGCCATAGTGCAGCAAATCGACTGTTCGTTGGAAGACTCCTACAGCAGTACTGAGCCACGCTGCCTGTATAACCGTCCACAACTGCAGAAGTGTTGCGGTGCAGGGTTTCGCGCACTAACTGCCATCTCAGTTATGTCCCATGGAACTGATGTCTTCCAGTCTGAGTGGCCACATCATTCCTCTCGAGTTTTCCAGAATGTTCTCCAGGCCGGTCTCAAACAATTGTGGTCTGATAACATGAGATCTTTGGAAGTACATGCATGGCTGCAAATAGTCTCCAAGTAGCCGAACATATCCATTTCCACCTTTGATCGGTTCAGTTAGACCAAAGCGCCAAATCCATTCTATGCAAACACAAATCGCACCATTATGGAGCCACTGCCATCTTGCACAGTGAGTGTTAACAATCTCAGTCCATGGCTTCTAGAAGTTTGCGCAATATGGAAAACCCATCATCAGGACTTGCCAACTGAAAACGGGACTCATGTGACCAGGTCGCGGTTTTCCAGTCGTCTAGGGCCCAACCGATATGGTCACGAGGCGCTGCAGGCGGTATTGTTGTTCAAATGGCCCTGAGCACTATGGGACTTAACATCGGAGGTCATCAGTCCCCTAGAACTTAGAACTACTTAAACCTAACTAACCTAAGGACATCACACACATCCATGCCCGAGACAGGATTCGAAACATCGACCGTAGCAGTCGCGCGGTTCCGGACTGAATCGCCTAGAACCGCTCGGCTACCGCGTCCGGCTGCGGTATAGTGCCGTTAGTTTCACGTTGATTTATGCAGTTACGTCACGCATTGTTACTTGTCTGTTAGCACTGACAACTCTGCACCAACTCCGCTGCCCTTGGTCGTTAAGTGAGGACTGTTGGGCACTGTGTTTCTGTGGTGAGAGCTAATGCCTCAAATTTGGCATTCTCGGCATATTCTTGACAGTGTGTAACACAGATGTCTGAAATAGGATGTCCTATGCGTCTAGCCCCAACTTCCATTCCGCATTCAGTGTCTGTTAACTCCCGTCGTGAGATCATAAAGACGTCGGAAACCTCGTCACGTGATCCATATGAGTAGAAACAACAGCTCCGCCAACCCACTGCCGTTTCATACTTCGTGTACGGGATATTACCGTCATCTGCGTATGTGCATATCGCTATTCCATCCCTTTTATCGCCTCAGTGTACATCGCCCGTCAGGATTCTAACACAAGCTTAATTTTCACAGACAATGAATCACAACTGCAGACAACGCTTTCGCACCATCAGAATGGTACATATTCGCTCTTAAATCAACCGAATCTTCAAGTCCTGCGCACCGAAAACCGATAGAATATTACATACGTTCCTCAGAATTATTAAAGACAGTTACACTGAAGCGCCAAAGAAACTGGTATAGGCATGTGAATTCAAATACAGAGATATGTGAACAGGCAGAAAACGGTGTTGCGATCGGCAAAGCTCGTATAAGACAGCAAGTGTCTGGCAAAGTTGTTAGATCGGTTACAGCCGCTACAACGGCAGGATATCAAGATTCCAGTGAGTTTGGATGTGGTGTTACAGTCGGCGCACGAGCGATGGGACACAGCATCTCCGAGGTAGCGATAAAGGGGGGATTTTTCCGTACGATCATTTCACGAGTGAACTGTAAATATCAGGAATAAACATCAAATCTCCGACATCGCTGCGACCGGGAAAAGGTCCTGCAAGAACGGCACTAGCGACCACTGAAGATAATCGTTCAACGAGACAGGAGTGCAACCCTTCCGCAAATTGCAGCAGATTTCAGTGTTGGTCCATGAGCAAATGTCAGCGTGCAAACCGTTCAACGAAACATCATCGATATGGGCTTTCGGAGCCTAAGCCCCATTAATGTACCCTTGATGACTACAGGTTACGAAGATTTACGCCTTCCCTAGGCCGTCAACACCGACACTGGACTGTTGATGACTGGAAACATGTTGCCTGGTCGGACGACTCTTGTTTCAGAATATCGAGCGGATGGACGTGTACGGGTGTGGAGGCAACCTCATGAGTGCATGGACCCTGTATGTCAGCAGGGAACTGATCATGCTGGTAGAGGCACTGTAATGGGATGGGGTGTGTGCAGTTAGAGTGCTATGGGACCCCTGATACGTCTAGGTACGACAGATGCCACATTCGTAAGAATCCTGTCTGATCACATGCATCCGTTCATTTCCATTGTGGATTCCGACGGACTTGGACAATTCCAGCAGGTCAATGCGAAACCCCACGCCTCAAGAATATCTACAGAGGGGCTCCAGGAACACTCTTCCCAATTTAAGTACTTCCACTGGCCACCAAACTCCCCAGACGTGAACTTTATTCAACATATCTGGGATGCTTTGCAGGTTGCTGTTCAGAAGAGATCTTCACCCTCTCGTACTCTTACGGATTAATGGACAGCCCTGCAGGATTACTCGTGTCTGTTCCGTCCAGTGCTACTTCAGACAGCCGGCAGCTGTGGCCGAGCGGTTCTAGGCGCTTTAGTCCGGAACCGCGCTGCTGCTGCGGTCGTAGGTTCGAATCCTGCCTCGGGCATGGATGTGTGTGATGTCCTTAGGTTAGTTAGGTTTAAGTAGTTCTAAGTCTAGGGGACTGATGACCTCAGCAGTTAAGTCCCATAGTGCTCACAGCCATTTGAACCATTTGTCATTTCATATCACCTGAGTGACATCACATCTGCCCCGTGTCGACTGTTGGTGATTTGATTGTGCAGTGGAAACGAAAAGGGACGATCACAGCTAAACCAAACCAGACATACCTCGTATATTGACGGACAGGTACCATGGAGCATTGCGGGGGAGGGGGAGGAGTTCTAGATAATTGCATTAAATCGGCAGAAGTAAACACTCGTGAAGTGCAAGGGGCTACGAGCAGTACGGTAGGCGCAGTTACTGTGCGTACGGATTTAAAAAGGTATGGAGTACAGTGGTCGAGTGACGCTTGAGGTAGTGTAAAGAGCACGCCACTTTACAGTGGATGGTTGGAGACGAGTGATGTGGGTCATTCTGTAGCCTGTGAGAATGCGTTGGTGTAATTTCGATTTAGCGAATGCATCGAAAAATGAAACCGCCATCGTGTGTAGTGCCAACACCGAATTACGCTGGTGGAGGCTTTGCGATATGGGATTGGTTTTCATGGTTAGAATACGGTACACATATTGCGGTTAAGAAACCTGTATAACAGTGCACTCGTAAAAGCAGAATCAGTGAGACAACTTTCTTGAAATGTACTGGACTACCCCGAGTCCAGACGTGAAGCTAAGGGAACACTTTTTAAACAAGTCAGAACGTTGAATTCGCTCCTGACTTCACTCCCTACCTTCTCTGGGTTGGGCTTTTCAGGAAGAACGGGCTGCCGTTCCTCGTTCAGATACTTCACTGAAAGTGTTCCCAGCAGATATCAGGCCATCATATACGCGAATAGGGGGCATACACACCATTCTAATGACCAGTAATGAGTGTCCGCATACCTTTGAACATAAATTGTACATATAGTAGCAGAACGTGCGAGAAGATTTGTTTTGACATCTCTGTCTCCATGTTCGGGAACCATCTAGTGATATATACTGCTGGTTCCAGACACTCCCTTTCTTGGGGACCACAGTAGTAAGCGTGTGTGGGATAAAAGTCAAAACAGTAGTGTGTTCGTGGCTGTGTGTGTGGCACTTTTCTAGTTGGTCTCAATACGGCCACGGTGGCGGATTTCGTATGTATGTTGCTGGCAGTTTAATTAAATCCTATTCTCAGTCCTTTTTTATATCAGTTACACCTAATCAGAATTTGCGGTTTGCCGAAAGCAGTAATTAAGTTAATTCAAAAACAACTGACAGCGTGTTATAGAGCAGTTAGAATGCAGCTGAGGAGTGATACTAGATATATAAAGGTTTATATATTATCTATGAATTATTAAACTGCACGTGGCAGAGAAACTTTTTATTGTAGTGAATACGAAGCTTTCGTCCCCTCCGTTGCAGGTATGGAACGCCAAAAAAATGAATACTTGCACGCGCCTGTGCATGCTGTTTGCCTTCCCATTTACACAGATGATCCAAAACAGTATGACCACTGTCCACAGTGACGCTGGATGCCGTCTTGTGCCGTTGCAGGCACATAGCGGGTAACAAAGAATACAAGCGGAGCAGACATGGACGCGGGATCACCCCAGGGAAGCAAATGGGAAAAATCCATTGGGGTAAGCGAGTTCGACAAGTTGATTGTTACTGCGCAGAGCCTGTGAACGAGTATCTTTAAGACGGAGAAGCTGGCGGAATGTTCAAGTGATGCTGTTGTGAGCATCTACAGAAAGAGGTAGAAGGGCAGTGAAGCTGCCACTAGGAGCTGAATGGTTGGACGTCCACGATTCTTCACACAGCGTGAGGTTCGGAGGCCTGTCTGCACTGTAAAGTAGGGTGGATGGTGATCTGATGCATCTGTGCAGAAAGAGCACAGTGCTGGTACGCACATAGAACTGTTTCGGAGCACGCCGTCCATCGCACATTGTTGAACATGGATCTCCGCAGCAGGTCATCCCTGCTTGTTCACATGTCAGTCACGATTGCAGTGAGCATGAGACCAGCAGGATTCGACCGTCGATCAGTGGAAACGTGTTGGCTCGTCGAATGAAATACATTTTTTGTTACACTAGGTCGGTGGTCATCTCCACGAACGTGTCGAGGTCAACGGCGGCTCTAAACACGCAGCGCGCCACTGACGCAGCTTGGTGGAAGTAGTATTAAATTATGTGAGACATTCTCCTGCGGTTGCATACGTCCTGTAGTAGTAATCAAAGACACGCTGACAGCTGCCTGCGAACGACTTGCATCCCTCATGCTTATGTCTTCCCCGACGGCTATGTCATCTTTCAGCAGTCTCGGAGCCAGAAACGTGGTACCGTGGGTTAAGAATTATTATAGCGAACTCGCGTTGATGTCTCGGTGATCAAATTCGCCTGATGTAAAACCTGTGGAACCCATGTGGCTCCTATCGGAAGCCATCGCCGCGTACGCAAATCAGCGGCCCGTTATTTAAGCGAATTACATTACCTGTACGCAGACATCTGATTCCACATACCTCCACAAACCTACCAACAAACTGTAGGATCCCTGATATGCTGAATAAGTGATGTATTTCGTTCCAAAAACAGACAAACAAGCTCTTAAGCAGGTCATCATAGCACGATTCGGTTCATCAGTTTTTTGACACCGTTCCTCACAAGCGACTTCTAATCAAGCTGCGTGCCTATGGGGTATCGTCTCAGTTGTGCGACTGGAATCGTGATTTCCTGTCAGGAAGGTCGCAGTTCGTAGTAATAGACGGCAAATCATCGTGTAAAACTGAAGTGATATCAGGTGTTCCCCAGGGAAGCGTCCTGGGACCTCTGCTGTTCCTGATCTATATAAATGACCTGGGTGACAATCTGAGCAGTTCTCTTAGGTTGTTCGCAGATGATGCTGTAATTTACCGTCTAGTAAGGTCATCCGAAGACCAGTATCAGTTGCAAAGGGATTGAGAAAAGATTGCTGTATGGTGTGGCAGGTGGCAGTTGACGCTAAATAACGAAAAGTGTGAGGTGATCCACATGAGTTCCAAAAGAAATCCGTTGGAATTCGATTACTCGATAAATAGTACAATTCTCAAGGCTGCCAATTCGACTAAGTACCTGGGTGTAAAAATTACGAACAACTTCAGTTTGAAAGACCACATAGATAATATTGTTGGGAAGGCGAGCCAAAGGTTGCGTTTCATTGGCAGGATACTTAGAAGATGCAACAAGTCCACTAAAGAGACAGCTTACACTACACTCCTTCCTCCACTGTTAGAATATTGCTGCGCGGTGTGGGATCCTTACCAGGTGGGATTGACGGAGGACATCGAAAGGGTGCAAAAAAGGGCAGCTCGTTTTGTATTATCACGTAATAGGGGAGAGAGTGTGGCAGGTATGATACGCGAGTTGGGATGGAAGTCATTAAAACAAAGACGTTATTCGTCGCGGCGAGGTCTATTTACGAAATTTCAGTCACCAACTTTCTCTTCCGAATGCGAAAATATTTTGTTCAGCCCAACCTACATAGGTAGGAATGATCATCAAAATAAAATAAGAGAAATCAGAGCTCGAACAGAAAGGTTTAGGTGTTCGTTTTTCCCGCGCGCTGTTCGGGAGTGGAATGGTAGAGAGATAGTATGATTGTGGTTCGATGAACCCTCTGCCAAGCACTTAAATGTGAATTGCAGAGTAATCATGTAGATGTAGATGTAGATGTAGATCTGTACAGTCTTTACGGAATGTATGGGAATGCGACTGAAAAATGTTGTTGATTTTATTTAGTTATTAAACTCTTGGAAATAACTGAGGATATTTAACTTCGTTCTTCGATTACCTTTCATGTCAGGCATACTGGATACTATCTCAGTAGACAATCAACAGCTCACTATTAGCTAAAATTCTTTGACCTTTTTTATGTATCATGTTACTTGGACATGGTAAATTTCACTGACAGCTGAACAGTTTTGCAGCGATCATAGTAAAAGCATTTATAAGAAATCTCAAATTACTAGAAGCCTGTCAGCGCATCGAAAACTGCTGTTTGCCTCATGTGTGGTCGTAAATTTTGGTACAAAGAGAAAATTTTTCTGCATATTCCTACCCTAATGTTTCCTTCTATCCATTAAGCCCTTCAGTCCTGAATTTTATTTGCATTATGTATCCCATTTATTGCATGTTGTAACAAAATTAATTTTTTTTTGGTTCCAAGATAAAAAAAAAATCCTGTAAACTGGACATCGGCTCTGGAACGTAGTTGAGGATGCGAAATAAGAAGTCAAAAGTTACCATAAACATAATATTTACAGATACATCTTTCCCAACATTTTTTGAGCACTGGAAAGTGTGTATCTTGCTTAAATAATTAAGTAAATACGATTTCACAGGAGCACTTCGCAATGGGTTTGCCATTTTCACTGTTCTCCGATGCAATACACCACTCCAGCGACAGAGGGCAGCAAGAAACCTGGAACTAAAAACCACAGACGTCCAGTAAATAGGCCTCATATGTGAATAGTACATAGGTCTCAAATGTGGACGAAATCAATTGCTGTTGTAAAATGTATAAAAAGTTGTGGTGGTAAATATATTGGACGTTAGCTCTTTAAGAATTATGTAGATGTGGAGACCCTTACCTACAGACTAACTCAGATTTACTATTTCTTGAGCTGTAGCTGTCATGATTAATTTGTGTGTTCCACTTTTTTAATACTTGTCCATTATGTCTAGTTGGTATTGCAGTTAATGGAGCAGAATTGGAGAGAGTGTGAAAACAAAGTTGTCAGAATTTTTTTTAGCTGCCTGGTTTAGCCAACAGGTGCACTCCGGCAAACCTCAAAATGGTCTACAGAACATGTCCAAGATGGGTCTCAATACAAATGTAACCGGTGTTAAAGCAGCCATCCACTGGAGTTGGGAAAAGACAGTGCAGTGATACTGACAAGACATTAAACACATTGTTTGTTGTTGTTGTGGTCTTCAGTCCTGAGACTGGTTTGATGCAGCTCTCCATGCTACCCTATCCTGTGCAAGTTTCTTCATCTCCCAGTACCTACTGGAACCTACATCCTTCTGAATCTCCTTAGTGTATTCATCTCTTGGTCTCCCTCTACGATTTTTACCCTCCACGCTGCCCTCCAATGCTAAATTTGTGATCCCTTGATGACTCAGAACATGTCCTACCAACCGGTCTCTTCTTCTCGTCAAGTTGTGCCACAAACTCCTGTTCTCCCCAATTCTATTCAATGCCTCCTCATTAGTTATGTGACCTACCCATCTAATCTTCAGCATTCTTCTGTAGCACCACATTTCGAAAGCTTGTATTCTCTTCCTGTCCAAACTATTTATCGTCCATGTTTCACTTCCGTACATGGCTTCACTCCATACATATACTTTCAGAAACGACTTCCTGACACTTAAATCTATACTCGATGTTAACAAATTTCTCTTCTTCAGAAACGCTTTCCTTGCCATTGCCAGTCTACATTTTATATTTTCTCTACTTCGACCATCATCAGTTGTTTTGCTCCCCAAATAGCAAAACTCCTTTACTACTTTGTCTCATTTCCTAATCTAATTCCCTCAGCATCACCCGACTTAATTCGACTACATTCCATTATCCTCGTTTTGCTCTTGTTGATGTTCATCTTATATCCTCCTTTCAAGACGCTATCCATTCCGTTCAACTGCTGTTCCAAGTCTTTTGCTGTCTCTGACAGAATTACAATGTCATGCACGAACCTCAAGGTTTTTATTTCTTCTCCATGGATTTTAATAACTACTCCGAATTTTTCTTTTGTTTCCTTTACTGCTTGTTCAATATACAGATTGAATAACATTGGGGAGAGGCTACAACCGTGTCTCACTCCCTTCCCAACCACAGCTTCCCCTTCATGCTCCTCGAGTCTTATAACAGCCATCTGATTTCTGTACAATTTGTAAATACCCTTCCGCTCCCTGTATTTTACCCCTGCCACCTACAGTATTTGAAAGAGAGTGTTCCGGTCAACATTGTCAAAAGCTTTCTCTAAGTCTACAAATGTTAGAAACGTAGGTTTGCCTTTCCTTAATCTTTCTTCTAAGATAAGTCGTAAGGTCAGTATTGCCTCACGTGTTCCAGTATTTCTACGGAATCCAAACTGATCTTCCCCGATGTCGGCTTCTACCAGTTTTTCCATTAAACACATTAGTAAATATATATTTACTTTTAGGTAACAATGTGATCCACATTGTAAGCGCTAAGCAGATAACAAGAAATCTTTTGAATTGCAATACGTTTTATGTAGTCTTCGTAAAATTTAGTTCTTGGGGAGGCGGTATGACTTTTTCCTAACTCAGTGAATCAGTAGTATAAAAAAGGACACGTTTAGAATTTTCCTCCCTCGTGGAAAAATTTCTGCGGACTCCAGTGCCTTGCGGTCGTGATGTTGTTCAAACTCTCACAGGCTGTGGGTCATCAAGCAGACGACATTTGGCTGTGGAGCGTGGGCAGCTAACGGCAGGAGTGCGTTGCCCCGCGTGTGTGCAGGTGGGCTGGCGCCTCACGACGCAGTGGGTGGCGGGCGACGCGGCGTGCAAGGTGTTCCTGCTGCTGCGCGCCTTCGGCCTGTACCTGTCCAGCAACGTGCTCGTCTGCGTCTCGCTGGACCGATACTTCGCCGTGCTGCACCCGCTCAAGGTGAACGACGCGCGCCGCCGGGGGAAGGTCATGCTGGTGTTCGCCTGGCTCATCGCCTTCGCCTGCTCCGTGCCGCAGGTAGGTGCTAGTCGCTTCCTGCCGTGTGTGGTGTGTACGCTAGAGATGGGGGATCCGCTCTTGAACTAATTCATAGAGTTCAATCTTTCAAAGGAGTGAACAATCAGTGATTCAGAAAAAAAGAACGGTAGCTCCAAACATTTCCCACGGCAGAGAGAGAGAGAGAGAGAGAGAGAGAGAGAGACAGAGCATATCAGCAGCGCCTCTGCTGGTCAGAGCACAGTGCACGCCACACAACACAGCCAGCGCCTGCCTCTGCCCTGCTTCTACCTTGGCTGCCTGCATTGTGCAGTGCCCCATCGGATTTTGTGTTTCATATATGCCGTGCCGTCTCTGTGCGTCGTCTGCCGTGTGCACTGTGCAGTGTCTGGCGCAGCTTAACTTCGCATCGCACTCTGTCGGCGATCGTTTCAGTCGCACGTCCTGCCCTCTGGGCAGTTGATGCGAGCAACAGGACAGAGAGCCACCTAGCGGATAACATAGAAACTACTTGCAAAAACCTGCTCACAAGGGAACGGACAATTTGTCTCGGAGCGGGTGAGTTCACCGCTCCCCCCCACCCTCGGAACTCGCCCGCTCGACGCTCACCCCACCGTTCTCGACTCTAGCCAGAGCGTCGAGCAAAGCGACTCAGGTGTCACTCTGGTCTCCGCGGTCTCAGCTCACGCAGTAATACAGCTCGCGGCTCTACCTGCTCGACTCAGCGCCTCTGCATCGGAGTTCGTCCCCACTGGATATTGTTCTTCGTAGTAATACCGCTATGTATATTACATTATTATGTTATGTATACATCAATTGTTTTTATTTTATTTTTATTTGTTTAAACTGATTAGATTAGGTTCCTGATGACTCCTCTTACTATAGGATTTTTATTATGGACACTCGAGTTTACGCTTTAATTACGAGCGAACCGATAAACGTATCGCAAAATGTGATACACCAATATTTTCCTTGTTTTATTCTGCGTAAGGCTATATGCAGCACTTTCGTTTTACAGTCAAATTTATATTTTTTTTCTTATTCTGGTACGGATTTTGCGATTTTAGGCGTCTTCGAAAGGAAACGTTCACTTTAAAAATATATGGCTTGCGATGTATTTGTATGAGGTTAATGAAATTTTAATACATTATAGCCAGATATATTGTTAATGTAAATATCAAGTTACAACATTTTCCAGTCACCCAAAAAACCACGATAGTGCAAAATAAATCAATAATCAAAACCTTTGTCATATCGTGGAAATTTCAATAAACAATACAAAATTCTTACTCATTATCTGTGTTACTTCAAAATAGGATCAAATAAGATCAAAATACAGGTATAGTACTGGAATAAACCAAGTTTAAAGGGCAATGTGCCTTCCATTTATTTTCTATTGTAAATGAGTGGTGAGTCATGAAAAAGAGCTAATTCATTTCAGGGAGTGAACAGTTCTGATCCAATCTCTGAAATGAACAGTTTTGCCCATCTCTAGTGTACGCGCACCTCACTGCCGCCGTGGCATTTGGTAGCATCACTCAAAGCGTCGTGTGCAGACAGAGCGTCTGTCACCATCATCTTCATCATTGATATTAAAAGTGTATTACGTTCGCCAGATAAGACCAGAGGTCTGCTGGGCACAGTGAAGGATGATTCAGGTTTGAGGAAGCCAGGGGTCTACAAGATTACCTGTCAGTGCGTCAAAGCCGATATTGGACAAACGATTCGTACGGTCCAGGATCGTTGCCTGGAGCTTCATCGGCACACGTGTTTATTTCAACCAGAAAAATCTGCAGTGGCGGAACATTGTCTTAATGAAGAACTTAAAATGCTTCTAACCACTATGGGACTTAACATCTATGGTCATCAGTCCCCTAGAATTTAGAACTACTTAAACCTAACTAACCTAAGGACATCACACAACACCCAGTCATCACGAGGCAGAGAAAATCCCTGACCCCGCCGGGAATCGAATCCGGGAACCCGGGCGTGGGAAGCGAGAACGCTACCGCACGACCACGAGCTGCGGACAAGAAGAAGAACTTAAAATGTTGTACTATGAGGCACCAGTGGTTGCCCCTGCGTTGAAGTGTTGAAACTGCGTATGACAAAAGGGCGATTCAGGTTCTGTTATCTGATCTCCTTGCATGAATCAAACCCTAAAGTTCGTAATTAATAGTGATGTGAAATAGGCTCAAAAGGGCACCCGTAAAATTACGAATTTTAGTTGCCAATGGTAATTATAAAGGGTATCCGATCTAACTTCTGCACCTAATATACACTACTCGCCATTAAAATTGCTCAACCACGAAGATGACCTGTTACAGACGCGAAATTTAACCGACAGGAAGAAGATGCTCTTATATGCAAATGATTAGCTTTTCAGAGCAGTCACAGAAGGTTGGCGCCCGTGGCGACACCTACAATGTGCTGACATGAGGAAAGTTTCCAACCGATTTCTCATACACAAACAGAGCTGACCGCCGTTGCCTGCTAAAACATTGTTAAACAAAATGGTTCAAATGGCTCTGAGCACTATGGGACTTAACATCTGTGGTCATCAGTCCCCTAGAACTTAGAACTACTTAAACCTAACTAACCTAAGGACATCACACACATCCATGCCCGAGGCAGGATTCGAACCTGCGACCGTAGCAGTCGCGCGGTTCCAGACGGAGCGCCTACAACCGCGAGACCACAGCGGCCGGCCGAAACGGTGGTCTGATGCCTCGTGTAAGGAGTAGAAATGAATACCATCACGTTCCCTACTATGATAAAGGTGGGATTGCAGCCTATCGCCATTGCGGTTTATCGTATCGCGACATTGCTGCTCGAGTTGGTCGAGATCCAATGACTGTCACCAGAATATGGAATCTGTGGGTTCAGGAGGGTAATACGGAACGCCGTGCTGGAACCCAACGGCCTCGTATCACTAGAAGTCGAGATGACAGGCATCTTATCCGCATGGCTGTAACGGATCGTGCAGCCACGTCTCGATCCCTGAGTCAACAGATGGGCATGTTTGCAAGACAACAACCATCTGCACTCAGAGTTCGACGACGTTTGCAGCAGCATGGACTATCAGCTCCGAGACCGTGGCTGCGGTTACCCTTGACGCTGCATCACAGACAGGAGCGCCTGCGATGGTGTATTCAACGACGAACATGGGTGCACGGATGGCAAAACGTCATTTTTTCGGATGAATCCAGGTTCTGTTTACATCATCATGATGGTCGCATGTTTGGCGACATCGCGGTGAACGCACATTGCAGGCATGTATTCGTCATCGCCATACTGGCGTATCACATGGCGTGATAGTATGGGGTGCCATTGGTTACACGTCTCGGTCACCTCTTGTTCGCATTGACGGCACTTTGAACACCGGGCTTTACATTTCAGATGTGTTACGACCCGTGGCCCTACCCTTCATTCGATCCCTGCGAAACCCTACATTTCAGCAGGATAATGCACGATCGCATGTTGCGGATCCTGTACGGGTCTTTCTGGAAACAGAAAATGTTCGACAGCTGCGCCGGCCAACACATTCTCCAGATCTCTCACCAATTGAAAACGACTCGTTATTGGTGGCCGAGCAACTGGCTCGTCACAATGCGCCAGTGACTCTTGATGAACTGTGACATTGTGTTGAAGCTGTATGGGCAGCTGTACCTGTACACGCCATCCAAGCTCTGTTTGACTCAATGCCCAGGCGTATCAAAGCCGTTATTACGGCCAGAGGTCGTTGTTCTGGGTACTGATTTCTCAGGATCTATGTATCCAAGGCCGGCCTGTGTGGCCGAGCGGTTCTAGGCGCTACAGTCTGGAACCGCGCGACCGCTACGGTCGCAGGTTCGAATCCTGCCTGGGGCATGGATGTGTGTGATGTCCATAGGTTAGTTAGGTTTAAGTAGTTCTAAGTTCTAGGGGACTGATGACCTCAGCAGTTAAGTCCCATAGTCCTCACAGCCATTTGAACCATTTTTTTTTTTGGTATCCAAATTGCGTGAAACTGTAATCACATATCACTACTGGTATAATATATTTTTCCAACGAATACCCGTTTATCACCTGCATATCTTCTTGGTGTAAGAATTTTAATGACCAGTGGTGTACATGGTGATTTTTTTCCACCGTGTACAGACTCTAGGGATTGATCGATGAGAGGGTACGGAACAAAAAAGGTCTAATGGACTTACGTCCGGAATGCATGGTTTCCGTGGTAGACACCATTTATTCAATCGTATTTTGTTACAGAGACTGATGTCTAATACGCGTTGTACCATGCAGCTACGGTAACACTACGCGTGGTTTCCTCGAAGACGGTGGTGTTGTACATCATACGCCATGTTCTAGAATCCTCTCCTGGCATAGTAATTAGTAATGTTGTGTCCCATTTACTTCTCTTGCTCTCTCACCTTGTAGTGGATGTCATACAGCGTTGTACACAGTGGTTCCACACTCGAATTCAGAGCTTGAGGACGTGGTGTTTACTTACGGAAAGGCAAAAGGCAACGGGCGGCGGGCAGCAACGTTGTACCAGGACACTTACCGTTGCTGACAACAACCGCGGCATTCAATGTTTGCAACAGAATTTCGCCGTTTGTCTGAGACAGGGTCGTTTCAGGAAGCAGAAAAATCGCGAAGAACCTACCTGAAATGTTCGGACTTCACACTTGGAGGAAAATATGACTAACACCGTGCAGTAAGTGAAGCAGGCAAAAAGGAATAGAAACGTCTCAAAAATGAGATCGACAGGAAGTGCAAAATGGCTAAGCAGGCATGGCTAGAGGACAAATGTAAGGATGTGGAGGCTTATCTCACTAGGGGTAAGATAGATACTGACTACAGGAAAATTAAAGAGACCTTTGGAAATAAGAGAACCACTTGTATGAACATCAAGAGCTCAGATGGAAACCCAGTTCTAAGCAAAGAAGGGAAAGCAGAAAGGTGGAAGGAGTATATAGTGGGTCTATACAAGGGCGATGCACTTGAGGACAATATTATGGAAATGGAAGAGGATGTAAACGAAGATGAAATGGGAGATACGATACTGCGTGAAGAGTTTGACAGAGCACTGAAAGACCTGAGTCGAAACAAGGCCCCGGGAGTAGACAACATTCCATTGGAACTACTGACGGCCTTGGGAGAGCCAGTCCTGACAAAACTCTACCACCTGGTGAGCAAGATGTATGAAACAGGCGAAATACCCTCAGACTTCAAGAAGAATATAATAATTCCAATCCCAAAGAAAGCAGGTGTGGACAGATGCGAAAATTACCGAACAATCAGTTTAATAAGCCACAGCTGCAAAATACTAACACGAATTCTTTACAGACGAATGGAAAAATTAGTAGAAGCCGACGTCGGGGAAGATCAGTTTGGATTCCGTAGAAATACTGGAACACTTGAGGCAATACTGACCTTACGACTTATCTTAGAAGAAAGATTAAGGAAAGGCAAACCTACGTTCCTAGCATTTGTAGACTTGGAGAAAGCTTTTGACAATGTTGACTGGAATACTCTCTTTCAAATTCTGAAGGTGGCAGGGGTAAAATACAGGGCGCGAAAGGCTATTTACAATTTGTATAGAAACCAGATGGCAGTTATCAGAATCGAGGGGCATGAAAGAGAAGCAGTGGTTGGGAAGGGAGTAAGACAGGGTTGTAGCCTCTCCCCGATGCTATTCAATCTGTATATTGAGCAAGCACTAAAGGAAACAAAAGAAAAATTCGGAGTAGGTATTAAAATCCATGGAGAAGAAATAAAAACGTTGAGGTTCGCCGATGACATTGTAATTCTGTCAGAGACAGCAAAGGACTTGGAAGAGCAGTTGAACGGAATGGATAGTGTCTTGAAGGGAGGATATAAGATGAACATCAACAAAAGCAAAACGAGGATAATGGAATTTAGTCGAATTAAGTCGGGTGATGTTGAGGGTATTAGATTAGGAAATGAGACACATAAAGTAGTAAAGGAGTTTTGCTATTTGGGGAGCAAAATAACTGATGATGGTCGAAGTAGAGAGGATACAAAATGTAGACTGCCAATGGCAAGGAAAGTGTTTCTGAAGAAGAGAAATTTGTTAACATCGAATATAGATTTAAGTGTCAGGAAGTCATTTCTGAAAGTATTTGTATGGAGTGTAGCCATGTATGGAAGTGAAACATGGACGATAAATAGTTTGGACAAGAAGAGAATAGAAGGTTACGAAATGTGGTGCTACAGAGGAATGCTGAAGATTAGATGGGTAGATCACATAACTAATGAGGAAGTATTGAATAGGATTGGGGAGAAGAGAAGTTTGTGGCACAACTTGACCAGAAGAAGGGATCGGTTGGTAGGACATGTTCTGAGGCATCAAGGAATCATCAGTTTAGTATTGGAGGGCAGCGTGGAGGGTAAAAATCGTAGGGGGAGACCAAGAGATGAATACACTAAGCAGATTCAGAAAGATGTAGGTTGCAGTAGGTACTGGGAGATGAAGAAGCTTGCACAGGATAGAGTAGCATGGAGAGCTGCATCAAACCAGTCTCAGGACTGAAGACCACAACAACAACAACAACCGTGGGAGGCGACTACCGTGGCAGTACCAGACATAGGTTCTCTAGGAGGAAACCATGCATACTATAACTACGGCTGCTTGGTACAGCACGAATCAGTCCGCAATCGCTGTAACAGTCTATGACTGAATAAATGATCTCTCCTATGGAAACCATGCTTTTCAGCACATTAGCCCTTTTGTGTTCCGTATCTTCTCATAGTTTAATCTCTAGAGTTTGTACACGGTTGCGAAAAATCAACCTGTATTCATGTAGGGTATCGCACCTCACTTTGACACTTCATTTATTTTCTCCATGAAACGAAATGTGAAGCATGCTATAAGCCAGGGATTCATCTATCAGAGGCTCACATAATGCGCAGGAATTTACCATGCATAAATGTAAATAAACGTCAGTTTCAACACAAAGTTACGTGTCTTATTTTTTTAATGGCACAAGTATGTTTTCTTTACTGAAACGTAAACTAGAGCTACAATTGGTGGTGGTAGACTGGGTTTCGAAATAAATAAACGTGTGAAACATGGATGCGGTTTTTCTCCCTTTTGAACTTGTGCATTGAAGAGGCAATAACGGAAGTAAAAGAAAAATTCGGGATGGGCTTACATCTCAGCGTGAAAGAACGTAAATCATAAAATTGGCTGATTACATTGCTAACCTCAGTGATAGTGTTGAAGAATTACAGAAATTGTACAACGGAGTGAACATAGTAACGCGTACAGAATGTGGCCTCAGAGTAAACAAAACAAATATGAAAGTAATGAGAAGTATTGGAAATGAGAGTAACCGTAAAGTTAACATATAACTTGGGGACAACATACACGAAGAAATTGAGGAAACCCGCTATCTTCGAAACAAACTAACGCATTATATCACAACTAGGACGATACAATTAAATTTAAATAGTGCAAATCACCGTGTAATCAAGTGGTAACCTAATCTCGTTCGGTTACACTGAATGAACTTAAGTGCGTTATTTAACAGTGAGTTGTTTCACGGATGGAGTAAAGAGGTGGATAAAAGAAATTGAATTTACTGTGCAACTAAAAAGTAAGGGTGTACTCATATACACGCCCTGTACTCTTACTCAGACATGGAGAAAGCTAGATCAAGAATATTGAATAATGTCATTCACTGTTATTAAATAAAATTGCCAAAGGTGTGCAGTCTCACGGTTGCTATATGTATAAGGACTCAGGCACCCAGAAATGCTCTCAGTTATTCGACATGCACCGACACTCACAACCCGTGAAAGTCGCCCATGTTTGTAAACAAACCAGCACCAAACACGTGCGCACCCAGCTGTCAAATTCGGCTACTGCGCGGGATGCGGGTCTCAATAAATCTGAACAAAGCACATTTGTTATAGGTTCGCGTGCGCGCCGTACAATAGCGGTTGGCACTTCAGATAATTACTTACTTCCGACGTGAGAGGTCACAATCAGCGGATCATTGCAGATGCACCACTTAGTGGGAACATGTTTAACTATTACTTTGGTAAGTAAGACAAAAATTATAGGCAGGGATGAGGAGCAAAAACTACATTCATATATTGGTACCGTTGCAATGACGATTTTGTCATAGTTTGACGAACTGAAATATTACGATCGGAACAGCATTAGGGGGAAAACAGATACCACATTTCTTTCGCAATTCCAACCTATCGTATGCGGGACTGATTAAGGCCCAAGCGAACGAAGGTACCGCTTGGTGTGTCAAGCTGAGAGAGGTGCCCAAGTAGAAGATTTGAATACAGTGCGAATACTGGCAGGCGCGAAAGCGCCCAAAGGAAAAGGGATGCCAAGTTAAAAGCTGATAGGGAGACGACGACGACGTGCTATGCTAGTACTCAACCATTCTGCTTTGAATGTAATGTTTGTAGACCCGTTATGCTATATATATCTTCTACAAGGAATGATAAAACTTCCGTCCAGTCACAGCAGTTTTCTTGAGACTGGTTCATGCAGTTGTAATTCGAGGGCGTGCACAGTTAGGAATATGCGACACTGACGTATTTACGAAGTATATTCGGCCATACATTGCTCCACCCGCTCAGTCTGGAACCACGCGATTGCTATGGTCGCAGGTTCGTATCTTGCCTCGGGCATGGATATGTGTGCTGTCCTTAGGTTAGTTAGGTTTAGGTAGTTCTAAGTTCTAGGGGACTGATGACCACAAATGTTAAGTCCCATAGTGCTTAGAGCCATTTGAACCATTTGAACCATTTGCTTGCCGGCCGATGTGGCCGAGCGGTTCCAGGCGCTTCAGTCTGGAACCGCACGACCGCTACGGTCGCAGGTTCGAATCCTGCCTCGGGCGTGGACGTGTGTGGTGTCCTTAGGTTAGTTAGGTTTAAGTAGTTCTAAGTTCTAGGGGACTGATGACCACAGATGTTAAGACCCATAGTGTTCAGAGCCATTTGAACCATTTGAACCATTTGCTCCACTCCATAGCACCTACAAAATCCGAAATTTGACCATTGTATTCGCGAAAACAAGCATAGTTCATCCTCGCCTAAGACCGTAGCATACAGTTACAATTACTCAATATTAATCACTGTCTTTTTTCATTTTATATTGTTAGGTTCAAGTATTGATTTAAATGTTGTATCTGTATCTTCACACCCGACAACCACACACAACAGCTGCGTCGTCACGTCGGCAGTCAGTGGTTCTTACTCGAGACTACCCCACTACCCCACCACTCGACTGTTTAGTCTCGATAGTTCAAAATAGGATCTTTCGTGGGAAAGATATGTGCCGTTACAAGATGCAGTCACATAAAAACGAGTCATCTGGAAATAAAGTAATTAAACTGTTTATTATTCCAAAAGTAAGCTGCATGTCTGTTAACACATTTAACCCACTGTAAGACATGACTTAAGGAGACTAGGATGTCAAACGGGCCGACTTCGAGAAGGAGAGGCACCACAGGACATTTTAATTTCCACTGTCTAAAATTTTACAAATAAATTCTGAAAACGCTATCTGTATAACCAGTAAGGATTTAGGATTCACACTCATAGCAGTGGAAGTTCAAAAACTTCACAAAATAAATTGTTTTACATGTGAAATTGCATCATTTTTTCATTTACTATTGGCTGTATTTGTTGCTATAGGTACACTTTTCTTGATAAGTAAGAGAGATTCTTCGATTAATTTTGCACAGCATACAATCCATAGTTACAGGTGTATGAAGCTCTAGAATTTTCCAAATTCTGGTAAAAAATGAGATAATAAACTATAAAATTTAAGTTTTTTTCTAAACATGAAGTTTAAAACGTAGCAGCTCATTCACTTTTTCATAAATTAAATAAATTCTAGGTTTTCATTCACTTTCTAACAATACCACCACTTGCAAAGTAGGCCAGAAATCAGATTAATAATGTTGCTCACGCAGCATATGTTCGCTTTATCGGGCAACAACAAAGTTATTCACTGTGGATGCTATCGTCAGAACGGAAATATTGAAGTCACTGTAAGAAAAGTCATTAATTTCGGCACTGATCTTGAATGGATTCCCACGTAGATTTCGTCGAAGTTGTTATGGCTCATCTTGTTGATTCTAGGGTGATTCCACTCTGGCTGCTAGAAGGTCCAGATCTGCATTTTAGCTATATTTGAAGACCTAACAAATGCGTTTTTCAGGAATTTCTTAATGATCAAACAATCCCAGATCAGAACAATGGTATGGCAGAAATAATTTTTGACTTGGTGTTCACGATCCACATATTTATTAAACTTCTTGTAAATTCACATATACTTCTTCTTAATTGTCACATCGTGAAGAAAACAGTTTTGTATCAATCTTCATATATTTAATTTCCACTTTAACCAAACACAAGACTTGACTATTCTTTTACAAAGCGAAACAACAATTTAACTTCTGCAAAGTGAAACAAAGACTGCCCTGTGCGCATGCGCGCCAAAACGGTAACAAGTAAGTCAAAGACTATGACAGTTTCACAGAAATGAATACACATAAGAACCATATCACTGTAATATACCGATAGATCGGAGTACCTATACATTAATAAAACCAAATGTGAATATTGTCACAAAAATATGTCTGTTACTTCGCAGAAAAGTAGTACGATATTACTGGTATGGAGAACTGGGTTTGGAGTGCCATAATGGTCACGTAAATAGTGAACCATTTGCAGCCAATAGTAAGTGAAAAAAATGATGAAATTTCACATGTATAAAAAATTATTTCGTTAGCATTTTGAACTTCCATTGCTAGGAGTGTGAATCCTGAATCGTTCCTAGTCCTGCTGCCAAAGTTCTATGAATTTATTGGCAAAAGTATAGACAGTGGAAATTAAAATGTCCTGTGGTGGCTCTGCTGCATCAAGTCGGCCCGTTTGACGTCCCAACTCCCTTAAAACACTTTCATGAGAAAATGTTAGCAATTGCCTGCGGTACTATACTTGTTCCGAGGCGTGCACCTCTTCGTCGGAATCTAATCGACGACCACGAATGTGTTCCTTCAGAGCCCCGAAAGTACGGAAATCCCGTGGGAAGATATCGGGACTGTATGGTGAACGTGTAAGTGACTGACTGCCAGCGAAACCTGGACAGCGTAGTAGAAACAATCTTGGTAACATGCGGACGGGTGTCTTGTTGCCAGATTGTTTCGATACGCGGCAGAATTTTCGCTGGGATGCTCTTACGCATCCTCCATACAGTCACAATCTCTCCCCACCTGATTTCCATATTTGTGGAGCTCTCAAGATTCGTCGATTCGCTTCGGATGAAGAGGTTCGTGGCATGTTTCCACAGGCAACCAGAAACATTTTTCCGTGAAGACACTGACCGCCTAGTCCCACAAGGGTGTAAATTAATTGACATTTATGACGATTACTTAACAGTAAACAGTTTACTTACTTTAATTTTCATCTGTCTCACTTTGATTAGGTTGCCACTTGTACATTGAAACATTTATCTCAGATGCTTGTATTATTAGAGTGTACTGGCATGTACTACTAAATTGACGACTAAGAGAAAATAATAAAAAATATTTATATAGGCTCATTAGAGCTACACTTGTACAGCGTGATGGACCAGGGAGATATAAAGCAAGGGAGAAATAAAAAGAGACTGTGACAGGCCAAAACGAATTCCATGTTAAAAGCCATCTACTAGTATCAAACACATGTCGTTACTTCAGACAAAAATGTCTGAGATTCTGCGTTTTGAGCACAATTGTGTACGGAAGTGAATAAATTGCCTGCAGCATAATCGCAAAAGGAGAAACACGCTCCGGTTTACAGAAGGATTCTGGTTATGGACTGACTTATAGTAATAACAAATATGTAAAAACCATCATTTTTGTCTGTCTGTGTGAACACGCTAACCCTTAATCCTCGAAACTACTAGACGAATTTTCGTGGGATTTTCACAGGTACCTTGAGCATTGTTTAGGACAACATGTTTGCCTTATTTCATGCAAATCAGTACACGGTAAAAAAAGATATATTAATTTAAAGTTTTATTTACAATCGTCTGCTGAGGTTAGTAGTTCGGATGTTTAACCATAACAGACGCCAAATAACCGATAGAAGACGCTGTCATTTCTTTTAACCCAGTGACAGAGATGTATTTTCGTAAGTTTACACAAGCAGAATTAAGTGCCACAATCTCATCTTTACGAAAACAGACTAGCAGCGAATGTACTTGATTAGGTTGTATGGATATACTGATTTCGGTTTGTGAATTAAATACTTAACGAAATTAATTTGCTTCTTTCGACAGGTTTTATTTATATTCTTTGCTATGAAAACCGAATTAATTAAGTCTGGTTTGTGATTTTGGTGCCTGTTTATAACATTTTGATTTCGTTTTGTTTACTAAACTCCGCCCGAAGGGGCCATGAAGACCCAACGGTACCGACCGGCCGCCGTGTCATCCTCAGTCCACAAGCATCGCTGGATGCGGATATGAAGGGGCGTGTGGTCAGCACACCGCTCTCCAGGCCGTATGTCAGTTTCCGAATCGGAGCCGCTACTATTGAATCAAGTAGCTCCTAAGTTTGCCTCACAATGTCTGAGTGCGTCCCGCTTGCCAACAGCGCTCGGCAGACCTGATGGTCACCCATCCAAGTGCTAGCCCAGCCCGACAGTGCTTAACTTCGGTGATCTGACGGGAACCGGTGTTACCAATGCGGCAAGGCCGTTCTTTTTGTTTACGAATAAATGTTCCTAGAAAAAGACCGAGTCTGCCTGAATATACCGCAACGGCTGAGACTCAGAACTATGTGGGCTCACGAGTCCAAGGGGGAACGTAAGGCGAGACTTGCTGTGGCTCGAGAACATCAGGCTTGAGCTCGCTCTTCGCACACACCTTCTGGAAGATGCGACGTAACTCTGTCCGAGAGCATCGTGCATTACGTCGCTCCTCAGATCCCTTACCTCACAGAGGCTCGGAGTCAATTCTCTCCTACGCAACTACACACAAGCCGAAAGCCGGCCCCTGGTGGGCGAACGGTTCTAGGCGCTTCAGTCTGGAACCGCGCGACCGCTACGGTCGCAGGTTCGAATCCTGCCTTGGGCATGGATGTGTGTGATGTCTTTAGGTTAGGTAGGTTTAAGCAGTTCTAAGTTCTAGGGGACTGGTGACCTTAGATGTTAAGTCCCATAGTGCTCAGAGCCATTTGAACCATTTTTGAACAAGCGGAAAATTTAACGGGAAGTTGCTCAGGATAGAGAAATTTTGTGCCCCTAATCCTGTTTATTCTCAACAATTTCCATTTCAGCTTTCAACGTGTGTGCTATTCGCACAAAAAACGATGCGTGTTGCAACCGTTGTCGTCAATGTCAATTGCTTTTTCCACGGCCAGCTCCATACGCCTATCTTCTGTGTCAGTGAAGCAAACTACACTGAAGAGCCAAAGATGAAACGTCCCCTTTGAACATTTATACAGGACTGAGCTTAAACTGACACACAATATTTTTTAGCACAACGCAATCTGACTTTCAAAAATCCCTACAAAAAAATGGCCCTGACTAACATTAACCTATACGTTTCACAAATCGCTTACCTCACAAAAATCTTGGTTACTCGAACTACTGCAATACAGCGAGCGCCACTACTGCCAGCTAAATAAAAGATTCAAACTACGGATGGCACTAACTACTGATAGGCATAGTTAGCAAATGAAAGATTTTAATAGAGAACAAACAATGTATTTACCTTAATAGTCATAATACATATAGCAGTTCATGACAAATTTCAAAACTCCGCCATCTCTCTCCCCACATCCACCACTGCTGGCGGCTCACCTCCAACTGCGCAACGCTACGTGCTGTTCACATCCAGCTGCCCAACACTACAATGGCTGACAACATTGCAAACTGGCCACAGACTGCACACAGCACAGCCAGTGATTTTCATACAGAGCGCTACGTAACGTTGCCAATAAGAAAACATAAACAGCCTACTTGCAAAGAGACTGGTACACCTGCATAATATCGTGGAGGGCCTCCGAGAGCACGGGGGCCGCAACACGACGTGGCATGGACTCAACTAATGTCTGAAGTGGAGATGGAATTGACGATGAATCCTGCAGGACTGTCCATAAATCCGTAAGAATACGAGGGAGTGAAGATCTCTTCTGAACAGCACATGGCAAGGCATCCCTGACATGTTCAATAATGTTCATTTCTGGTGCGTTTGGTGGCCAGCGGAAGTGTTTAAACTAAGAAGAGTATTCCTGGAGTCACTCTGTAGCAATTGTGGACGTGAGGCGTGTCGCGTTGTTCTGCTGGAATTGCCTAAGTCTGTCGGAATGCACATGGACATGAATCGATGCAGGTATTCAAACAGAATGCTTACGTACGTGTCACCTGTCAGAGTCGTATCTAAACGTATCAGGGGTCCCATATCACACCCACTGCACACGCCTCACACCACTTTAGAGCCTCCACCAGCTTGAACATTCCCCTGCTGACACCATAGGGTCGATGGATTCATGAGGTTGTCTCCATACCCGCGCGGGTCCATCCGCTGGATACAGTTTGAATCGAGACTCGTCCGACCAGGCAACCTGTTTCCAGTCATCAACAGTCCAATGTCGGTGTTGACGGGACCAGGCGAGGCGTAAAGCTTTGTGTCGTACAGTTATCAAGGGTACACGAGTGGACGTTCGGCTCCAAAAGTCCATATCGATGATGTTTAGTTGAACGGTTCGCACACTGACACTTGTTGATGGCCCAGCATTGAAATCTACAGCAATTTGCGGAACTGTTGGACTTTTGTCACGTTGAATGATTGTCTTCAGCCGTCGTTGTTCCCGTTCTTGTACGATTTTCGTCGGGTCGTAGCAATGTCGGAGATTAGATGTTTTACTGGATTCCTGATGTTCACAGTACACTCGTGAAACTGTCGTACGCGAAAATCCCCACTTCATCGCTATCTCGGAGATGCTGTGGCCCATCGCTCATGCGCCAAATATAACAACATTTAAATCGTGAATACCTACGATTGTAGTAGCTTTAACCGATCTAACAACTGCGCCAGACGCACTCTTGTATAGGCGTTACCGACCGCAGTGCCGTATTCTGCCTGTTTACATATATCCGAATTAGAATACGCATGCCTATACCAGTTTCTTTGGCGCTTCAATGTTCTTCAGACGTTGTATACAAAAAAAGCACCGTACGTGAAAAATAAATACCAAGCATACAGATTCTCAGACTCAGCTATAAATAAATACCTTTCAATGCAGCGTTTCTGAGCGAGTAAGATAATAAATTATGACGCAGAACCGGCGAGGAATATGTGGAAAACAATTTGTAAGGTGAACGGACAGAATGACAGGCCATTTTTTAAGATGATAAATTCACAGTGATAAATTCACTGTGACTCTAGAGAGGATAACAGCACGGAAAGTGGTGGAATATACAGGGTAAATATACAGGGCTGCCCCTACCCACGTCGTTTTAAGCGTCTCGCAATGTATCTGGCAGCGAAAAACCACTAGTGAAATATCCATATTGTCTGACTCGCTATGCACAAATTCCTACAGAATAACTGAGTAGGGTATTTTTGTATGAAAATTAATGTAATTAAGTTTAGTGCTAGGACAGGATTTCGCGGGAGGACACGGTTTTCGCGTTATTGAAGAAAAGCATAGAAAGGTGATTCTCAAGCGCAACTTCACGGCCACACACATCGCTCACCAGTCAGGATTCCTAGTATGTTGTTCGCGATACACCCTCCCACCACTGTACCAACATTTCCGATACACGAACTATTCCCGACATTTGACCTTTCTTGATCTCTACGCATTGGGCTATTGGATCACCAGCACAGTCAGCTATTTCATTAATATTATTAATTTGTACGTACCCATGGCGGTAATGAAAGGAAAACGATTTTTGTAAACGTTACGCTGAAATTATTTACGTTGACAATTCGATCCAAACTTAACACTTACAATCGCAGTAGTTTTGGGTAGTCAGGGGGACTGAGGAATTCAACAGTGGAATTGTTTATTTTATTCTATTGAAATCTACAATATTGTTAGGTAAATTTTACACAAACGTCAATTTTACGATTTGTAAGTGCCGGAAAAAGTCGGTAGCGTAATAAAGACAGTCATTGAAGACCAAAAATCGTCGAATGTGAGAACTAAATCGTGCAGTCGCAAATTTTTGTGCAGTGGTAGGAGGGAGTGCTATGGACAACAGACCAGAAATCTTGATCGATGGGGGCTAAATGTGGGAGTGGGGCTCGTTTGAAGGTCACTTTTGTACGTTTTTCTTTAATAACCCGAAAAAACTACGCCTCTAGCGAAAACATATCCCGGTACAAAATTTTACTACATAAAATTTCCTACAAAAAATATGCTTTCGGGTTTTACTGTAGAGCTAGTAGTTTGCGCTTAGTGAGAGAGGGACTGTGAAACTCTCGCGCGTAGTGTTTGAACGTCAGTTATAACGTTGCGGGTTGCATTAAACGACGTCGGTAGGGGCAACTGAATTTCCTGTATTCAGGGAGTTGTTGCACCACAGCCCATGCGAGTGGCGTGCGCGCGGCTGCAGTGAACGAGAGAGAGAGAGAGAGAGAGTGCGAATAATCGTTGTGTAGCTTGGCGGAAGTTGACGAAAGAGGCCGATGACGCCTCATCTCATGATGATGATGATGATGAGCGTTTGGCGTCATTGGCCGGGAGGCCCCTCGCAGGGCAGGTCCGGCCGCTTTGGCGCAGGTCTCATTACATTCGGCGCCACATTGGGCGACCTGCACGCCGGATGGGGATGAAATGATGATGAACACAACACAACACCCAGTCCCTGAGCGGAGAAAATCTCCGACCCAGCCGGGAATCGAACCCGGGCCCGGAGGACGGCAATCCGTCACGCTGACCACTCAGCTACTGGGGCGGGCGCCTCATCTCATGACACTAACGGGTGTGCGGTGGCCGGATCCACAAGGGCTGGCACACAGGCTGAGAATTTACAGTTAGCGCATTCGCGTCCCGTAACACCACACCTTGCGAGTCCTTTCTCTTGCCTTCCGTGTAATTAACGTTATCGACTTTAACGAGCTCTATTAGTCCAACTACACCGTAGCCTGTCGTCTAGTGGGATCGAAATAGTTTGGCCAGTTACAAACGAAGTTGACAACTGCATTCAGTTTTACCTCAGCGTAAATCTTCAGTTAATTTCTTCGTCCAAATTTTGTCTCATAGTCAGTGCGACTATAACTGCAGACTGAATGAAGCATTACTTCATCACGTATTTACGGTTCTGCTGAGAACCCTGAGACCATCAATAACATTCGGTGTTCGATCATAATTCTATTTTTCGCAATACAGAATCGTACTCAGTCACTGTGATGATATATATGTCAGCTGGACAGCACACACTCCCTCCACAAAAAACGTGGTAAACCGATAGGTAAAAATAACGTCCAACTATAACTGCTTTCGGATGTCTGCAGGGCCCATTTGGACCATTACGTTGTGACAAAGCTGTACACAGGCCATGTTTCGTTAGCCGCATGCCGTGGTTACTTGCCTGTTGCTCGACTCTCAAAAGGAAAAGTTATCAGATATGTCTAGCTGCATTCCCTGCTGCATTTGTCAGTTTTTTTGGTTGTATGTTGGTGGGCGTATCAGAGATAATAAGGTGACCAACAAAGGAGGAACAACAAACATGTCCAGGGAAATTCAGAGTTACGGAAATACAAGTCAATTACGAGCGAAATAAATAGAAAGTCCACGGAAGGTAAGGCTAAATGGGTGCATCAAAAATATGAAGAAGTCTAAAAAGAAATTACTGACTGAAGGAGTGACTCAACATATAGAAAAGTCAAAACAACCTTTGGTGAAACTAAAAATAAGAGGGATGAAATTAAGAGTGCAACGCTGGTTCCACTGTTACATGCAGAGAAGAGAACGGATGGCTGGAAAGGGTACATTGAACGCATATATCCGGGGGAAGTCTTGCCTGGTGTGATGCAAGGAGAAACAGGAGTCGATATGGAAGAGAGACGTGCTACGATTTTTGAATCAGCATTGAAAAGAGCTTTGGAGGGCTTAAGATCAAATAATGCAGGAAGGACAGATAACATTCCATCAAAATTTCTAAAATCATTCAGAAAATCGACAACAAAACGACTATTCACGTTGGTGTGTAGAATGTGTGAGTCTCGTGATATACCATCAGACCTTCGGGAAAACATCATCCACACAATTCCGAAGACTGCAAGAGCCGACAAATGCGGGAATTATAGCACAATCGGCTTAACAACTCATGGATCCAAGTTGCTGACAAAAACAATATACGGGAAGAATGCAAAAGAAAATTGGGGATCTATTAGAGAGCGACCAATTTGGCTTCACAGAAGGTAAAGGCACCAGAGAGATAGTTCTCGCGTTTCGGTTGATGATGGAAGCTAGATTAAAGAAAAATTTAGGCACGTTCATAGGATTTGTCGACCTGGAAAAGCGATCGACAATGTCAGATTGTGAAAGACGTCCGAAATTCTCAGAATACTAAGGGGCAACCAAAGGAAATTTTTTGGAAAGTTGTGGTAAGTTCCTATGGGACCAAACTGCTGAGATCATCGGTCCTCCCTAGGCTTACACACTGCTTAATCTAACTTTAACGTATGCTAAGGACAACATACACACACACATGGCCCAGGGAGCACTCGAATCTCCGCAGGGGGAGCAGCTCGAACCGTGGCAAGACGCCTTAGACCACGCGGCTACCCCGCGCGGCAAAACCAAAGGAAAAGGCGGATAGTATACAATATGTACAAGAGGCAAGGGGGAACAATAAGAGTGGAAGACCAAGAACAGGTCCTCGGATTAAAAAGGATGTGAGGCAGGGATGTAGTCTTTCGTCCTCCTATTCAATATGTACATCGAGAAAACAATGACGGAAATAAAAGAAAGGTTCAAGAGTGGAACAAAAATTGAGGGTGAATGGCTATCTGTGATAAAATTCGTCGATAACATTGTTATCTTCAGTGGAAGTGAAGGTGAATTACAGGATCTGTTGAATGGAATCAACAGTCTAATGAGTACAGAATTTGGACTGCGAGTGTTGTGGGTTGGCAAGAGAGCCAACCCGGTACTACTAGAGGAAGCCGAAAGGCACGCGTTTTAGCTCACGCAGGCTGGCGTGAGGTCTGGAACAGGACAAGGAAATTAGACTTCAGCAAAAAACGTACGTTGCTGCTCGAATACTTAACTTTAATCCATAAATGGTGAACGTCGCTCTTGAAGGTACATGTTTTACAGTATCAATAGTAACTGGTAATGGCGCCTTGCTAGGTCGTAGCAAATGACGTAGCTGAAGGCTATGCTAACTATCGTCTCGGCAAATGAGAGCGTATTTTGTCAGTGAACCATCGCTAGCCAAGTCGGTTGTACCACTGGGGCGAGTGCTAGGAAGTCTCTCTAGACCTGCCGTGGGGCGGCGCTCGGTCTGCAATCACTGATAGTGGCGACACGCGGGTCCGACGTATACTAACGGACCGCGGCCGATTTAAAGGCTACCACCTAGCAAGTGTGGTGTCTGGCGGTGACACCACAGCGAGTAAATCAAAGAAAGACGAAGGTAAAGAGAAGGAGCTGAAATGAGAGCAGCGAGAAACTTAATATCAGAATTGGGCATACGAGGTAGACGAAATTAGGAAATACTGCTACGTAGGCAGCAAAATAACGCATGATGGACGGAGCAAGGAGGGCATAAAAAGCAAAAATTACATTCCTGGCCTAGAGAAGTCTACTAGTATCAAACGTAGGTCTTAATTTCAGCAAGAAATTTCTGAGTGTGTTCGTTTGAAGGGCAGCAGTGTACGGTAGTGAAATATGGACGGTGGGAAAACCGGAACAGAAGAAAATCGAAGCGTTTGGGATGTGGTGCTGGAGCAGAATGTTGAAAATTAGGTGGACTGATAAGGTAAAGAATGAATAGGTTATAGACAGAATCTGCGAGGAAAGGAAGATATGGAAAACTCTGACTATAAGAACAGACATGATGGCAGGACATCACTTAAGACACAAGGGAATAACTTCGATGTTAGTAGAGAGAGTTGTAGAGGGTAAATACTGTAGGGAAAGACAGAGATTCGAATACATCTGGCAAATAATTGAGGATGTAGGTTTTAATTGTTAACTTGAGATGAAAATGCTGCCACATGAGAGTAATTCGTAACGGGCAGCATCAAATCAGTCAGAAGACTGATGACACAAAACACAGTTAAATAAAGCGATAAGGAATAATAACAAGGCAGGCAAATAAATTTCTCAAACCAGTTCCATTAGTAAAGTATTAGAAATCTAGCCCTGGTCGCTTGGCAATCACTCTTTCACTCAATTTGTTACAGGTTCTCAATTTCTAGAGAGATGGTACTTGTCATACAAACATTAAAAGCAGATATACTCGCACACCAAGAAGATCTAACGAATTATCTTTGAGCAACTACTTTGTTTCATTCGAAGATTAAAAGGAAAACAAACTAGGTTTACATTTAAAATTATTAGTTTTTGATGAATTGATTTTGATGCATACCACGCTTGCCGTAACATTGTCTGAAAAATAGGTGCCTTATGTTGATAGTGAATTATTGCATCGATGTTGCATTCCGTCGGTTGTGCAGTTCTCGCTGGCTTTCCAAAACCAGTCTATAATTTTGAAGCCTGGAAATAAAATTTTTAACTTGGCGATAAAAATAAAAACCATATTACTCAAATGGTTCAAATGGCTCTGAGCACTATGGGACTCAACTGCTGTGGTCATAAGTCCCCTAGAACTTAGAACTACTTAAACCTAACTAACCTAAGGACAGCACACAACACCCAGCCATCACGAGGCAGAGAAAATCCCTGACCCCGCCGGGAATCGAACCCGGGAACCCGGGCGTGGGAAGCGAAAACCATATTACTAGCACACAGGTATTACAAGGTGCATTCAAGTTCTAAGGCCTCTGATTTTTTTTTCTAATTAACTACTCACCCGAAATCGATGAAACTGGCGTTACTTCTCGACGTAATCGCCCTGCAGACGTACACATTTTTCACAACGCTGACGCCATGATTCCATGGCAGCGGCGAAGGCTTCTTTAAGAGTCTGTTTTGACCACTGGAAAATCGCTGAGGCAATAGCAGCACGGCTGGTGAATGTGCGGCCACGAAGAGTGTCTTTCATTGTTGGAAAAAAAACAAAAGTCACTCGGAGCCAGGTCAGGTGAGTAGGGAGCATGATGAATCACTTCAAAGTTGTTATCACGAAGAAACTGTTGCGTAACGTTAGCTCGATGTGCGGGTGCGTTGTCTTGGTGAAACAGCACACACACAGCCCTTTCTGGACGTTTTTGTTGCAGTGCAGGAAGGAATTTGTTCTTCAAAACATTTTCGTAGGATGCACCTGTTACCGTAGTGCCCTTTGGAACGCAGTGGGTAAGGATTACGCCCTCGCTGTCCCAGAACATGGACACCATCATTTTTTCAGCACTGGCGGTTACCCGAAATTTTTTTGGTGGCGGTGAATCTGTGTGCTTCCATTGAGCTGACTGGCGCTTTGTTTCTTGATTGAAAAAAGGCATCCACGTCTGATCCATTGTCACAACCGAAGAAAATAAAGTCCCATTCATGTTGTCGTTGCACATCAACATTGCTTGGCAACATGCCACATGGGCAGCAATGTGGTCGTCCGTCAGCATTCGTGGCACCCACTTGGATGACACTTTTCGCATTTTCAGGTCGTCATGCAGGATTGTGTGCACAGAACACACAGAGGCGATCTGTTCAACAGTCATTCTGCGATCCCCCAAAACAATTCTCTCCACTTTCTCGATCATGTCGTCAGACCGGCTTGTGCGAGACCGAGGTTGTTTCGGTTTGTTGTCACACGATGTTCTGCCTTCATTGAACTGTGGCACCCACGAACGCACTTTCGACACATCCATAACTCCATCACCACATGTCTCCTTCAACTATCGATGAATTTCAATTGGTTTCACACCACGCAAATTCAGAAAACGAATGATTGCACGCTGTTCAAGTAAGGAAAACGTCGCCATTTTAAGTATTTAAAACAGTTCTCATTCTCGCCACTGGCGGTAAAATTCCATCTGCCGTACGGTGCTGCCATCTCTGGGACGTATTGACAATGAACGCGGCCTCATTTTAAAACAATGCGCATATTTCTATCTCTTTCCAGTCCGGACAAAAAAAATCGGAGGCCTTAGAACTTGAATGCACCTCGTACTTCTACCGTGCCAGTCGCTTGACGCTCATCATTTGCTAACATACTGTCATACATAATGGTGTTAGTTTGTCCACCCCATATGTCGATTATCATATAAAACTTGTTATAAACAGCGTATGGTTCGAAAATTTTACCAACACACGTTTTGTAGATGGAATTTTTCTATTTTTATGAGTTGTGTAGAATGTGAGGTAAATATTTGTAACAGGTCAGTAATACCATTGACCTCTTCGATATCCCAAGGACCAAATTAATCATTAGTTTCTTATTAGCAAGGGAAAACTTTAGGCAACAATTTTCCATTTGCTGTGATGGAGTATTGCTCCTTCTGCGAATACGTTGTTTTAGGTACTCTACCTATTGCGACAAGGGTTAATTTTTCTCCTTTTTGCGATAACGTGAGCCGAATATTCTTCTTCGTAGCCATCTTACTCAAAATTTTTTTCATTAAAGATGATTAAAATTTTAATTCATCAGTATTCCAAGTTTGTTTGAGATTTTTTTTGCCTATTGTGCTATTATTCCTTACGGATTTACTTACGCTATCAACCCGCTATTCCAACAGTTTACGATATGGAAAAAATACCAATAAAAATAACTGTCAGCATACAACTGAGAATCGAACGCAGGGCCTCTGTATCCGACCCGGATGCCTCCGTCGCTGTGCCAACGGCGCTTTCGTAAATACCGCATATCTTGCGGGTACATAAGCGACGAAAAATTTCTTTCCTAGATTTCTAGGAAAATATGCATTTTCGGACGCCATAGATGTGATGAAAAATGCTCAGTTTTCAATTACCTGTCGATCCCATTAATTCTGAGTCGTTTGTGCATAATGTGTCTTAAGAGTATTTTGCTCCAAATCGTTTGGCCCTGGGAAGGGGGGATGGAGTTTAGCCAAAATATCTTAATAGTCTTTCATTTTACGTATCTCTCTCACCCCAGGGACTCTGAAAAAAATTAAAACGTAATCATCTTTTGTGGCTAGCAATACGGGACACTTAATTTCCAGTTTCTTCAAGTTCGTAAATTTAGGTGTGTATCTCTTCGCTGCATTTATTCCCGCCTGTAAGAAGGTCTTTGCCTCCCCGTAATGTCAAGATGGATTCATCAGGTTAATAAAATATACGTAATCAAATGCCCGAAACGAAAATGTACTCAGTAACTTGTTTATCTTCACCACAAAGATCACATAACATTGACTAGAAAATCTGAGACATATCCATCCACGCATGAGCTGCTGAAACTGCACCTTATATAAACCCTGTCTTACTTTAAGCGAAATATAAATACATTTATTGTGTAACTTGTTTATCTTCACCATAAAGATCACGTAACATTGACTAGAAAATCTGAGACGGTTCCATCCACGCATGGGCTGCTGAAACCGCACCTTATATAAACTCTGTCTTACTTTAACCGAAACATAGATACATTTATTGTGTAAAACAATAATTTGTTGTTTGCAATTGAAGGTTGAGTGGTTTTCTAAAACGAGGTGCAGAATTTTGATTTAGAATTGTTACCAACTTTCGAGGTAATAAATATATCGGAATAATCGTTGCCAAACTATGTTAAATATCGTCTCACAATAATGTTTGGTTTAGAAAAATTTGTGTCCTTTTACATTGAAACATCCGCTTGGAAAAATTCATTAACTACTGTGCTGATAAACCTCTTACGTTATTTGATTTTCAAACAGCTGAGCAGAACTGAACGTACTCAGACATTTCTCTCCACTAAACTGACACACAATATTTTTAGCTCTACGCAATCTGACTTTCAATAATCCCTATAAAAGAATGGCCCTGACTGACAATAACCTACACCTTTCATGAATCACTTACCTCACAAAAATCTTCGTTACTCGAACTACTGCAATCCAGCGAGCGCCAATACTGCCAGCTAAATAAAAGATTCAAACTACTGAAGGCACTAACTGCTGATAGGCATAGTTAGCAAATGAAAGATTTTGATAGAGAACAAACAATGTATTTACCTAAATAATATTCAAAAGTAATTATATATATCAGTTCATGATATACAGTATTACAAATACTGTATATTACAAACCACCCGGGCCGTGACAAGACGCCCTAGACCGACCGGCTTTAAGCTGAATTTAGAGCTCTTTGTTAACTATGTCCAAGGTTAGATTATTGGAGAGCGACCTATTGTAAACATTTTTCAGTGTGTAATTTTCTTCTCCTATCAGAATAAATATGGCTACTTGTTTAACTCCACTGAACACAATGATGAAGAGAGATATTTTATTATTTCCTAGTCTTTTATAATACAAGAATTCGGTAGTTTATTATGTTCTTGTCTTTCATAATACGAGAATTCTTGTGTTGAATTATGATAATGATGGACCACCCAAAAGCAATATTGGTATGGACTGCGCATGTTTAGAGTGGTGTCCAGAGTTAGATCGCTAGGTTTGATGATGGCAGAGTTAGCTGACTATAGCTTCTCTAAAGGATCATTTCAGACATTATTTAAGAAAACCCCAGAAAAGGATTCCACGATGAAGTTTTTAGTCCACTACTCGAGAGTATACAAGCACTCAGCTGCATTACATTGTTCTACATAAGAGTGGAGACTTCGTGAGTATATCAGCTAAGTCAATCCAGTGTTAATGACAGAATATTTTGCCTGGCAGTAACAGAATTATGTTACTAGACGTAATTATAATGTATCTTATGTTTGGGCATCTGGAGCGCTTGAAAGAAGAATTCCGCTAACAGTTGGTAAAATCGTTGTTTTATTGAAACACAACCGGCTTCGCAGACGAAAGCCACGTCAGCAGGTGCAACAACGTCATAGATGTACCCATTGATCCTAGTCTAGATATATTATTTTCGTTATGGAGACGATATTCACTGAGTAATGTATCTGGTCTAGGAGCGGTGGGTACACCTTGGCCTTCTAACATTGTTGCATTGATGCGGCTTTGGCCACGAAACCGATCGTGTTTCATTAAAAAACAATATTACCAGCTGCTAACGAAATTCTCCTTAACGTCATAGACGAAATTAGCTCAGTTTGAGGCTTCCGTATGACTTTGACACCAACTGTCTCAGAATTTTCAGCGATGTTGTATGCTAGTATTTGCTCCAGTTCGGTCTCATAAAGACCAGTGCTACTGTGGCGACTACTGAGTTAATCCAGTGTTTGTGAAACAGTACGTAACGTTACATGGCAGTAGCAGAGCTATGTTGGTAGACTGAAACTAATTTAGTTTGCAGTTTTCGGGTCACCGTGCTACTAGATCTCTCAGAATTCGCAGCGACGGCGTATCCTTGTATTTGCATGAGTTTGGTCTCATCAATGTTGGTGTTACCTTGGCTATTGAAGGCTCCCTCCTTAGGAAAAACTGCGTTTACAACTACTAGTGCTTCTGTTTATGTAACAAAGATAATTGTCACCTTATCTAATGTTTTCTGGAACGAAAAACATATTTCCGTCCGATCTCTGATTTCTGTTATTTTATTACGATGATAATTTCCCCCTATGTCGGCAAGAGTCAACAAAATAAGTTCACATTCTGAGGAGAAGGTTGGTGATTGTAATTTCGCGAAAAGACCATGCCGCAATGAAAAACGCTTTTGTTTTAACCATTACCGCTCCAGGTCATATTCGTGACGCTCTCTCCCTTTATTTCGCGAGAATAAAAAGCGAACTGCCCTCTTTTGAGCTTTTTCGATTCCCTCCGTCGATTCTGTGTGGTAAGAATCCCATAACTCGTAGCAGTTCTACAGAAGAAGACGGACAAGCGTAGTGTAGGCAGTGTCTTTAGCAGACCTGTTGCATCTGTTCTGCTAAAATGACGCAGTCTTTGGTGTGCTCTCCCAAACCCATATCCTGTGTGATGGTTCCAATTTAAATTGCTCGTTATTGTAATACCTCGGCTCTTAGCTGGAATGACAACCTTTATATTTGTATGATTTATCGTGTAACAGAAATTTTAAGAACTTTTTTTTAGTAGGGGATAATGTTGATCTTGGAAGACAGTCTATCTAGAAAACCATGATGTACCGTAGTCTGCATTTGAATCTAGCGTCTGATTTTAGAAACACCTGAAGAAATGCGCACTATAAACCGCGGTTTCCGACATTTTCTATTGTGTATCTTGTTGCAGACACGAGGCTGTGTTTTGCGCAGCGTTTGTAAATATTACGACCTCTACATATTTGTGTGCTGTGTAATATATTAAGGATATTTTGAGGATATCGTTGATTCATCAGTTACAGAGTTACATGGCGTTCAATCTTGTAACTCGTATCGGAAACGGAAGAAGGTCTTCTACCTTGAAACACGTAATATTTGCAGAGAATATAAAAAAATCGCTCAGTTAATGATAAAGTAGCCTAGTAAGCACACGTTGCCTTAATTCGGCGTGTGTGTTGCATACTTCAGCGGCGGCGTAACTAGACTCTTCAGGCCGACCAAATAAATCCGCATCTATTTCTTCGATGAGCCTCACCACTTCATTAGTGCAAGTTACAGAGTCTAGAGATGACCCTTTAGAGTTAGCGAGTTTTAATTAACTTGCTTTTGAGGAACATGATCCCGGCTCAGTCCTTTGAGTTATAGCGGCCATATCAAAATCCTGACTCTGTGAATTACGAGATGCAAGGTGAAGCACAAGAAGCCTCAACCAACAACCAACAATCCGTGTACGTAGTTTCATAGCCATAAGTATTCTACCAAGCTTGATGAAGAATCACATGCAAGGTGTGGTAAACGATACATAGGATAAGCCGGAAAACGTAAATTGTACATATGTGCCATAGTAAGTATGTGTCTAAAAACTGACCACGTTGTTAGTAATGTATTGTCCCCCTTGTTGGGAACTATTATACAGGGTGACGAGAAACGGCTTCAGAGAGCATTGCAGGGTATGCTGTGCTAAGAAATAATATTGTTTAGAAAAAAAATCGATATGTTACTCCGTTTCGTAGTTAATCAGCGTTAGCCACTCAGGTTGTTGCGATCGCAAATTCAAGAGGTCTGCCATAGACGTTGTCGCCATACGTGGACCACGTTTGTTTTCCTAAAATCCAACGAGAGAGCGACACAAAAATTGGACATGTGACGGTAGTAATAATCGAACGCCAGCAAAAGATTGAGCAGTCTTGTACGCTACCATCGCCGACATGACAACAAGTGATACTGCCTGCAACCAGGGGGGGGGGGGGGCTGATTGGCTAAGTTATTTGCTAATTAACTCGCAAACCGGTCAATGCACTGAAATTACTTCCTTAATAATTATTTCTCAGCACAACCTACCCTGTATAACCTGACCACCCCGTATAACAGCAAAGGGGCGGCAAGTATTCCTCCCGAAACTGAAAGACGGACTCCGAGTTCCTCAGGAAATAACGCATGCCTCTATGATGGCAAACAAGAGGACCGCTAACTTTGAAACATCTAGTAAAATGACGCATGGTAATCCTAGAACATACAAGACAGAATATTATGATGAATGATGAATCGCTAATAGTCAGTTCCAAAATTCTGAAGGCAGAGCACATGTGAAAGACAAATCACAGTCATGTATGCAGGTAATATACAGGAAAGACAGCTCAGTTGATATGCATGAGCTGCGAATGGAAGGTATGCATACTCCGAAGATCGTACGTAGAGGACAATACGTAAACTGCTGACAACTGATTAAATTTTAGACAAATGAAAGCTTCTGAATCTTACTATAACATGAAATATTTGCTCTTGCAGCTGGGCAACCACACTCCATCGCCATACGGAGAACAGCGAAGGATAAATATGAACGCTTCTTCGTCGTATGCCTTTAGTATTGTTACTTTCATGCCAATCCTTGTCGGTAGCCAAATATCAGATGTAACTGCTGCAGGAGAAATACTTCGATCCATGCCACCACTTACTTTCTTCGACCCACTTGTAACCTCCCCCTCACTTATCGACCTTAATGACAGTGAAAAATTAAACCGCTTGTACCTAATCGAAATTTGGGAAAAGCAATCGTTACCGAAGTTAATCTGTCGGTAAAGTGGGAAGAAGGGTTACATCTAAATGAAAGGAAAAATGCAAATGAAATTGGTGGAAATTAACTTTGAAAAATGGTAAAGTTAATAAAGAAAGTAAATGTGCGGTCGTTAGTTAACAATTGACTGGCGTTAATTAGATATTTGAGATTTGGGGAAAATTACGGTCGCCAGTCGTATGGACAACTACTATAATAACTGAAAAAGAAAGGTTAATGCACATATAATTAGCACTAAAAGCGTGGCAACTAAAGGATGACACGTGTTGTGTGAAAACTTAATGTTTGTTAGAAGTAATAAATTTCTCTACACTCTGACTTAAGTTAGCAAAAGAATTAATAAAACCGGAAAACTGAAAGTTAATTTAGTAATTGAAATTAATAGTGAACTTTGTTTCTGAAGCACTACGAAATAAAATGAAATAAGGTTAGTCTTGGGCTATCTCAACAATCATCTCAAAAGCTACTTGAATCTACGCAATTTAGAAATAAGAGATTTAACTTTGAACTTGAATTAAATGATTTTGAACAATTGTTGTTGTTGTTGTTGTTGTTGTGGTCTTCAGTCTTGAGACTGGTTTGATGCAGCTCTCCATGCTACTCTATCCTGAGCAAGCTTCTTCATCTCCCAGTACCTATTGCAACCGACATCCTTCTGAATCTACTAAGTGAATTCATCTCTTGGTCTCCCTCTACGACTTTTACCCTCCACGCTGCCCTGCAATACTGAACTGGTGATTCCTTGATGCCTCAGAACATGTCCTACCAACCAGTCCCTTCTTCTTGTCAAGTTGTGCCACAAACTTCTCTTCTCCCCAATCCTATTCAATATTTCCTGATTAGTTATATGATCTAACCATCTAATCTTCAGCATTCTTCTGTAGCACCACATTTCGGAAGCTTCTATTCTCTTCTTGTCCAAACTATTTATCGTCCATGTTTCACTTCCATACATTGCTACACTCCATACAAATACTTTCAGAAACGGCTTCCTGACACTTAAACCTATACTCGATGTTAACAAATTTCTCTTCTTCAGAAACGCTTCCCTTGCCATTGCCAGTCTACATTTTATATCCTCTCTACTTCGACCATCATCAGTTATTTTGCTCCCCAAATAGCAAAACTCCTTTACTACTTCAAGTGTCTCATTTCCTAATCAAATTCCCTCAGCATCACCCGACTTAATTCGACTGCATTCCATTATCCTCGTTTTGCTTTTGTTGATGTTCATCTTATATCCTCCTTTCAAGATGCTATCCATTCCGTTCAACTGCTCGTCCAAGTCCTTTGCTATCTCTGACAGAATTACAATGTCATCGGCGAACCTCAAGGTTTTTATTTCTTCTCCATGGATTATAATACCTACTCCGAATTTTTCTTTTGTTTCCTTTACTGCTTGCTCAATATACAGATTGAACAACATTGGGGAGAGGCTACAACCCTGTCTCACTCCCTTCGCAACCACTGCTTCCCATTGATGTCCCTCGACTCTTATAACTGCCATCTGGTTTCTGTACAAATTGTAAATAGCTTTTCGCTCCCTGTATTTTACCCCTGCCACCTTCAGAATTTGGAAGAGAGTATTCCAGTCAACATTGTCAAAAGCTTTCTCTAAGTCTACAGATGCTAGGAACGTAGGTTTGCCTTTCCTTAATCTAGCTTCTAAGATAAGTCGTAGGGTCAGTATTGCCTCACGTGTTCCAATATTTCTACGGAATCCAAACTGATCTTCTCCGAAGTCAGCTTCGACTAGTTTTTCCATTCGTCTGTAAAGAATTCGTGTTAGTATTTTACAGCCGTGACTTATTAAACTGATAGTTCGGTAATTTTCACATCTGTCAACATCTGCTTTCTTTGGGATTGGAATTGTTATATTCTTCTTGAAGTCTGAGGGTATTTCGCCTGTCTCATACATGTTGCTCACCAGATGGTAGAGTTTTGTCAGGACTGGCTCTCACAAGGCAGTCAGTAGTTCTAATGGAATGTTGTCTACTCCCGGAGCTTTGTTGCGACTCAGGTCTTTCAGTGCTCTGTCAAACTCTTCACGCAGTATCGTATCTCTCATTTCATCTTCATCAATTAACAATGATATGAACAATTAACAATAGTAAAATCTATTACGTACCAAGCTGATCTGCAGTCACAGGTAAGCTAAAATATGGCAACAAAACTTGCACTCTTAATTTGTGCTTGTGTAATCTAAGTATTGTAGCCAGCTATGAATACCTTAACTGATCTTTGAAATTAAAACAGTGAAATCGAATGATATTACTTTAATGCTGGCGTTTGAATTTCAACGACACTCGGTTTCATTCCGGAAAAGGAAGGGACCCAGCTTGGTAATGCAATTGGGACAATGAGCAAAAAAGGTTCATGCTAAGTTGCTGTATTTTAGTGATGCAAATGGAAGAGTTTGAAAAGCTCAAGTCTGCCATACAGTTCTAAAACTTTATGTGCTTTCAGTCTTCCTTGTTGGTTGATTGAAGGTTTGAAGTCGTCGATCGAGGAGGTGGCGACAATCACTTATTGTCGGCCGTCGCTCTTGCAGAAGCTGGACGTTGGCGCGTCTTCTTCTCGACACCGTCACCAGGCGAAACGGGCTCTTGATGTGTGCCGGCTGATGTTTCCCATCCGCGACACCGTGCTAGAAACTATCGTAGCAAGTCGAGCGCAATTACATGCTGCCAAACCCCCAAATGCGCGGCAACTCGCGGGAGCGTCACACAACACACCTGCTCCATCGCACTACTGCAGCCAGACTCCCTCCTCCCGCGCTCCATGCGGCAGAGTTAACACTACCAAAGATCCTAAACACTTTGGTTCTCCACACGACCTATCGATGTAATCGTTCGATAGCATAGTTTTCCCTAGGCAAGACCCAGCGTAAAATTACAAATAATATTTACAAAACAAACCAATTATACATCGACATAAATGCATATATATATATATATATATATATATATATATATATATATATATATATAGTAAAACAATTACAATATATAAAGACACAGAAATGTCATATCATCAGGTAACAAAATAAGGAAAAAAATTATAGTACAATAGATGGAAATAGGAGGATATGCATTTCCGGTGTTACACACTGATCGTCCACAGCGTGCATATGTCAGACCTTGTTATTTCTTCAACTTGTTTCCTAAATTTTAAAGGACATGTTCTTCATATGTTAACAGGGTGACTGGTTCACCCGTGTTTTTGTGAATGGTCAGCCAGACACATTTCCCTGTATCTTCCTCTTGAGTCCTCTGTCGCTTAGATTCAGTTTTAATCCCAGGTATAGCATCGTTCACCCTTCCTCTCTTTGTCTTACGGCGTGTGAAGCAGTGTGATCGTGTGAGTCAACGTGAGCGTGGTGGGAGTGAGTGAACATTTTATAGGTTCTTTTTGCACTGTGTGCCGAGTCGATGTTCTTTTACAGTACTAGCTAAGCGCCTGCTGCTACGTTCGCGTAGACTATATGGTCTGCGTACATTTCTATTGGTTTTCTTTGACCGGATTTTATGTTGTTCACAAAGTGCAACATGTTCTTAATTTTTCAAACTAATTGCGGCCATGGAAGTATGGCCTTTGCCGAATGTACTCCTGACCAGAAAACGATTCTGATGGCTGCTGTCGGAGATCTTTGTTGATATTCCCATAAAAAGTATCGTCCCCTAACACAGAATCCTTTACAAGTCAAATAACAATGTTCATAGATTTAGCTTTAAATATATTTAAATATAACAAAATATTTTGATAAAAATTTTCAGATATATTTCTCCTCCCTAGGAGTTGAATTTCCTAAAAAATCAGGTTTTTTTTCTTTCTTTTGTGTCCAACGAAGAAGTCAGATATAAATTTTCTTAGAAATCCTCTAGCAGTACTTTAATAATGATTTATTTCTAAGCCAAACTTTCTCCCACTTTACCTTTTTAATGGTTCAATTTCCAAAAAAATTCTGAAGCATGTATTTGTTTAAATTTCTGAATGACAAACCAAACACCAATTGTCGTCGTTCTAGCTTCAAAATTCCATTAATATCGACATATTTTCAAAACGCCATTCATTTCCTACTTCATCCCTTTGGGGACGGAATTTTGAACTATCCCTCACTAAATGAAGCCTACAGCATGGAATCACCACCCTCTCCAAATTTCATGTTCCTGTCCTTAGAGGTTTTGGCTGGGCGGTAGTGAGGTAGTGAATTAGTCAGGCCCTGTTTCACCCCATTAGAGGCTAAATTTCCAAAGACTCTGAAATATAGATTCCTTTATTTATGACCGAGAAACCAGATACCAGTTTTCATAGTCCTAGCATCTAAATTGCCTCAGTAGTGACATATTTTGAAAACAGCTTTTCATACCCTGTTTCACCCCCCATAGGGGCGGGGAAATTTAAAAAAAAATCCCTTCTTAAACTATGCTAACAGTATAATATCAACACTCCTTCCAAGTTTAAAGTTTCTGTCATTAACGGTTTGGGCTGGATGATGCTGAATCAGTCAAATCATTTTCTTTTGTATGTAGAGATGTTTGTATAGATGATCATCTTTCGCATTGACTATTATTCACCGATTATTATTATTTTCTTAACATCTTAAACGTCATGTAACTGAAGGTGGTTTTACACCAGAAATGTTTCGGTTTTATTTATAAAGCCTCATCAGTCATTGTTCTGTAGATATAGCATGCATAATATGTTTACATAATAAGTTTCTACTTATTATTTATAGACAGAAAAACTCTCCTAAATTTTTCACATAATATAGAGTCGTGATAAACACTAGGGATTTACAAACATTTATCAATGAAGCTAAAATATTCTTCCTCGCTACCTGTCAGGTAGATGCAGTATTCCCTGATTTCCGAAGAGTATTTGACTCAGTACTGCACCAATGTTCTTTAAAGAAACTTCAAGTATATAGGGTGCGTTGTTATCTTAAGTCTGGAGACTGGTTTGATCCAGCTTTCCGAACTGATGTAACCTGTGCGAGCCTATTGATTTCCGAGTAGCTAGTGCAATATACATCTATTTGAATTCGCTTGTACTTTATTCTACCCTTCATCTCACACTACACAATTTTTACCCTCCTCTCAACCATCTATTTCTAATTAATGAATCCTTGGTACCTTACGATTAGCCCATGAACAGGTCCGTTCGTCTCGTGAGTTTACAACACAAACATCTTTTCTTCCCAGCTCTGTTCAGTACCTTCCCATTAGTTACGCGATCTATCCATGTAAACTTCAGCATTCTTGTGTAGTATCACATTTCAGAGCCATCTACACTGAAGAGCCAAAGAAAGTGGTGTACCTGCCTAATATCATGTAGGGCCTCCCCAAGTATGCAGAAGTGCCCAAACACGACGTGTCGTGGACTCGACTGATATTTGAAGTAGTGCTGGAGGGAACTGACACCATGAGTCCTCCAGGGCTGTCCGTAAATCCGTAAGAGTACGAGGGGATAGAGATCTCTTCTGAATGGCACGTAGCAAGGAATCCCAGATATGTTCAATAATGTTCATGTCTAGGGAGTTTGGTGGTCAGCGGAAGTGTTTAAACGAAGAAGAGCGTTGCTGGACACACTCTGTAGCAATTCTGGACGTGTGGGGTGTCACATTGTCCTGCTGGAATTGCCGATGTCCATCGGAATGCACAATAGACATGAACAGATTCAGGTGATCAGGCAGGATGCTTGCGTACGTGTCAAAAATGGTTCAAATGGCTCTGAGCACTATGGGACTTAACTTCTAAGGTCATCAGTCCCCTAGAACTTAGAACTACTTAAACCTAACTAACCTAAGGACATCACACACATCCATGCCCGAGGCAGGATTCGAACCTGCGCCGTAGCGGCCGCGCGGTTCCAGACTGTAGCGCCTTTAACCGCTTGGCCACCACGGCCGGCTGCGTACGTGTCATCTGTGCGAGTCGTATCAAGACGTATTGGGGGTACGATATCAGTCCAACTCCACACGCGACTACAGAGCCTCCTCCAGCTTTAACAGCCCCCTGCTGATATGCAGGGTCGTGGATTCATGAGGTCGTCTCCATACCTGTACACGTCTATCCGCTCTATACAATTTGAAACGAGACTCGACATTCCAGGCAAAATAGTCATCAACAGTCCAGTGCCGGTGTTGACGGGCCCAAGCGAGGCATAAAGATTTGTGACGTGCAGTCATCAAGGACACGCGAGTGTGTCTTCGGCTCCGAAAGCCCATATCCATGATGTTTCGTTGAATGGTTCGCAAGCTGATACTTGTTGGCCCAGCTCTGAAATCTGCAGCAATTTGCAGAAGGAACGGACTTCTGGCATTTTGAACGATTCTCTTCAGTCGTCGTTGGTCCCGTTCTTGCAGAATCTTTTTCTGGCCACAGCGATGTCGGAGATTTTATGTTTTACCGGCTTCCTGATATTCACGATACAGTCGTGAAATTAAACGGGAAAACTTCCACTTCATCGCTACCTCGGGGATGCTGTGTCCCATCGCTCGTGCGCCTACTGTAACTTGGCAATTTGCCATTGTGGCAGCAGTGACCGATCTAACAACTGTGCCTGACACTTCTTGTCTTATACAAGCGTTGCCGACCGCAGAGCCGTATTCTGCCTGTTTATGTATCTCTGTATTTCAATAAGCATGCCCATACCAGTTTCTTTGGCGTTTCAGTGTATTTTCTTCTTGTCTAAACTGTTTATTTTCATGTTTCACTTCCATACATGCCTACACTCCACACAAATACCTTCACAGAAGATAGTAGTGTCAACATTCCCTCGCGTGTTCCGGGAAGCAAAACTGATCTTCCCCGAGGTCGCCTTCCGCGATTTTTTCCATTCTTCTTTAAATAATATGTGTCAGAATTTTGTGAACATAACTTGTTAGACTGGTGGTTTGGTAATACAGGGTGAGTCACCTAACGTTACCGCTGGATATATTTCGTAAACCACATCAAATACTGACGAAACGATTCCACAGACCGAACGTGAGGAGAGGGGCTAGTGTAATTGTTCAGTACAAACCATGCAAAAATGCACGGAAGTATGTTTTTAACACAAACCTACGTTTTTTAAATGGAACCACGTTAGTTTTGTTAGCACATCTGAACATATAAACAAATAGGTAATCACTTCCGTTTGTTGCATTGTAAAATGTAAATTACATCCGGAGATATTGTAACCTAAAGTTGACGCTTGAAACCTCCGACGTTCAGTTGCGTGTTGTAAGAAACACAACATACATCGCGTTTCTACAGAATGATCTGCCAACGTTGCTCGAAAATGTCCCACTGGAAACGCGTCGACGTATGTGGTATCAGCATGATGGTGCACCTGCACATTCCGCAATTAACACTAGGCTGACCCTTGACAGGATGTTCGACGGGCGTTTCATAGGACGTGGAGGACGCATAAATTGGCCAGCCCGTTCTCCTGATCTTACACCTCTGGACTTCTTTCTGTGGGGTACGTTAAAGGAGAATGTGTACCGTGATGTGCCTACAATCCCAGAGGATATGAAACAACGTATTGTGGCAGGCTGCGGTGACATTACACGAGATGTACTGCGGCGTGTACGACATTCATTACGCCAGAGATTGCAATTGTGTGCAGCAAATGATGGCCACCACATTGAACATCTATTGACCTGACATGTCGGGACACACTCTATTCCACTCCGTAATTGAAACGGAAACCACGTGTACGTGTACCTCACCCCTCATGATAATGTACATGTGCGTCAGTGGAAAATACCAATAAAAAGGTGTTAGCATGTGGATGTAATGTGCTGTTCCAGTCTCTTCTGTACCTAAGGTCCATCACCGTTCCCTTTGGATCCCTACGTAATTCTGTGCTCTCCGATAGACACGATCGAACAGCGGAGGAGTGGTACTCAAGCGTCAACTTTAGGTTACAATATCTCCGGATGTAATTAACATTTTACAATGCAACAAACGGCACTGATTACGTATTTGTTTATATGTTCAGATGTGTTAACAAAACTAACGGGGTTCCATTAAAAAAAACTTAGGTTTGAGTTAGAAAACATACTTCCGTGCATTTTTTTATGGTATGTATTAACCAATTACACTAGCCTCTCTCCTCACGTTCGGTCTGTGGAATCGATTTGTCACTATTTGATGTGGTTTACGAAATATATCCAGCGGTAATGTTAGGTGACTCACCCTGTATACACACCTGTCAGTTCGTAAAAGACAGTGGTGCAGAAGGACGTTGAAAATTAAGTGGACTTATAAGATAATGTATTAGAAGATTTTCCGGAAAATAGGCGACGAAAGAAGCAGGTGCAGAATGATGGGACATTGTTAAAACATCAGAGAATAACGTCCTTTGTACTAGAAGGAGACAATGAGGCTATAATCTACAGCGGCATACAGAGTTTGGAATACGTGCATCAAATAATTATCGATGTGTTGGCTGTTAAGAGCTTCTCCACTATGAAGAGGACGCGAAATTGTGGCGGGCTATATCAAACAAGCCAGAATTCTGCACCAAAAATCCAGACTCATGGTCATATACTAAAAAAGTATTTCTGTACACAGCCGTCAAACGTAAAACTTCATTGAACGTTACTTAGACAACTATCACATCATAGAGTAACTGTACATAGAACTCCATCTTCAGGCCACAAGTGACTCATCGGGACCAGCCTGCCGACCGCAGGGTAATCCTAAGCTGAGGATGCGGATAGGAGGGGCTTGTGGTCAGCACACCGCTCTCCCGGTCGTTACGACGGTTTCCATTGACGGGAGCCGCTACTATTCGGTCGAGTAGCTCCTCAATTTGCATCACGAGGCTGAGTGCACCCCGAAAAATGGCAACAGCGCATGGTGGCCCGGATGGTCACCCATCCAAGTGGGGGCCACGCCCGACAGCGCTTGGCTTCGGTGATCTGACGGGAACTGGGGTATCCGCTGCGGCAAGGCCGTTGCCATAGTAATCGTATATACCGTGTGTAAATACACGTGCAGGGCAAAAATATGGAGGCACCAAAGACACAGCACATTGCCGTGCATAATACGGTGTCGGATACCCGTTGCCATTAGAAACAGCCACCAGTCGTCTCGGAATGGTTAAATACAAGTTTTCTATGGTTTTCAGAATGGTTCAAATGGCTCTAAGCACTATGGGGTTTAACATCTGAGGTGATCAGTCCCCTAGACTTAGAACTACGTAAACCCAACTGACCTAAGGACAGCACACACATCCATGCCTGAGGCAGAATTCGAACCTGCGACCGTACCAACAGCGCGGTTCCGGACTGAAGCTCCTAGAACCGCTCGGCCACAACGGCCGGCTGTCGTTTTCAAGGGAATCTTATACCATTCTTCCCGCGTAATAGTATCAGCTTCAGATAATGACGATGGAGGTGGATAGCAATCGCACATCCTTCTGTCCGAAGTCGACAGCAAAGGGTCAATGACATTGTCATCTGGTGGCAGTGGTAGCCAGGCGAGATGCGAAAATTCCTCCTCGCGGTCACAAGACAAGCCCTGAATGATGTGAGGCGTGTCAACAGGGTCCCTGTCTTCTTGGAATGCAGCGTAACCTCTGCGGGACAAACGCCGTATAGACGCGAGATGCCAAAATGGTCACATAGCCCTTGGCAGTAACGTGAACTTGGAGAGTGACTATGAGACCCATGGAATACCAAGATGTAGCTGTCCATATAATCTCTGAACCCCCGGCATGTTTCATTCTAGGGATATAAACTAGTCTGCGAGTTCGGAACAGTTTGAAACAAATGTATCCCACGAAATGACATGCCGTAACTCCGTAGTCGAGGTTTTAAGGCTTCGCCACCAATGCTTCCTGTTACGAGCACCTGCATCCCAGAGGACTGGTTTTTGAACTCCATCTTTCCCCATAATTCCGTAGTTGTTTTGGTGCTGACAAGATCCGCGAGTGCGACATTTAGTTCTGTAGTGACTTGTATGAGTGTCGTTTAATTTTTCGTCACACTCCTCTTCAGTGCCCGTCCGCCACGATTACTCGACACACATTTCTGCCCTCGTTGTGAGCAGGCGGATGATGTTTTTCTGCTTTCCCTGTATACAGTGTAAATCTTCGAAACGGCTGCTCTTGGAACACCAGACATGTCGGCTCCTTCGGTTCTGAAAGCACCCACCACGCGATTACCGACAATTTGCCTCGATTCAGCTTGTCTTAGACCCAATGCTAATGCACTCACAACTACGAGGTACATTCAAGTTCTAAGGCCTCCGATTTTTTTTCTCCGGACTGGAAAGAGATAGAAACATGAGCATTGTTTTAAAATGAGGCCGCGTTCATTGTCAATACGTCCCAGAGATGGCAGCACCGTACGGCAGATGGAATTTTACCGCCAGAGGCGAGAATGAGAACTGTTTTAAATACTTAAAATGGCGACGTTTTCCTTACTTGAACAGCGCGCAATCATTCGTTTTCTGAATTTGCGTGGTGTGAAACCATCTACAGCTGAAGGAGACATGTGGTGATGGAGTTTTGGATGTGTCGAAAGTGCGTTCGTGGGTGCGACAGTTTAATGAAGGCAGAACATCGTGTGACAACAAACCGAAACAACCTCGGGCTCGCACAAGGCGGTCTGACGACACGATCGAGAAAGTGGAGAGAATTGTTTTGGGGGATCGCCGAATGACTGTTAAACAGATCGCCTCCAGAGTTGGCATTTCTGTGGGTTCTGTGCACTCAATCCTGCATGACGACCTGAAAATGCGAAAAGTGTCATCCAGGTGGGTGCCACGATGCTGACGGACGACCATATGGCTGCCCGTGTGGTATGTTGCCGAGCAATGTTGACGCGCAACGACAGCACGAATGGGACTTTCTTTTCGACGGTTGTGACAATGGATGAGACGTGGATGCCATTTTTCAATCCAGAAACAAAGCGCCAGTCAGCTCAATGGAAGCACACAGATTCACCGCCACCAAAAAAATTTCGGGTAACCGCCAGTGCTGATTAAAATTGATGGTGTCCATGTTCTGGGACAGCGAGGGCGTAATCCTTACCCATTGCATTCCAAAGGGCACTACGGTAACAATTGCATCCTACGAAAATGTTTTGAAGAACAAATTCGTTCCTACACTGCAACAAAAACGTCCGGGAAGGGCTGCGCGTGTGCTGTTTCACCAAGACAACGCAACCGCACATGGAGCTAACGTTACGCAACAATTTCTTCGTGATAACAACTTTGAAGTGATTCCTCATGCTCCCTACTCACCTGACCTGGCTCCTAGTGACTTTTGGCTTTTTCCAACAATGAAAGACACTCTCCGTGGCCACACATTCACCAGCCGTGCTGCTATTGCCTCAGCGATTTTCCAGTGGTCAAAACAGACTCCTAAAGAAGCCTTCGCCGCTGCCATGGAATCATGGCGTCAGCGTTGTGAAAAATGTGTACGTCTGCAGGGCGATTACGTCGAGAAGTAACGTCAGTTTGATCGATTTCGGGTTAGTAGTTAATTAGAAAAAAAAATCGGAGGCCTTAGAACTTGAATGCACCTCGTACGAAGTACACTGTTCTGACCACGAGTGCCGCTTGAAACGTACGTAAGACATGGTACTGGTGCCTTCTATGGTCAGACATTACAGCGCAACCTGCGTACTTGGTTAGAATCTGTATTTATGTTTAAGCACGCATTTCGCGCGATGTTTCAGTATTTTTGTCCAATTTCTGTACGATACGAATATTTAAAGTTAGATTACATTTTTATAATATAAAAACCACAGGACTTACAAACGGCACATAAATATTTATGGGCTAGCCACCGGTTTTTGGTTAGGTCAAATATGCACTTATTTTTCTATTTATTAGCACTAAAGGCATATCACATTATTCCAACGTTAATACAGTCAGTAAATTCCATCACCGAAGTACCATTCAAGTTCACTTTCAAGTATCCAATTACGCTTGCTTTTTTTAAATTGCGTTTTGCAGTTAGAGCTTACACAAGCTGTAGCCACAAAAATACGTTAAAGCCACCAAACCTTGTTACGGTGTGTATGCGTCAACTCGTATGTCATTCTCCTCGGCTTTTCCACAACACAATGTATGTAAATGAATTGTCTTCATCTTTTGCAGTCTTGGTTACTTCTACCACATTTGTGCAATCAACCGCTAAACAATACTTGGAGAGTACTCATATGTATTTGGCTTACTGTTAAACATGGTGCTTATATATAAAAAAAAGGTTCTATCGCATCACAAGGGATACTACCCAGAACTACATGAAGTGTATTCGCAGTTGCGAAGGTGGACAACCATCCTCTGTACAATAGTATGACGACAATGAAAATTTGTGGCGGACCGGGACTCGAACCCACGATTTCCCTCTTATCGCAAGCGGTCGTGTTACCATTTGGCTACGCGAGCACGACTTCCAAACGTCCTCCGCCATGTGTCTACAGCCTGTACTCGTACGTCCGTTATGTGTGTTCCCGTACAGGGGAGACAGTTGACTTGAAAGGCGCTTTACGAGTGTTGGCACTGCAGTGTCGTGTTTACCCGCCGACACCGGCCAAGCGACTTTTCACTGTAGTCATTCCATTTCACAGTTGATGGTGGTCCATATTACAAACTGCGAATACATTGCATGTAATTCATGGTTATAGCGAAAACAGGATCCCCTATTAATTAACCTTCTACGTCTACATACATACTACGCAAGCCGCCATATGCCTACAAGGCATTTCCCTTCCTGTTGCACTCCCAGAAAGAGCGATAGAAAAACAACTATCTATATTCCTCAATAAGTGCCCTACCTTTCTTTATCTGCGTCGTTCTTACACGCCGCGCGGTCTAGGGCGCTGCAGTCATGGACTGTGCGGCTCGTCCCGGCGGAGGTTCGAGTCCTCCCTCGGGCATGGGTGTGTGTGTGTTTGTCCTTAGGATAATTGAGGTTAAGTAGTGTGTAAGCTCAGGGACTGATGACCTTAAGAGTTAAGTCCCATACGATTTCACACACATTTGAACATTTTTTTCGTTCTTACGCGAAATGTGCGTTGGCAGTTGTAAAATCATTCTGCAGTCAACATCAAATACCAGTTTTCTAAATTCTCACAGTCACGTTCCGTAAAAAAAAGTCGTCTTCCCTTCAGGGATTCCCAAGTGAGTTCACGAAAAGTGACAGTAATACTGGCATGCTGAACGAAATTATCGGTAAAAATTCGTAATAGCCGACTAACAAGATTGTAATCGACCTGTTAAATGAAAGTGAAATTCGATGAATAACTTGAAGAATAGGGATCGAACCCGATCACTTACTAGAGAATTGAGTAGAACGTCCATTGTATTTAATGCTGGAGTAACTAATAAAAATTAAAAAATTTGAATTTTATTGAACAGTTGTGTCACTGGTATTACAATAATAACATCCATCAACATAGCTGACAAGTATCCTCAGTGGCTCTGGAATGACCCAATATGATGTTCTTATATTTTGAAATGACAGACGTCATGGCATACCGCCTAATATTGTGTCAGACTGCCTTTTTCCCGACGCAGTGCAGCAACTCAACAAGTCGTTGGTAGTCCCGTGCAGAAACATTGAGCCATGGTGACTCTATAACCGCCCATACTTGCCAAAGAAAGTGTTGCCGGTGCAAAAGTTGGTGAACGAACTCACCTCTTGGTTATGTCTGTAACACCTCCGACTTATTATTTTTAGCCGACCTGATCTGATCTGAATAGCAGCCCAATAATTATTATTAATGTGACCGTGTACCTAATGGGGCTGGCAATCGGAATTGACTGCTACGGAGTTGTTACTTTCCAGTTTGTCCTTCTCAGATGCTGTAATAATGAAATGTCTGATAACAAGAAGAACACCAACACAGTTTCACTAATCAAAGGACCTATATTCGTCTCAAAAACACAAAAAGAAGGAGACAGCCACTGCCTTCGTCATACATATATAATTACGGCTAATCTCAGCACAGGCTTCTTCGTTATTCATTATCGTCACACGATAATCCAATCACTGCAATCCAACACTGCAATCCAACACTGCAATCCAAAATGATTCCGGCGCGGTAGACGCGAAACCAAAATATCGGCACAGAAATATCACTGATCACTCTCGTAATTATACTTCTTCACTTTCCCAGTATTATTCTAGCACAAAGGGGTTAAACCGCGGCGATGGCCACTCCCTTTGTCAGTAAAGCCTTGCATTATAACAACAGGCCTCCACACAGCTCGGCCCGCAACATGGGACTCCCTCCACTCACACTCGCTCTCGCAACACGACACAATCGATTGTTTGCCCTATCGACCTGTGCCGAGTGCAAACTTATAGTAAGGGCCTACGGACCCCTTAAATGTCCCATAAATATTTGATGGGATAATTGGCTCGAATTGTCCAGGATGTCCTTCAAATGAATTGCAAACAATTGTGGCCCCGTGAAAGGGCGCATTGTCACCCATAAAAATGCCATCGTAGTTTGGGAACATGAAGTCCATGAAACACTGCAGATGATCTCCACGTAGCTGAACATTAACATTTGCAGTCGACGATCGGTTCAGTTGAACCAGAGAACGCAGTCCATACCATGTAAGCAGATGATGATGATGATGTTTGGTTTGTGGGGCACTCAAAAAATGGTTCAAATATCTCTGAGCACTATGGGACTTACCTTCTGCGCGCAGTCCGGAACCGCGCGACTGCTACGGTCGCAGGTTCGAATCCTGCCTCGGGCATGGATGTGACTGATGTCCTTAGGTTAGTTAGGTTTAAGTAGTTCTAAGTTTTCGGGGACTGATGACCACAGATGTTAAGTCCCATAGTGCTCAGAGCCATTTTTGAAGTTACCTTCTGAGGTCATCAGTCCCCTAGAACTTAGAACTACTTACACCTAACTAACCTAAGGACATCACACACATCCATGCCCAAGGCAGGATTCTAACGTGCGACCGAAGCGGTCGCGCGGTTCCAGACTGTAGCGCCTAGAACCGCTCGGCCACCACGGCCGGCTGTGGGGCGCTCAACTGCGCGGTTATCAGCACCCGTACAAATTCCCAAACTTTGCTCAGTCCAGTCTCGCCACTTGCTTGAATGATGATGAAATGATGAGGACAACACAAACACCCAGTCATCTCGAGGCAGGTGAAAAATCCCTGATTCCGCCGGGAATCGAACCCGGGACCCCGTGCTCAGGAAGCGAGGAAGCTACATCGAGACCACGAGTTGCGGACCCATGTAAACAGAGCCCACCCCATGGACACCTCCGGCTTACGCAGTGCCTTGTTGAGAATTTGGGTACACGGCTTCGTGGGATCTGCACCACCCTCGAACACTACCACCAGCTCCTACTCATCTGACCAGATCACGGTTTTCCAGTCGTGTAGAGTCCAACCGATATGATCAGGAACCCAGAAGGGGAGTTGTGCGCGATGTCGTGATGTTAGCAAAGGCACTCGCATCAGTCTTCTGCTGCCAAGGCCCATTAACTGCCAATTTGACCTCAGTTTTCTAACGGATACTCTCGCCGTATGTCCCGCATTGATTTCCGCGGTTATTTCACGCATTTTTCCTTGTCTGTGAGCACTGACAACTCTAACCAAACGCCGCTGCTCTCGGTCGTTAAGTGATAGCTGTGTGCCACTGTGTTGTCCATCGTGAGAGGTAATGCCTTCACTTTGATATCGTCGCTGTGGATCTCGGAATACTGAATCAACTCCTCCCGAACAGGCCATGAAGACCCAAAGGTACCGACCGGTCGCCGTGTCATCCTCAGACCACAGGCGTCACTGGATGAGGATATGGAGGGGCATGCGGTCAGCATACCGCTCTCCCGGATGTATGTCAGCTTCCGAGACCGGAGCCGCTACTTCATCTACATCTACATACATACTCCGCAATCCACCATATGATGTGTGTGGCGGAGGGTACCTCGTACCACAACTAGCATCTTCTCTTCCTGTTCCACTCCCAAACAGAACGAGGCAAAAATTACTGCCTATATGCCTCTGTACGAGCCCTAATCTCTCTTTGTGGTCTTTCCGCGAAATGTAAGTTGGCGGCAGTAAAACTGTACTGCAGTCAGACTCAAATGCTGGTTCTTTAAATTTCCTCAGTAGCGATTCACGAAAAGAACGCCTCCTTTCCTCCAGAGACTCCCACCCGAGTTCCTGAAGCATTTCCGTAACACTCGCGTGGTGATCAAACCTACCAGTAACAAATCTAGCAGCCCGCCTCTGAATTGCTTCTATGTTTCCCTCAATCCAATCTGATAGGGATCCCAAACGCTCGAGCAGTTTTCAAGAATAAGTCGTATTAGTGTTTTATAACTAGTCTCCTTTACAGATTAACCACATCTTCCCAAAATTCTACCAATTAACCGAAGACGACTATCCGCCTTCCCCACAACTGCCATTACCTGCTTATCCCACTTCATATCGCACTGCAGTGTTACGCCCAAATATTTAATCGACGTGTCTGTGTCAAGCGCTACACTACTAATGGAGTATTCAAACACTACGGGATTCTTTTTCCTATTCATCTGCATTCATTCACATTTATCTATATTTAGAGTTAGCTGACATTCTTTACACCAATCACAAATCCTGTCCAAGTCATCTTGTATCCTCCTACAGTCACTCAACGACGACACCTTCCCGTACACCACAGCATCATCAGCAAACAGCCACACATTGCTATCCACACTATCCGAAAGATCATTTATGTAGATAGAAAACAACAGCCGACCAGCCATACTTCCCTGGGACACTCCAGATGATACCCTCTCCTCCGACGAACACTCACCATCGAGAACAACGTACTGGGTTCTATTACTAAAGAAGTCTTCGAGCGTCTCACATACTTGTGAACCAATCCCATATGCTCGTATCTTAGTTAGGAGTCTGCAGTGGGGCACCGAGTTAAAAGCTTTCCGGAAGTCAAGGAAAATGGCATCCGTCTGATACCCTTCATCCATGGTTCCCAAGATATCATGTGAAAAAAGGGCGAGTTGCGTTTCGCAGCAGCGATGCTATCTAAAGCCGTGCTGATGCATGGACAGCAACTTCTCTGTCTCAAGGAAATTCATTACATTCGAACTGAGAATATGTTCGCGAATCCTGCAACAAACCGATGTTAAGGATATTGGTCTGTAATTTTGAGGATCCGTCCTTCTACCCTTCTTGTATACAGGCGTCACCTGCGCTTTTTTCCAGTCGCTCGGGACTTTTCGTTGGACAATAAATTCGCGATAAATGCAAGCTAAGTAAGGAGCCAATGCAGTAGAGTACTCTCTGTAAAACCGAATTGGAATCCCATCAGGACTTCGCTGTTTATTAATTGTCAACCCATTCAGCTGCTTAACAACCCCAGGGATGTCTATCACTATGTCCTACATACGGGAATCTGTACGAGACTACCTTCTCAATGAAGTAGCTCCTCAGTTTGCATCACAGGGGCTGAGTGCACCCCGTTTGCCAACAGGGTTCGGCAAACACGATGGTCACCCATGCAAGTGCTAGCCCAGCCCGACAGCGCTTAACTTCGGTGATATGACGGGAACCGGCGTTACCGCTGCGGCAACGCCGTTGGAATACTGAATTCCGGAACTGTTTTCGAAATGAAAAGTTCGATGCGTCTAGCTCCATCAACCATTCCGCGTTGAAAATCTGTTAATTCGCATCGTGCGGCCATAATAACGTCGAAAACCTTTTCACATGAGCCAGCTGAAGGAAAATGACAGCTCGGGCAACGCGCCGCCCTTTCATACCTTGTTGTTGTTGTTGTGGTCTTCAGTCCTGAGATTGGTTTGATGCAGCTCTCCATGCTACTCTATCCTGCGCAAGCTTCTTCATCTCCCAGTACCTACTGCAAACTACATCCTTCTGAATCTTAGTGTATTCATCTCTTGGTCTCCCTCTACGATTTTTACCCTCCGCGCTGCCCTCCAATACTAAATTGGTGATCCCTTGATGCCTCAGAACATGTCCTACCAACCGATCCCTTCTTCTAGTCAAGTTGTGCCACAAACTTCTCTTCTCTTCTCCCCAATCCTATTCAACACCTCCTCATTAGTTATGTGATCTACCCATCTAATTTTCAGCATTCTTCTGTAGCACCACATTTCGAAAGCTTCTATTCTCTTGTTGTCCAAACTATTTATCGTCCATGTTTCACTTCCATACATGGCTACACTCCATACAAATACTTTCAGAAACGACTTCCTGACACTTAAATCTATACTCGATGTTAACAAATTTCTCTTCTTCAGAAAAGCTTTCCTTGCCATTGCCAGTCTACATTTTATATCCTCTCTACTTCGACTATCATCAGTTATTTTGCTCTCCAAATAGCAAAACTCATTTACTACTTTAAGAGTTAAGTCCCGTAAGATTTCACACACATTTCAACATTTTTTTTCTGTTTTACGCGAAATGTGCGTTGGCTGTAGTAAAATCGTTCCGCAGTCAACATCAAATACCAGTTTCCTAAGTTCTGTAAAAAAAAGTCGTCTTCCCTTCAGGGATAACTACTTTCCTAATCTAATTCCCTCAACATCACCCGACTTAATTCGACTACATTCCATTATCCTCGTTTTGCTTTTGTTGATTTTCATCTTATATCCTCCCTTCAAGGCACTATCCATTCCGTCCAACTGCTCTTCCAAGTCCTTTGCTGTCTCTGACAGAATTACAATGTCATCGGCGAACCTCAAAGTTTTTATTTCTTTTCCATGGATTTTAATACCTATTCCGAATTTTTCTTTTGTTTCCTTCACTGCTTGCTCAATATACAGATTGAACAACATCGGGGAGAGGCTACAACCCTGTCTCATTCCCTTCCCAACCACTGCTTCCCTTTCATGCCCCTCGCTCTTATAACTGCCATTTGGTTTCTATACAAATTGTAAATAGCCTTCGCTCCCTGTATTTTACCCCTGTCACCTTCAGAATTTGAGAGAGAGTATTCTAGTCAACATTGTCAAAAGCTTTCTCTAAGTCTACAAATGCTAGAAACATAGGTTTGCCTTTCCTTAATCTAGCTTCATCTACATCTACATCTACATCCATACTCCGGAAGTCACCTGACGGTGTGTGGCGGAGGGTACCTTCAGTACCTCTATCGGTTCTCCCTTCTATTCCAGTCTCGTATTATTCGTGGAAAGAAGGATTGTCGGTATGCCTCTGTGTGGGCTCTAATCTCTCTGATTTTATACTCATGGTCTCTTCGCGAGATATACGTAGGAGGGAGCAATATACTGCTTGACTCTTCGGTGAAGGTATGTTCTCGAAACTTTGACAAAAGCCCGTACCGAGCTACTGAGCGTCTCTCCTGCAGAGTCTTCCACTGGAGTTTATCTATCATCTCCGTAACGCTTTCGCGATTACTAAATGATCCTGTAACGAAGCGCGCTGCTCTCCGTTGGATCTTCTCTATGTCTTGTATCAACCCTATCTGGTACGGATCCCACACTGCTGAGCAGTATTCAAGCAGTGGGCGAACAAGCGTACTGTAACCTACTTCCTTTGTTTTCGGATTGCATTTCCTTAGGATTCTTCCAATGAATCTCAGTCTGGCATCTGCTTTACCGACAATCAACTTTATATGATCATTCCATTTTAAATCACTCCTAATGCGTACTCCCAGATAATTTATGGTATTAACTGCTTCCAGTTGCTGACCTGCTATTTTGTAGCTAAATGATAAAGGATCTATCTTTCTGTGTATTCGCAGCACATTACACTTGTCTACATTGAGATTCAATTGCCATTCCCTGCACCATGCGTCAATTCGCTGCAGATGCTCCTGCATTTCAGTACAATTTTCCATTGTTACAACCTCTCGATACACCACAGCATCATCTGCAAAAAGCCTCAGTGAACTTCCGATGTCATCCATCAGGTCATTTATGTATATTGTGAATAGCAACGGTCCTATGACACTCCCCTGCGGCACACCTGAAATCACTCTTACTTCGGAAGACTTCTCTCCATTGAGAATAACATGCTGCGTCCTGTTATCTAGGAATTCTTCAATCCAATCACACAATTGGTCTGATAGTCCATATGCTCTTACTTTGTTCATTAAACGACTGTGGGGAACTGTATCGAACGCCTTGCGGAAGTCAAGAAACACGGCATCTACCTGTGAACCCGTGGCTTCTAAGATAAGCCGTAGGGTCAGTATTGCCTCACGTGTTCCAATATTTCTACAGAATCCAAACTGATCTTCCCCAAGGTCAGCTTCGACTAGTTTTTCCTATGGTCTGTAAAGAATTCGCGTTAGTATTTTGCAGCCGTGACTTGTTAAACTGATAGTTCCGTAATGTTCATATCTGTCAATCCTGCTTTGTTTGGGGTTGGAATTATTATATTCTTTTTGAAGTCTGATCGTATTTTGCCTGTATGATACATTTTTCTCACCAGATGGTAGAGTTTTGTCAGGACTGGCCCTCCCAAGGCCGTCAGTAGTTTCAATGGAATGTCTACTCCCGGGGCCTTGTTTCGACTCAGGTCTTTCAGTGCTCTGTCAACCTTATGTATGAGATACTATCGCCATGTATATATATGCATCGCTTTTGTGCGTACTGGCGCTTTGTTATATAACAATGTATGCAGTTTCTCACTTTTACATATGTGTACCTTCTCCATTCTAGGTCTGTGAAAAAAATACACCATGATGTCAAATTGGTAACCATTCTACTGGTGATATCTTCAATAGTTTCAGATATAATGGGTTGACTGTTGACAGAATCTAGCGTTGTAGGTATAGGAAATTTGATCTCACGTGAAATCAGCGGCAGGAACCACTTGTGAGTTGCAAAGCGTCGGTCGAGTAACTCCTCGTGAGTCACACATTTCTGTATCCGGTGGTCAGCAACGCTTCAAGTGGTGTAAGGAGGGACGACACTCGACAGTTTGTAACTGAAAGTGACTGGATGCACTGATGAACCACGACACGCCCTATGCAATACGTTGGAGGGGTATGAGTTTGACGAATTCCTGGAGGACGTTGCCTGGCACCATATGTACCAGGTGTAGAAGTATAAAAGCGGAATTTGGTTGCAATAATTACATGTCTGTTGTTTGAAAATGATAAACAGTACTGTATTGAAAACAATCTCCATTGCTTTTTAGACTTTCCTCCCACCTCTCCGCCAGGCTATGAAAGCTACGCCAAAAAAGGTGTTCTTTTGAAGGGAACCAGTCAGCGTACCATTTTCGTACATTTTCATACGAATTGAAGCGTTGTTCAGTGAGAGCGTGTCCCAGTGATGCAAACAGATGATAATCGGACGGAGCCAAGTCTGTAGAATAAGCCGCATGCCCCAGTATTTTCCCAGCTGAACGCCCTGACCGTTTCCCTGACCCGTTATGCTGTGTGATGGGGCTTTATAATGGAGCAGTATTCCATATTCCGGTGATCTTTTACGTAATGCTCGATTTACGTCGACCCTTTGCTGTTGGTCGGGTGATGCTGAGGGAATTACATTAGGAAATGAGACACTTAAAGTAGTAACGGAGTTTTGCTATTTGGCGAGCAAAATAACTGATGATGGTCGAAGTAGAGAGGATATAAAATGTAGACTGGCAATGGCAATGTAAGCGTTTCTGAAGAAGATAAATTTGTTAACATCGGGTATAGATGTAAGTGTCAGGGAGTCGTTTGTGAAAGTATTTGTATGGAGTGTAGCCATGTATGGAAGTGAAACGTGGACGATAAATAGTTTAGACAAGAAGAGGGTAGAAGCTTTCGAAATGTGGTGCTACAGAAGAATGCTGAAGATTAGATGGGTAGATCACATAACTAATGAGGAGGTGTTGAATAGGATTGGGGAGAAGAGAAGTTTGTGGCACAACTTGACTAGAAGAAGGGATCGGTTGGTAGGACATGTTCTGAGGCATTAAGGGATCACCAATTTAGTATTGGAGGGCAGCGCGGAGGGTAAAAATCGTAGAGGGAGACCAAGAGATGAATACACTAAGCAGATTCAGAAGGATGTAGTTTGCAGTAGGTACTGGGAGATGAAGAAGCTTGCACAGGACAGAGTAGCATGGAGAGCTGCATCAAACCAGTCTCAGGACTGAAGATCACAACAACAACAATTTGCTGTTGGTAGCGATGAGTCTTGACGGTTTCACCAGGTTTTAGAAGCTCATAATAGATTACACCTTTCTGACCACAACGAACACAGAGAACTGTGGTCTTTCCAAAGCGATTTGGCCTTGCAGTGCTTGTCGGTGGTTTGACTAGATTCATCCATGAGTTACGACGCTTAGGATTCTCAAAATGTATTCATTTCTCATCACTTGTCACTATTCGATGGAGAAACGACTTTCTTTTGTATCATGTGAGCAGCATTTCACAAGTGGTCTTTCGATTTGGTTGCTGTGTCTCATTAAGTTCTTGCGGAACCCATTTTCCCGCTTTCTGCACGTTTCCCATAGCTTTCAACCGAAGAGAAACGGCTTTCTGCTTCACATCCAATTGTTCCGCGAGTTTCTGTTGAGTCTGAACATCATCTTCATCCAATAAGGCCTGCAATTCGTTGTCTTAGAACTTTTTCGGTGGTTTCCCGCAATCGTCAGTTCTCAGGTCAATTTTTTGAACCACTCGAAACACTGTGTTTCCGCAGGAGCATGTTCGCCGAAAGCTTCCACAAGCATGCGATGGGATTCTGCAGCAGTTTTCTTCAAAAAATAACAGAAAACCAATGCTGTCCACAAATCGTAGTTCTTATGGCATAAAACTCGACATGTTTACGGGTTTGAAACTGATACCTATGTATGGAACTTCGCTTATTGTGCCGGAAGCTGTGACCAAGCGGTTCTAGGCGGTTCAGTCCGGAACCGCGCTGCTCCTACGGTCGCAGGTTCGAATTCTGTCTCGGGCATGGATGTGTGTGATGTCCTTAGGTTAGTTAGGTTTAAGTAGTTCTAAGTCTAGGGGACAGATGACCTCAGATGTTAAGTCCCATAGTGCTCAGAGCCATTTGAACATTTTTTTTTTTTTTTTTTTTGGGTTACTGTGTGTTGACATTCGTCGTCAACCGTTACAGGAAGCAGATGGCGCTGCAGACGCGTTGTCACGGGCCCTACACTGACGGCGAGCTCCGTCTGTAGGAAAATTGCGGTTTCACACTTCTATACCTGCTAATGCCAATAGTGCAGTACAGAAAGGGTGTTGTTACGGAATGGCCGTGTTTTTGGATGTCAGAATGTATTCCCCTTACTGCACCTAAGAAAGCGCTAAATGAGGAAGGATATGAACACTTTATACCCTTGCGTCCTGCTAACATTAGAGGTACCATTTGGATATAACGATTGTTCGTATTACACGACAACGCATCCTGTCAGAAAGCAGCGTCTGTGAGACAATGGTTTGTGGACAATTACGTTTCTGAAATGCATTCACTTACCCAGAGTAGCGAACTGAACCCAACGGAACACCTTTGGAATGAGTTAGAACTTCGCTGCAGATCCAAGCGTACAACATCAGTAACTTCCCTAGTTTCTACTCTTGAGGAAGAATGGGCTGCCATTTCGTCACAGACATCGGACACTTCACTGATGGTTGAAAGAATTTCAGTTGGCGAACAGCCATCCAAAACAAAGAATGTTTTGGACGTATACTTCTTCATTATCGTCGTCTTATTCTTCTTCTTCTTCGTCTTCTCCTCTTTATGGATGAGCATTTAAAGATTTTCCCGTCTTCGCAGAATACTCCCTTGGCCTCAAATACTCTCCGCTGTTTTTTGCCTGATATGGTTTTCTGCAGTGAAATTGGGATTGTGAGGCCGAAAGTGCAGGAGGTCAGGTCCATATGTAGGAGGATAAGAGTGGAGAAACTTCAGGATAAGGAAATCAGGCACAAGTACATAACAGCGATCTCAGAAAGGTACCAGTTAGTTGAATGTAGTCAATTACAGTCATTGGAAAAGGAATGGACAAGGTACAAGGACACAGTACTAGAAGTGGCTAAAGAATGTCTTGGAACAGTAGTGTGTAAAAGTAGGATGAAGCAAACAGCTTGGTGGAATGATACAGTCAAGGCAGCCTGTAAAAGGAAAAAGAAGGCGTATCAAAAATGGCTACATACCAGAACCCAGGTAGACGGAGAAAGTTATGTTGAAGAAAGAAACAAAGCCAAACAGATAACTGCAGCATCCAAGAAGAAATCGTGGGAAGACTTTGGAAACAGGTTGGAGACTATGGGTCAAGCTGCTGGAAAACCATTCTGGAGTGTAATTAGCAGTCTTCGAAAGGGAGGTAAGAAGGAAATGACAAGTATTTTGGACAGGTCAGGAAAACTGCTGGTGAATCCTGTGGATGCCTTGGGCAGATGGAGGGAATATTTTGAAGAGTTGCTCAATGTAGATGAAAATGCGATCAGTAATGTTTCAGATTTCGAGGTAGAATGGGATAGGAATGACGATGGAAATAGGATCACATTTGAGGAAGTGGAAAAAATGGTCAATAGATTGCAGTGCAATAAAGCGCCTGGGGTGGATGAAATTAAGTCGGAACTCATCAAATACAGTGGAATGTCAGGCCTTAAATGGCTACACAGGATAATTGAAATGGCCTGGGAGTCGGGACAGGTTCCATCAGACTGGAGAAAAGCAGTAATCACACCAATCTTTAAACATGGAAACAGAAAAGATTGTAACAACTACAGAGGTATCTCTTTAATCAGCGTTGTGGGCAAAATCTTCTCAGGTATTGTTGAAAGGAAAGTGCGAGTATTAGTTGAGGACCAATTGGATGAAAATCAGTGTGGGTTTACGCCTCTTAGAGGTTGTCAGCACCAGATCTTTAGCTTACGGCAAATAATGGAGAAGTGTTATGAGTGGAACAGGGAATTGTATCTATGCTTTATAGGTCTAGAAAAGGCATATGACCGGGTTCCTAGCAGGAAGTTATTGTCTGTTCTACAAGATTATGGAATAGGAGGCAAACTTTTGCAAGCAATTAAAGGTCTTTACATGGATAGTCAGGCAGCAGTTAGAGTTGACGGTAAATTGAGTTCATGGTTCAGAGTAATTTCAGGGGTAAGACAAGGCTGCAACCTGTCTGCACTGTTGTTCATATTATTTATGAATCATATGTTGAAAACAATAGACTGGATGGATGAGATTAAGATATGTGAACACAAAATAAGCAGTCTTGCATATGCCGATGACTTAGTTGTGATGGCAGATTCGATTGAAAGTTTGCAAAGTAATATTTCAGAGCTAGATCAGAAATGTAAGGACTATGGTATGAAGATTAGCATCTCCAAAACGAAAGTAATGTCAGTGGGAAAGAAATATAAACGGATTGAGTGCCAAATAGGAGGAACAAAGTTAGAACAGGTGGACGGTTTCAAGTACTTAGGATGCATATTCTCACAGGATGGCAACATAGTGAAAGAACTGGAAGCGAGGTGTAGGAAAGCTAATGCAGTGAGCGCTCAGCTACGATCTACTCTCTTCTGCAAGAAGGAAGTCAGTACCAAGACAAAGTTATCTGTGCACCGTTCAATCTTTCGACCAACTTTGTTGTATGGGAGCGAAAGGTTACCTTATCAACAAGGTTGAGGTTACGGATATGAAAGTAGCTAGGATGATTGCAGGTACTAGTAGATGGGAACAAAGGCAGGAGGGTGTCCACAATGAGGAAATCAAAGAGAAACTGGGAATGAACTCTATAGATGTAGCAGTCAGGGCGAACAGGCTTAGATGGTGGGGTCATGTTACACGCATGGGAGAAGCAAGGTTACCCAAGAGACTCATGGATTCAGCAGTAGAGGGTAGGAGGAGTCGGGGCAGACCTTGGAGAAGGTACCTGGATTCGGTTAAGAATGATTTTGAAGTAATAGGTTTAACATCAGAAGAGGCACCAATGTTAGCACTGAATAGGGGATCATGGAGGAACTGTATAAGGGGGGCTATGCTCCAGACTGAACGCTGAAAGGCATAATCAGTCTTAAATGATGATGATGATGATGGTTTTCATATACAGTGTGATTTAGCTGCGTCTGGCAATGTCATTTTACGCAAACCGCAATTTTATATTTAGCCTTCAAAAACCACGTGCAAGATTTTAATACTGAAATGAACAGAATCTTTTCGTAGGAAAGTTAATATACTTAAATTCTGTATTTGCGTTTGTTTTCGCTAGAGGTCATGGTTTTCGATTTACTCAAGAAAAATGCAGAAAAGTGAAATTCAAACGGACCCTCCCCCACCCCCTCCGTCATGCCACACACTCATCGTTCAACAGTCAGGATTTCTATTATGTGGTTCGTGGTACTCTCTCCTACCACTGTACAAAAATTTTCGACTTGACGAACTATCCGCAATATTCGTCGTTTTTTGGTATCTGTTGACTACGCCACCATCACAGTCGGCTATTTCGGCTAACATAATTAATTTAATTAAACGTGCCCGTGAGGGTAATGAAAGGAGACTGACTTTTCTAAAGGTTACTCTAAAATTACGTTGACAGTTCAATCCAAACTTGACCCTTAGAAACACAGTAGTTTCGTCGTAAGGAGGACTGACGAATACAACGATATAATTCTTTTTTTGTGCTGTTAACGTACGCAAAATTGTTAGGAAAAATTTAAAAAAACTTCAGTTTTACAGTTTGTAAATGCTCGATTAATCCGGTAGTGTAATACGACCAGTCAGTGAATCGTAGGGGCAGCTGAATCGCCCTGTGTAGGCGTGGTCGTACGAATTCTGGAGGTCGCTGATGCGCAAAATTCGTAGCGCGATGTGGGAAAGACAAACCACGTCAGTGAGACAGTAATCAGTTCACGACTAATCGTATTTTGTTTTGAAGCAGTATAATGTAATGTGAAATTGCATTGTACGTCTTTGTAAGTACCTTATTTTCACATATACTATGATGATTAAAGTAGAACTTGTCGTAAACATTAGTTAAGTGATTTTAATGGTGACATTGTAACTAGATTTTGTTTCAGAGCAAACTTAATACGTTACTGTGTACCTTAACTGCGGAGTACTGCGGAGTATCCGCGGAATTCAGTTATCCGCGGATTTCAAGCTCCAGATTGATAATCGAGAGTTTACTGTAATTAGTTTCTGATAAACGCCTAAGTTAGGATTTGGAGGGAAACGCGGCCGCTATTCGCCTGTCGCGCGCCAGTGGTGGACGTTCCGTTATGAAGCCGTGGACCCTGGTCACTGGCCACTCTCGCCCCACTCCCTTCGTGTTTGGAGCCAATCATGTCGGTTAACCAGCCACAGTTGTTGTTCGCCTACTCCCTCCCTCTAGTCCGCACTGCCCACCGTATCGGCTCTGCCCATACAGATGTTGGCTGCAGGGCTTCCTGACCAGACAGTGGAGTAGAACGGTTATCGACCCCTCGCTCGTTTCGACCTTGTCAGCTGCCCACGCGGGCAAACGGTAATGCACTGTTCAACCCGCTTCGAAGTCAGTTCAAGTACTGGAATTTCGCAGTGTGTGGGACTTTCACTTTCGGTGAAACTCAGTGGTTCACTGTCCTTTCTGTGTGATCCATCTGCCAGCTTCACTGCGCCCTCAAAACGCTCTGTGTGCTGCTTATTCGCGCCGTTCGGCGTTAACCTTCAGGCCTTTTCACAAGGGACGCAATGCACTCATATGTACGGAGAAAAAGCGATGCGCATTTACTCTATACCTCCGTTGCCTCCTTTCAGACAAAGCGTGCAGACAGCGCCGTATTTAATATCTGTATCCTACACGGCTGAACGAGTGGTGTGAGCCTTATTAGGGAAGATTTGTGAGAACTAACTCTCAACAAGAGCATTTTCGAGCTTGTAACGCATCATGTAATGTTTATTCTTCAGTTATATAAAATATGGTTGAGTAAATGAACTGATGAGATTTCAAAATAAAAATCAATAAGACATTCAACACTGTATATTAATATTACTGTGAATAACTATATTAAAAACTTAAGAAAGTTGAGATTCATATCCATGAAAAAATGGCAATTTTATTCTAGAAGATGACATACTATAGTTATTAGAAAATAAGATTGCTAGGCAAATGCTAGATAGCAAAATGACTGTAGCAACCAAGCCAATTTTACTTACATTTAAGGCAAATGCAATACATTCGCAAAAGATCAGCCTTGAAATGAGAGTATCAGATAATGCAAGTCCCTAATTGGTTTGAGCCTATATTTCATACTATTAAAACTACTTTTAACTACTGAATAACTATTCCAGCCATTCTAATGCTGTAAGCTAATTTTTAATTAGATTCCAACCGACAGATCGCAGAATGTTTTTCAGAAAAACATGTAATGTTTTACTTGACTTTCGAATTTCCCGCTAAACGCTCATGGTCGTAGCAAATTGCACGGCTTAAAAGTGGTGATGATACGTGATACTGGAATGACGTCACAAGTCAGTTAGCTGTAAGCTGTATGTCAGACGCTATAGATCAAAAGATATTTTGTACGTTTCACGGAAAACAACGTTAAAAAATAAAGTTATGACGAATTCAATAATCCGCGTCTGACATATAAATATAAAATGTATAGGTATAAATACACTCCTGGAAATTGAAATAAGAACACCGTGAATTCATTGTCCCAGGAAGGGGAAACTTTATTGACACATTCCTGGGGTCAGATACATCACATGATCACACTGACAGAACCACAGGCACATAGACACAGGCAACAGAGCATGCACAATGTCGGCACTAGTACAGTGTATATCCACCTTTCGCAGCAATGCAGGCTGCTATTCTCCCATGGAGACGATCGTAGAGATGCTGGATGTAGTCCTGTGGAACGGCTTGCCATGCCATTTCCACCTGGCGCCTCAGTTGGACCAGCGTTCGTGCTGGACGTGCAGACCGCGTGAGACGACGCTTCATCCAGTCCCAAACATGCTCAATGGGAGACAGATCCGGAGATCTTGCTGGCCAGGGTAGTTGACTTACACCTTCTAGAGCACGTTGGGTGGCACGGGATACATGCGGACGTGCATTGTCCTGTTGGAACAGCAAGTTCCCTTGCCGGTCTAGGAATGGTAGAACGATGGGTTCGATGACGGTTTGGATGTACCGTGCACTATTCAGTGTCCCCTCGACGATCACCAGTGGTGTACGGCCAGTGTAGGAGATCGCTCCCCACACCATGATGCCGGGTGTTGGCCCTGTGTGCCTCGGTCGTATGCAGTCCTGATTGTGGCGCTCACCTGCACGGCGCCAAACACGCATACGACCATCATTGGCACCAAGGCAGAAGCGACTCTCATCGCTGAAGACGACACGTCTCCATTCGTCCCTCCATTCACGCCTGTCGCGACACCACTGGAGGCGGGCTGCACGATGTTGGGGCGTGAGTGGAAGACGGTCTAACGGTGTGCGGGACCGTAGCCCAGCTTCATGGAGACGGTTGCGAATGGTCCTCGCCGATACCCCAGGAGCAACAGTGTCCCTAATTTGCTGGGAAGTGGCGGTGCGGTCCCCTACGGCACTGCGTAGGATCCTACGGTCTTGGCGTGCATCCGTGCGTCGCTGCGGTTCGGTCCCAGGTCGACGGGCACGTGCACCTTCCGCCGACCACTGGCGACAACATCGATGTACTGTGGAGACCTCACGCCCCACGTGTTGAGCAATTCGGCGGTACGTCCACCCGGCCTCCCGCATGCCCACTATACGCCCTCGCTCAAAGTCCGTCAACTGCACATACGGTTCACGTCCACGCTGTCGCGGCATGCTACCAGTGTTAAAGACTGCGATGGAGCTCCGTATGCCACGGCAAACTGGCTGACACTGACGGCGGCGGTGCACAAATGCTGCGCAGCTAGCGCCATTCGACGGCCAACACCGCGGTTCCTGGTGTGTCCGCTGTGCCGTGCGTGTGATCATTGCTTGTACAGCCCTCTCGCAGTGTCCGGAGCAAGTATGGTGGGTCTGACACACCGGTGTCAATGTGTTCTTTTTTCCATTTCCCGGAGTGTATTTATTGATCCTAGTTTGCATGAAACTGAAGTAGAGAATAAATCAGCTTCACCTGAGCAACTGAGCTCGCTTGAAACTGAGCAAAATTCCGTTACCCAGTCTACGCTACTTTGCCAGTTCGTTTGACCGGAACAACTGGGAATTTGACACTAGGGAGCGCGTGGGTTCGAGAGGTGAATGCTGACTTAACTCATATGTCAGCTGCCCGTTGAAAACCTCAACCAAATACGCTCCTTCAACATAATTACTTTTCCTTATTTCGCGGTTATAAATCTGTAGAGTCTCTCCCTAATTGCTAATTCTCTCGTTCGTTTCAGTGAGACCACTGATATCGGCCACCAAGTTTCATCTATTACTCTCAAACTTTTACGTTTAGGTACAACTTAGATCACGTACAGCCCTGGGAGAGCCAGTCCTGACAAAACTCTACCATCTGGTGAGCAAAATGTATCATACAGGCGAAATACTCTCAGACTTCAAAAAGAATATAATAATTCCAATCCCAAAGAAAGCAGGGAAGATTTGAAAATTACCGAACTATCAGTTTAATAAGTCACAGCTGCAAAATACTAACGCGATTTTTTTACAGACGAATGGAAAAACTGATAGAAGCCGACCTCGGGGAAGATCAGTTTGGATTCCGTAGAAATGTTGGAACACGTGAGGCAATACTGACCTTACGACTTATCTTAGAAAATAGATTAAGGAACGGCAAACCTACGTTTATAGCATTTGTAGACTTAGAGAAAACTTTTGATAATGTCGACTGGAATACTCTCTTTCAAATTCTGAAGGTGGCAGGGGTAAAATACAGGGAGCGAAAGGCTATTTACAATTTGTACAGAAACCAGATGGCAGTTATAAGAGTCGAGGGACACGAAAGGGAAGCAGTGGTTGGGAAGGGAGTGAGACAGGGTTGTAGCCTGTCCCCGATGTTATTCAATCTGTATATTGAGCAAGCAGTAAAGGAAACAAAAGAAAAATTCGGAGTAGGTATTAAAGTCCATGGGGAAGAAATAAAAACGTCGAGGTTCGCCGATGACATTGTAATTCTGTCAGAGACATCAAAGGACTTGGAAGAGCAGTTGAACGGATTGGACAGTGTCTTGAAAGGAGGATATAAGATGAACATCAACAATAGCAAAACGAGGATAATGGAATGTAGTCGAATTAAATCGGTTGATGCTGAGGGAATTAGATTAGGAAATGAGACACTTAAAGTAGTAAAGGAGTTTTGCTATTTGGGGAGCGAAATAACTGATGATGGTCGAAGTAGAGAGGATATCAAGTGTAGACTGGCAATGGCAAGGAAAGCGTTTCTGAAGAAGAGAATTTGTTAACATCGAGTATAGATTTAAGTGTAAGGAAGTCGTTTCTGAAAGTATCTGTATGGAGTGTAGCCATGTATGGAAGTAAAACACGGACGGTAAGTAGTGTGGACAAGAAGAGAATAGAAGCTTTCGAAATGTGGTGCTACAGAAGAATGCTCAAGATAAGATGGGTAGATCACATAACTAATGAGGAGGTGTTGAATAGGATTGGGGAGAAGAGAAGTTTGTGGCACAACTTGACAAGAAGAAGGGATCGGTTGGTAGGACATGCTCCGAGGCATCAAGGGATCACCAATTTAGTAATGGAGGGCAGCGTGGAGAGTAAATATGGTAGAGGGAGACCAAGAGATGAATTCACTAAGCAGATTCAGTAGGATGTAGGTTGCAGTAGGTACTGGGAGATGAAGCAGCTTGCACAGGATAGAGTAGCATGGAGAGCTGCATCAAACCAGTCTCAGGACTGAAGACCACAACAACAACAGATCACGTAATCCAACGTAATTAGCATAGTTAAAGCGAAGCTCGACCAGTAGCGATGTATTTATTCTGATTTAATTTATTGAGTTACATAACTGCAATCGTATTCTTGAACATCAGCTTCTGGTTATGAGTTTAAGGCATGGTGTACATGTAACTTTATTTAAAGTATTCTGAGGATTCTCAACAAAAAAGTTAAGGATACCAGGAAATGAAAAGTAGCACCGAAAGGCTGCGGTAAATAGTGCAGAAAGAGATTTGTGAAGAGTGCCTATTCAAGGCTTGAAGACAGGTTTGCAGGGAGTAGGATTCAGGTTAGCAGGGAGTGGACTTGTGATATTGATGAAGGTGAGAAGTCGATACATAGAGCCGTACAAAGCGAGGGTTGCAGAACAGGAAGAGGAAGGAATAGACGTGTTCCTAAAAACAGAACTCAGGTTAGTTGAAATACGGGACCAAAGATCGATGAGCTGGTAAACAAATTAAGCATTCTGGACGGTAGCGAGTTCATGTAACGTGACCAACCTTTTATTGTGTGCAGCGGCACCAACAGGTGTTTATTGGGTGTTGATAGCGTAAAACATCGGTGCCACTGTGGTCCCTGAAAGCCAGTATTCTGATTATTATGTTGTGAGTTCCTGCTAAACTTGGAACCTGTGTGGTGGTAGCTTTCTTGTCCTGATCCTCGATGTCAACTACGAGGGTTGGAATTTAAATAGTAGCAACTAATTATTATTCACAACCGGTACAAAAGAGTTGCAGGTTTGCATCTGTCAATGTCCTTCAAAGTAGTCACCAGCGCTGTGTAGAACCCGTTGACAGCGATGTGGAAGACGTAGTGTACCATTAGCAGAGCCTGTTCTATTGATGGTGCGAATGGAGCGGTCTAAAGTTATGGTAATTCTCGTGTACGACAGTGATGGTGTTATCCTGAGGCATTACGTTCCTCCACGGCAGACCGTCAATGCACAGTATTACTGTTAGTTGTTGGAGTATCACCTGAGACCAGCTTTGCGAAAGAAGCGGCGACACTTTCTGCGCAACCCACCCATCGTTTTGGATGACAACGCACGGGGGCATACAGCGCAAGCTGTGGCTGCTCTGTTCGATCCATGGGACTGGAAAGTACTGAACCATCCACCATACTACCCGGACTTATGTCCTTGTGACTTTGATTTGATTCCAAAGATGAAGGAACCACTTCGTGGTATTCACTTCAGAGATTCGACAGGCATTAGACCGCTCCATTCGCTCTGCTAACGGTATACCATGCCTTCCACATCGCTGTCAACTGGGGGACTTAACATCTGTCCCCTAGAACTTAGAACTACTTAAACCTAAGTAACATCACACACATCCATGCCCGAGGCAAGATTCGAACCTGCGACAGTAGCAGTCGCGGGGATCTGGACTGAATCGCCTAGAACCGCTCGGCCAACGTGGCCGGCATTTAAAATATCAATGTAGGTCTGTGCTGTGATAGTGCCATGCGAAACAACAAGGGGTGCAAGCCCCGTCAATGAAAAACACGACCACACCATAAAACCACAGCCTCTGAATTTTGCTTTTGGCACTACTCACGCTGGCAAATGACGTTCACCATTCGTTCGCCATACCCACACCATGCCATCGAATCGCCACATTGTGTACCGTGATTCGTCACTCCACACAACGTTTTTCCACTGTTCACTCGACCAATGTTTACGCTCCTTACACGAAGCGAAGCGTCATTTGGCATTTACCGGCGCAATGTGTGGCTTATGAGCAGCCGTTTGACCATGCAATCCAAGTTTTCTCACCTCCCGCCTAACTGTCATAGTACTTGCAGTGGATCCTGATGCAGTTCCTTTGTAGTCTGGTCCCTTCAACCCCCACAAATCAACCTGATGCAGTTTGGAATTCCTGTGTGATTGTCTGGATAGATGTCGGTCTATTACACATGACGACCCTGTTCAACTGTCCGCGGTCTCTGTCAGTCAACAGACGAGGTCGGCCTGTACGCTTCTGTGCTGTACATGTGCCTTGACTTTTCCACTTCACTATCACATCGGAAACAGTTTACCTGGGGATGTTTAGGAGTGTGGACATCTCGTGTACAGACGTATGACACAGGTGACACCCAATCACGTGACCACGTTCAAAGTCCGTGAGTTCCGCGGAGCTCCCCATTCTGGTCTGTCACGATGCCTAATGACTGCTGAGGTCGCTAATATGGAGTACCTGGCAGTAGGTGGCAGCACAGTGCACCTAATATGTATTACGTATGTTTTTGGTTGGTGTCCCGATACTTTTGATTACGTAGTGTATACAATTATTATTCGTATAGCGAACCCGGCAATGCTTCTGAATTGCTAAATATATGTAAAATTGAATATATGTTCTAATCTTCTTCTTGTCCCGCTCTCTCTCTATCCTTCTCCTCCAACCCCCTTACATTTGTCCACCTGGTCCTCCTCCATCCTATCTCAGTCCGTCAGCTTCCCCTTACTCGCTGTACATCTTGTATGTCACTCTCTCTCTCTGCAACTCCTACTTCCTCATCTCGGTGTGCGTATCCTCCTTTCCCTTCTTTACCTCCATTTCCTCCCACCTCCTGTGTTCATCTCCTCTTCCCCCACCCCCACCTCTCTCTGACCTTATTTATTGTTATTGCAAACGGAACGTTGATTGGGAGTAGAAGTCGAAATGAATGGATAAGCCAGTTGTAATCAATAGACACAGGATATGAGACAGAGCTTTCCAACATCTTGATGTGTAAGGATAGTAGCTTTAATGACAGTATTCCGGATGGTTTTCACTACGAGCAGGTAGAATTATAAATTTAGCAACAATAACAACCTTCCTGTTTTCTGTTAAAAATAACTGCGAAAAGGAAAACAAAACCACAGGTCTTCACAGCACAGCTTAGCATGTTCTTTCTCGCATCCGGTTTAACAGAAGCTGGTTATTATTGTATAGTTCTTATTTGATTTCCCCCCAAACGTTGTATTCGTCAGTCTCATTGCCTCGACGATCATGTAGTTGGCTTGCATTGCGCGTACGCCGAACGATATTTCGAAGTCTCAGTGGTGGCATTTTTTCCAAAGAAATAACCCACCAACTGAAATCAACTGAATGTTTGCAACACACAAATTACTACGAACTGACATCACCGCAGTCATTGCATGACGGGAAAGATATGATCACCACCGATAACGCACTGAAATACCGCTTTCTATTGTATTATTTGTCCCAAAATATCAATATTCAATGCTGGATTTGTTATTGTTATTGTTATAAAGACACGCGACAGAACTATCAAGCTGAACGTTACATTTTGCGTTTTAACAAAGCATGCAACAGCAGAACTGTGAAATTGGCGTTCACATTTCTGTCACTGAGGTTTTCATACAACGTGCCATCCAAATTTCGGACATTGCCAGTGGAATTTCCGAGGATTTTCTTTGGCACAAACTGTGTCGTGAAAGTTATGAAAACACACACACACACACTCACACACTCACTCACTCACTCACATACACACACACATCAACCATATCGATCGAGCCGTTTTCTCAAGTGGTGATCTGTCATACAGGCAACAACTGACCTTTATTTATATAGATTTTAGAATTTTATAAACATTAAGTATTTTTCATCAATATTTCGCATGGGTTTCTCTTCAAAAACTCTACACGACTCTTAAATATAACATTATTATAGCTGCGGTGTCACAGCCAGACACCACACTTGCTAGGTGGTAGCCTTTAAGATTCTTAAATATAACATCATTATAGCTGTGGTGTCACAGCCAGACACCACACTTGCTAGGTGGTAGCCTTTAAGATTCTTAAATATAACATCATTATAGCTGTGGTGTCACAGCCAGACACCACACTTGCTAGGTGGTAGCCTTTAAATTGGCCGCGGTCCGCTAGTATACGTCGGACCCGCGTGTCGCCACTATCAGTGATTGCAGACCGAGCGCCGCCACACGGCAGGTCTAGAGAGACTTCCTAGCACTCGCCCCAGTCATACAGCCGACTTTGCTAGAGATGGTTCACTGACAAATTACGCTCTCATTTGCCGAGACGATAGTTAGCATAGCCTTCAGCTACGTCATTTGCTACGACCTAGCAAGGCGCCATTATCATTTGCTATTTATCTTGTGATGCATGTACCGTCAGACCGATGTTCATCAATTATGAATTAAAGTTGAGTATTCCAGCAGCAACGTACCTTATTGGCTATATTAATTACATTGTCCTGTTCCAGACATCACGCCAGCCCGCGTGAGGTAAAACGCATGCCTTTCGGCTTCCTGTTGTGACTTGGCAAGACAGCCAAGCCACTATGATTGGTAGCCGAAAAGCACGCGTTAAGCTCACGCGGGCTTGCGTGATGTCTGGAACAGGACAATGTAATTAATATAGCCAATAAGGTACGTTGCTGCTGGAATACTCAACTTTAATTCATAATTGGTGTACATCGGTCTGACGGTACGTGCATCACAAGATAAATAGCAAATGATAAAGGCGCCTTGCTAGGTCGTAGCAAATGACGTAGCTGAAGGCTATGCTAACTATCGTCTCGGCAAATGAGAGCGTAATTTGTCAGTGAACCATCTCTAGCAAAGTCGGCTGTATGACTGGGGCGAGTGCTAGGAAGTGTCTCTAGACCTGCCGTGTGGCGGCGCTCGGTCTGCAATCACTGACAGTGGCGACACGCGGGTCCGACGTATACTAGCGGACCGCGGCCAATTTAAAGGCTACCACCTAGCAAGTGTGGTGTCTGGCGGTGACACCACACTTCCTCTCATACCTGTGGGCTCTCCTGCCAACCCACAACAATAGCCACCCCTTGAGAGTTGGCATCACAGCAAGACACGTGGCCGGTAACCGCCGAGGTGACCCACGTGGAGCGCAGCTCAGCTGCTGCTACTGCTCCGAGCTTGCACCCTTCATCAAAGGGCTGGCTGGCTGGCCAGCACGTGATAACTTCCGTGCCTGATACTGGATGAGCTCGGGCAATAACGTTCGCGGTTCGGCTGTGCTACTAGTTGCCACAACTGCTCTGTATACGTGGCTCTCAAAAGAGCCATCGGACCTCTGATTAGCGTCAATATTATCGAGCAACACGTGCGCCTCTCATCCATAGTATGCGAGGGTGTAATTACCAATTCTCAATAGAAATGCGAGGTTTCGTTAATCGATATTGGTGTAATTACTGGCTAGTCAATACCACACGGAAGACGCAGTGATGAGAAATTGATGAGAAATTTACCTGTCTCCTTAACACATCCTTCCAACACTATGATCCAAGTATCGTTTATTCTGGGTCAGGACAATTACAAACTCATTCCCTTCCGCTAAACGCCAAAGGACAAAGTAGTGATTGATCCATGCAGTCTCAGTATTCAGTTCCTCATGACTGAAACAGATTGAAGTTTATGCTTGAAAAGAGATCTTTTTTCTTTGTTCGAAAGATTGTTTTGGTTTTTTCAATACCATTTTTATAGTGCATTATCGAATACCTAACAGCACTATTTAATATGTAAAATTCTGTCTTTTTTTACCTAGTTGCTATGTCTTGAAATTTTAATCACCGTGTGTTTTAACTACGATGATATACCCCTAATTGAAAGTAACATCAAAATTCATTAATATTTGATCAATACGGCGTAAGCGACTATTGATTTTGCATACTGAAGGACACACTCTCGTGCAACGAGTCAAAATATCAGAAACAAGAGGCAATTGTGCGTGGACTACTGTGAAACTTGTCAAAGTATTGAAAGCGTATCAAAGAAAGAACACATAAATAAATAATTAAAACACAAAATGGTTCAAATGGCTCTGAGCACTATGGCACTTAACTTCTAAGGTCATCAGTCCCCTAGAACGTAGAACTACTTAAACCTAACTAACCTAAGGACATCACACACATCCATGCCCGAGGCAGGGTTCAAATGGCTCTGAGCACTATGGGACTTAACTTCTGAGGTCATCAGTCCCGTAGAACTTAGAACTACTTAAACCTAACTAACCCTGCCCGAGGCAGGATTCGAACCTGCGACCGTAGCGATCGCGCGGTTCCAGACTGTAGCGCCTAGATCCGCTCGGCCACCCCGGCCGGCCAATTAAAACACACTACCTCACAAGGATCTGACATCAGATTTTGCTGTATGGATGTCACACTGATGACAGGTGCGCCAGTGTGGTGGCGGAAAAGGTGCATCAGTAGACAGGTTAACGAACTCTACCAGAATTAGAACAAATACTGTAATGGGACCGCCTGTAAACGAAGCTTTTTACGGACTCCAAAGGATCTAACACTATTCCTCTTGCAAAGCTGTGTCTTTTCAAAGCGGGACGACCAAAAGTGAAATTCACAGTTTCTCTGTTCAGCATGCCTCATCTTGTCACGAAGATAATGAGCAATAGTTGCATCTTCAGATGTTTCAAAAACTCCTGGATGATTTTTGGCGTACGAAAACACGTCTTCTACGAAGCAGGGTTAGTTACAGCTTGATGCGAAGTCGATAACTAGGTCATTAACGACGGAGCACAAGTTAAGATCAGACGTGGATTAGGAAACTGGTCGTTGCACTTTCGAAGGAACTGCCGGCCGCGGTGGTCTCGCGGTTCTAGGCGCTCAGTCCAGAACCGTGCGACTGCTGCGGTCGCAGGTTCGAATTCTGCCTCGGGCATGGATGTGTGTGATATCCTTAGGTTAGTTAGGTTTAAGTAGTTCTAAGTTCTAGGGGACTGATGACCACAGCAGTTGAGTCCCATAGTGCTCAGAGCCCCTCGAAGGAACTCTCCCGTTATTGGCCTTAATGCCCTTAAGTGGTTCAGTAGGACCACAGCCAATCTGAACCTTGACGCCCTAAATATAAATATACGAGGTGAGCCAGTAAAGTACTGAGACTGATATGAAAAGAAAACGTTGCTTACCGCTTTAGTCAAGTTTAGTGTTGTCTCCTTCAAATTAGTTCCCTTCTCATTGCACACACTTTTTCCAGGACTTTTCCAATTGATGGTAACATTTCTGGAACTCATATTCTGTAAAATCCTCCAAGTCCCTCGTAACAACTTTTTAGTCATCTTGTGTTGTTTGAAAATGGTGTCCCTTGACCGTCGATTTGACTCATGGAAATAGAAAAAATGTCGCACGGAGCGATATCTGGTGAATAAGGTGGCTGTGGTAGTACTGAAATTTGTTTTGATGTTAAAAATTGATGTAGTGACAGAGCAGTATGGGATGGCGCGTTATCGTGATGCAGTATCCATGAGCAATGTTGGCACAGACACGAAGAACTGTTTCGCGAAGTCTTTCTAAAATTTCTTTGTAGTAATATTAGTTAACTGTTTGTACAGGAGGCACCCACTCTTTATGAACAATTCCCTTGGAATCAAAAAAGCACAGAAGCATGCATTTCACTTTTTGCCATGCGAGCTTTTTTTGGTGTGGGTGATCCCCTTGAGCACCACTGGGAACTTTGGCGTTTCATCTCTGGATCGTACTGGAAGAAAAAAAAAAAAACTTTCAACAACAGTGAAAACACAGCTCAACAATTCTGGATTGATTTCCGTTTGCTCTAACAGGTCGGCTGCCACATTTTCCGTGTTTCTCGCTGTTGTGGTGTGAGATTTTTGGGGACCATTTTTGCACAAATCTTTCTCATATCAAGATTTTCAGTTATTATTAGACGAACCGTTTCTCGATTGATGTTCAGTTCTTCTGCAATCATTTTCACGGATAATTTTTGATCAGTTGGCCGGCCGGAGTGGCCGTGCGGTTCTAGGCGCTACAGTCTGGAACCGAGCGACCACTACAGACGCAGGTTCGAATCCCGCCTCGCGAATGGATGTGTGTGATGTCCTTAGGTTAGTTAGGTTTAATTAGTTCTAAGTTCTAGGCGACTGATGACCTCAGAAGTTAAGTCGCATAGTGCTCAGAGCCATTTTTTTGATCAGTTCGTACGAGTTCACGCACTCTGGCCAAGTTGACATCCGTCCGTGAGGTTGATGGTCGTCCACTACGGTCTTCATCTTCAACATTCGTTCTGCCTTCGCTAAACATTTTATGCCAACGAAAAACTTGAGCTCTTGACATAACTTCCTCTCCAAAAGCCGTCTGAAGCTTACCGTAAGTTGTCGTCGCGTTTTCACGCAATTTAACCTAAAAAGAAATGTCATACCGTTGCGCAATATTATGCGGTTCCATTTCCGTGACGAGCGACACAAACACGTGTTGACTTATTACAGCACAACTCACTACTGAGCAGTTGCATCGATGTGCCGCTTGGGCTAGAAGCAGCTTATAGACCAAGGTCAAAGATACTGTGCCCACGCAAGCCTGGATGGTTGTCACATCTTGCAAAGAAAATCAGTCTCGTAACTTTATTGTCGCACCTTGTATATGACAAAAATAATGGGGTTGCGATATGCACATATCCAGATGGGGGTACTATCACGTACACAAGGGATAAAAGGACGTTGGCGAAGGCATCATTTGTACTCACGTGGTTCATGTGAGACAGATTCCGACGTGATTATGGCCGCACGACGGGAACTAGCAATTCGAAAACGTAATGGTAGTTGCAGCAAGATGCATGGGACGTTCCATTTCAGACGTAGTTCAGAAATGGTTCAAATGGCTCTAAGCACTGTGGGACATCAGGTCATCAGTTCCCTAGACTTAGAAACTACTTAAACCCAACTAACCTAAGGACAGCACACGCATCCATGCCCGAGGCAGGATTCGAACCTGCGACCGTAGCAGCTGCGCGGTTCCGGACTGAAGCGCCTAGAACCGCTCGACCACAACGGCCGGCTCAGACGTAGTCATGGAATTCAATAATATGAGATTCACAGTGGTAAGAGTGTGTCAAGAGTACCAATTCTCAGACATTACTCTCACCACGTAAAATTCAGGCCGACCACCATCACATAATTACCGATAGCAGTGGCGTTTAAGGGGAGTTGTCATTGCTAACGGGTAACTGCCACTGCGTGAAGTAACAGCAGTCAGCAATGTGTGACGTATCCGTTTGGACAGTGCGGCGTAATTTGGCATTAATGGGCTATGGTACCAGACGAGCGACGCGAAGGCCAGTGCTAAAACCACAACGTGGCCTGCAGCTCCTCTCTTTGGCCTGTCGGTAGGACCCTAGGCACCTGGAAAACCGTGGCTTGGTCAGACTAGTTCCGATTTCAGTAGGTAAGAGCTGATGGTAAGATTCAAGTGTGGCGCAGACCCCACGAAGGCGTGGACCCAGGTTGTCAACAAGGCATGTGTAAGCTCCATGATGGTGTGGGCAGTGGAATGGACGGATCCACTCGTCCATTTGAACTATTTGAGACTATTTGCAGCCAATGCAGGGCACTATGTTCCCAAACAGGGACGCACCATGTCACTGGGCCACATTTGTTTTCGATTGGATTGAAGAACATTCTGAACAATTTGCGTGTATGATTTGGCCACCTAGATCGCCCGACATGAATCCCCCAGATCATTTATAGGACATAACCGAGAGGTCAGTTCGTACACAAAATCGTGCACCGGCAACACTTTCGTAACTGTGGACGGCTACAGAGGCAGCGTGGCTCAATATTTCGGCTCGGGACTTGGAAGGAGCTGTTGAGTCCGTGCCACGTCGATATGCTGCATTACTCCGGGCACGATACTAGAAGATATTCCATGCCTTACGTCACCTGAGTGTATTACAACGCAATACTAATAACGGACGACGCTTATGTACTTTTTTCTGTTCTTCGATTTGAAAATTTGTCCTGTTACGAAAAATGCGAATCGCTATTGTTTTTATTCATGGGAAAGACAGTTCTTCAGAAATGCAGATATGGCTCTAAAGCTCTGACTTCTCAGGAGGAACTTGACAAATCAGTATGTAATGTAAGTGTGACGATATAGTGTGAATTGGAGGACGTTAGATAGAGGAGCTGCCTTTGTTTGGATACCTATAAAGCCACTGAGGCAGAGCAGAGCGCGCTAGCTGAGGGACAGTCTGTGTAACATTGTAAAATACACGGCAGAGGGTACTTTCCTGAGGATAACTCAAATCAGTAAACAGATATCGTCAATATGACATGATTTGCACTGACTACAGTGGTAGCGAAATGGAGAATGACCCAGACCAAAAAAGAAAAAATTACCACAGGGTTTTCCCCAAATTTTTTTCTGTGGGGATATTCGCTGCAGTTTTTCCTTTGGATCGCACACCACCGCAAAAATGATACTGTCGCCCCTTTTTGAAAAGTGACTTGTATGATAAACTGGACCCTCGTTGACCTTCCAAGTGTGACAGATGAAGATAGCATAACGAAAGAAGAAGTTTTAAATTTCACGATTAAGAAATCGTTCACGCTGGGGAATCGTACAAACATGCCGTCGTTTGACCATCGAAGAAACTCCCGTATAGTAATAAGTATCCATGGCGTAGACAAACAACTAAAAGGCCGTCCGCGCACGGAGTGACAAACAACGAAAGCAACGGATGGGCGATCTACATCGGCAACTGGTTGCCGACTAGTTGGCAACGCAGTTCCACACACAGGGCAACTCGGCAGTGAGAAACCGCCGCTACCGTGGGCGAACACGGAGGAGTATTGTTTGTCCAGAGCATCTTGTGTTTACACTCGGCATGACGTGCACAGATCCAAGCGCGGGAGAACATGTGGCTCTCTGTTACTATTACACATGAATATGAACACGAAGAAAAATCAGGATTCTTCACTATACCCAAAGAACTATGACCCGCTGGCTATTTCTAGCAGCAAAGGAGTTTTAATAGACAGATTCGAATTTCATAGCTTTTTATTGGATGAACTGATATACACAGCCTTCCCTGACCGAGAGAAGTCTACTGACATTAAAAGTAGGCCTTGATTTGAGCAAAAGATTTCTGAGAAAATAGTTTCGAACGCAGAACTGTATTGTAGGGGTCCTGTTCCATGGTCCCACTCTGGTGAGGAGAGAAGTGGGCGGGATTAGGCGGTGAAGTCCTACTTACCCTCCAGAGCACACATTTGACAGCAACGCATTTATCAGGCAGTAACACATTTCTGTCTCCCAAAGTGCCAATCCTCAGCCTGGCGGCTGGAACAGCCCCGCATGAATGTAGGAAAGCCAATGATCGCTAGACTCGCAGCAGTACGGCAAGTGCAGCTACTACGTCACAGGGCGGTCGTCGAGCCTCCAGCTCTTAGAATCGATCTCCAGAATGCTCTAGTTGACGGTGAACATTTGCACTGAGGAATCTCCCCTCAGGTCGCCCTGGAGTACTCGTCGTCTCGCAGTGTCCTTCGTTTGGGAAACAGGAGCCAGCAGCGTTGGTGTCGGCTTCAGGAATGGCGTGAGCAGCAGCAACAGCAGCATTGCTCTTCCCTTCTCGATGGCAGATGACGTACAGCTTCTAGGTCAAGCCTGCAGCAAGGCTGCAGGATGAAGGCGGCCTCTGCGACCCATCAGTGTTGCCTCGGACGTTGGCAGTGCAGCTGGGAACAGCAGTGTCCCTCCAGCTGAACTCGTGGCTCCATAGGCGATTAGGGTCAGCAAGGCATGCGGAGGGTCGATGTACCTAGCCTACCCTCTCACTGCATAGCTTCAACTGACACAGGGCCCGAGACTACACACTGCGCCGTCGGCAATCATTCAGCGTTCTATTAAGAAGGGTGAGATATTTATGTTGGCGCTTCCCGTGAGCTCTGTGGTGGTGGGAATGGCTATGACATAATGTAGTGCCGGCTGCTGTGGCCGAGTGGTTCTAGGCGCTTCAGTCTGGAGCCGCGCGACTGCTACGCGGTCGTGTGTTCGAATCCTGCCTCGAGCATGGATGTGTGTGGTGTCCTTAGGTTAGTTAGGTTTAAGTAGTTCTAAGTTCTAGGGGACTGATGACCTCAAATGTTAAGTCCCATAGTGCTCAGAGCCATTTGAGCCATAATGTGGACTGGTTTTTCCTTCGCTGTCAGCTCTCTTAGTAACTCCAGCCTTTCGCAACTTGGCATACCGATAGCTTATGGTGTGTATCGTAGTACCCTAGCGTATGCAGCTTTGCTATTATTTGTAAATGGCATCCGTGACTAATTAGAAAGGGTTTTGAGTGAATTAGTACAAATACTTTTTGGGGAATGTTACCTTGCCGACAAAAGTAGGTGCCTCAGCAGACCCATCTCGAAATGCTCCTCAGTCTGGTATGCTGATCATTACTGTATGACCTTTTTGATAAATAGGCTCTTTTTTGGCAGATTAAAACTGTGTGTCCGACCGAGAGTCGAACTCGGGACCTTTGCCTTTCGCGGGCAAGTGCTCTACCATCTGAGCTACCGAAGCACGACTCACGCCCGGTCCACATACAGCTTTACTTCTGCCAGTATCTTATCTCCTACCTTCCAAACTTTACAGAAGCTCTCCTGGTTCGCAGGAGTCGTGCTTCGGTAGCTCAGATGGTAGAGCACTTGCCCGCGAAAGGCAAAGGTCCCGAGTTCGAGTCTCGGTCGGGCCCACAGTTTTAATCTGCCAGGAAGTTTCACATCAGCGCACACTCCGCTGCAGAGTGAAAATCTCATTCTGGAAACATCCCCCAGGCTGTGGCTAAGCCATGTATCCGCAATATCCTTTTTTTCAGGAATGCTAGTTCTGCAAGGTTCGCAGGAGAGCTTCTGTAAAGTTTGGAAGGTAGGAGACAAGGTACTGGCAGAAGTAAAGCTGTGAGTACTGGGCCTGAGTCGTGCTTCGGTAGCTCAGATGGTAGAGCACTTGCCCGCGAAAGGCAAAGGTCCCGAGTTCGAGCCTCGGTCGGGCACACAGTTTTAATCTGCCAGGAAGTTTCATATCAGCGCACACTCCGCTGCAGAGTGAAAATCTCATTCTGGAAACATCCCCCAGGCTGTGGCTAAGCCATGTATCCGCAGTATCCTTTCTTTCAGGAGTGCTAGTTCTGCAAGGTTCGCAGGAGAGCTTCTGTAAAGTTTGGAAGGTAGGAGACGAGGTACTGGCAGAAGTAAAGCTGTGAGTACCGGGCGTGAGTCGTGCTTCGGTAGCTCAGATGGTAGAGCACTTGCCCGCGAAAGGCAAAGGTCCCGAGTTCGAGTCACGGTCGGGCACACAGTTTTAATCTGCCAGGAAGTTTCATATCAGCACACACTCCGCTGCAGAGTGAAAATCTCATTCTGGAAACATCCCCCAGGCTGTGGCTAAGCCATGTATCCGCAGTATCCTTTCTTTCAGGAGTGCTAGTTCTGCAAGGTTTGCAGGAGAGCTTCTGTAAAGTTTGGAAGGTAGGAGACGAGGTACTGGCAGAAGTAAAGCTGTGAGTACCGGGCGTGAGTCGTGCTTCGGTAGCTCAGATGGTAGAGCATTTGCCCGCGAAAGGCAAAGGTCCCGAGTTCGAGTCTCCGTCGGGCACACAGTTTTAATCTGCCAGGAAGTTTCATATCAGCGCACACTCCGCTGTAGAGTGAAAATCTCATTCTGGAGTCACTTTTTTTTCTATGATTTGTAGTTTAGTGTTTTCTTCGTTCTTGAAATCTGGATCAGTCTTCCATGTTAACGGCAGAAATTAGTTATTGAAATTTTATGTGCGTCGCTCTTTTAAAATGGATTTATTGTGCTTCTCTCTGCCCTGTATGGTTGCCGTGATACAGGCGGATAAGTAACGTGCTTCCTAGAGTAGCGCAGCATATGGTCCGTGAGGCGGATGTTACGGTCAGGCTAAGCTTTGACATCAGCGCGAGGCCAGCTCTCTCCCCTACCATGGGACGCATCGACCCTGAGCTTCTGGCGGCCCCACCACGCCCACGCCGCTGTCAGGTGCTCCGTGGCTGCTCACAGTGCATCACCGCTTCTCGGGGTAGCTTTTCGTGTCGCAAGGCTAACCAAAAAATTTTGTACATTTAAATCGCTTACTACCTGTTAACTGAAATAAATCCACCTGAACATGGATGTCTAATATTCCCAAACGTTTACCGTGAACATAAATATCTGTGACTTATTACAGCTATATCTATTTCCAATCGATATTCATAACCGTCACGGCCAAGCTCAGTTTAAGATGTTTGGACTCGACCTACATTTATAGTTAATTTTTTGTTGTTGTGGTGTATAAAAGCCATTTCCCATGACTTGGCCCACGTATGCATTCGATACATAGGAGAACTGTTCAATAAGTAGTGCAAAACATTCTTTTTTTAGGAAAATTTATGTCAAAAATGCGGAATTTGTTGTGGGAGCACTTGGAATATTCTTGCTTCAGCCCCTATGCTTTCGTGAAATTCCGATAGGAGGTGGCGCTTACGTGGCCTTCAAACTAGCGTCTGTGACGGATGTGCGTTTCAAGCAGAGAAGTGTCATTGAATTTGTTTTGGCGGAAAACCAAATATTCATAGCCGATTGCAGGATGTCTGTGGAGACCTGACAGTGAACAAAAGCACGGTGAGTCGTTGGGTAAGGCGTCTGTCGTTACTGAAACAAGGCAGTTCAGACTTCTGGATAAGCTCAAGTACTGTGGTATGAATGGGACACTACTCAAATGGTTTAAATCATACCTAACGGGAAGAGTGCAGAAAGTTGAAATAAACAGTTCACATAATATGCAAAAAACTGGTGATTTCTCAAACTGGGGAACAGTCAAGAATGGGGTGCCGCAAGGTTCGGTCTTGGGTCCTCTGCTGTTCTTAATATATATTAATGACTTGCCATTCTATATTAACGAAGATGCAAAGCTGGTACTTTTTGCCGATGGTACAAGTACAGCTATCACACCCGACAGACAAGAATTAACTGGTGAAATTGTAAACGATGGTTGTCAGAAAATCATTAAGTGGTTCTCTGCAAATGGGCTCTCATTAAACTTTGACAAAACAAGTTCCACACAGTGAATGGAATGACCCCATTAATAAACATAGACTTCGATCAGAAATAGGTAGCTAAGGTAGAATATTCAAAATTTCTAGGTGTATGCATTGATGAGGGGTTGAACTGGAAAAAAAACACACTGAGGATCTGCTGAAACGTTTGAGTTCAGCTACTTATGCTATTAGGGTCATTGCAAATTTTGGCGATATACATCTGAGTAAATTAGCTTACCACGCCTATTTTCATTCTCTGCTTTCGTATGGCGTCATATTCTGAGGTAACTCATCATTGAGTAAAAGAGTGTTCATTACACAAAAGCGTGTAATCATAATAATTGCTGGAGCTCATCCAAGATCATCCTGCAGACACTTATTTAAAGAGCTAGAAATCTTCACTGTAGCCTCACAATGTATATATTCACTTATGAAATTTGATATTAACAATCCGAACGAATTCAAAAGTAACAGCAGTGTACATGGCTACAACACTAGGAGAAAGGATGATCTTCACTACTCAAGGTTAAATCTAACTTTGCCTGAGAAGGGGGTAAATTATGCTGCCACAAAAGTCTTCGGTCACTCACCTAATAGCATCAAAAGTCTGACAGATAGCCATATAGCATTTAAAAGGGAAATAAAAGAATTTCTTAATGGCAACTCCTTCTACTCCTTACATGACTTTTTGGATATAGTAAGTGGGTAATTCCCCAAACAAAAAAAAGGAATGTCATGTAATATTTTGTCTAATGTGATACCTTGTATAGACACCTTTTATTAACCTGACACGTCCCACATCATTACGAAGTGTCGTATTCATGATCTATTGAACAAGTACTAATCTAATCTAATCTACATCCCAATTTCCGGCCACCCGCACACAGCTATGACTACATTTTTGGAACATGCGGACACTCTCATGTGAGATGGTCGACGGGTCACAGCCAGCCACCTCCCTGCCCAGCTGGGCGCCTCTGTTGGTGAAGCTGATACGCACGTCCGCCAGTGGGCTGCTGAAAGGCCTCTCTGCCCACTATGTTCCTCGCCGCCTAACAGACCAGAAACATCCTCCAAAGAAAAAGTTAAAAACCACTCCCTCAGTGATAAAGTCATTGCAACGATCTTCTAGGGTTCTGAAGGAGCTATTGTTTCATGTCTTTGCTCACGATGCATCGATCAGCTCTGAAGTGTGTTGTGCTACCCTCCGGAAATCGAAGAGACGGCTGCTGTGTTTTCGTCTCTTTAAAAATGTAAACGAACATCTCCATGACAACACAAGGCCTGACAGAAGTCCGCGCGACCGAGAGGAGCTCACAGAATTCATTTGACACCCCTTCCTCGTCCACCCTGCAGCCCACACCTTGCACCTTCCAACATCTTTTTGTGTAAAATGCATGTTTGACCGTGAGATGCTTTTATTTTAAACACAAATATCGCGCAGTTCCAGTCATGGAGCATCTTCGTGGATAAGGGTAAAAATGGTTTAAGCCACAATTACACTTTTCATTACTTAGATAATGTGTAAAGCATGTTATGCATACCAATATACGACACAGGACTTTCAGAAGCAAACATATTAATACCAAGTGCAGACAGAGCAGTACTGAAGAGAAGATCAGGTCTCCAGGCTGCCGTTCCCAGCGATGTTCATTGGCCCATGTAGCCCATGCAACACAATGTAATAAATCAGGCTGGTACTACTACTACAACACATCCATCATTTCTGGCAGCCTACACCTTGGGGCCCAGGAAACCATAGCTTGCCCTTGACATGGAGGATTCCCTACACAGCTGGTTGATTTGGCAGGACGATTATTGTACCGTTACAACACACCTGTCGTGCAGGGCAGCATATACGCCAGGGGCTGGAAGAAGCAAGTTTTCTTCCTGTATCTATGCTTCTATTGTAGCCAGGAGCTAGAAACAGTATATGGCGTAAAATATATAGGAATAACTGTCCAGAGTGAAGTTAAGCGCAATGGCCACATAAAACAAGTAGTAGGAAAAGCAGACGCTGGACTGAAATTCAAAGGAAGAAACTTAAGGAAATGTAACCATCCATGAAAGAATTCATCAGTCTGGGACCCGTACTAGATAGGACTGATGCGTTTCAGCATAGGATGGTTTAGACAGGTGAAAAGCATTGTGAAGATGCTCAACAAACTCCTGTGGCAGAGGCTTAAACAGAGGTGTTATGCATCATGGAGAAGTTTACTACTGGAATTTTGAGAGAGTGCTTTCCAGAAAGGATTGGGTGACATATTACTTCCTTCCACATACACGGACCTTCCAGAACATTATTACCACCGACCCTCTATCGACATAAACGCGTCCGGGTGACATAAGCCTCACCTGGCGAGGAATGACACACGCACGGTGTACGTAGTGTCATTGAGTGTGTGCTGTCCATGTCTAGAATGAGGGAAGTGTGGAATCTAACTTACAAGGGGAGGCCGCCAATTGTGAAATTCAGATTCGATTCATACTGCGCATAATAAAAGCTCATGGCCAGAGGTGTAATGTGGCAAAGCACCAAGATGCACTTCTCAGCCGTTGTCGAGAAAATCGACAGTTAAAAGAAACCGTTGCGGTGAAGTACTCTGTACGAGTTACAGTTTCATACAGCGTCGTGGCGCAGCGGTAAGCGCTCGGGTTCGTAACCGCAAAGTCGCCGGATTGAATCTCGGCCCATGCAACTCTTTTTTTTTGTATTTGTTTTTTGTAATTCAAATATATATATATATATATATATATATATATATATATAAAACTCCCGGCAATCAGTTGCAACAATTATGCATATAATAAGTTGATGAAAGTCGTTTGTCGTGGAAAAACTGGCGACTTCGAACATGATTATGTTTTCCGCAAACAAAGTTGTATTTCACAAATGTTATTGTCTTCATAATGTTTACACGTGTAGTTAACGGAAGACGTAGAAACGATATTCCAAAACGAATACGTATAGTGTAAGTCAAACGTTCGAATTAGAGTAGAGACCCCACGATATATATATATATATTGCATGGCGCGAGATTCGATCCGGCGACCTTCGGATTACGAACCCGAGCGCTTACATTTTTTTATATTACTCATAACATTCCACAGTAGTACATAATTTTCAACTGACATTTAAAAGTAATAAAACAAACTAAAATTAATTACAGGTTCCTTACCGCTTCTCTACGACGCTGTAGGAAATTATAAATCGTAGTGAGTATTTCACCGCAACGGTTTCTTTTAACTGTCGATTTTCTCGACAACGGCTGAGAAGTGCATCTTGGTGCTTTGCCACATTACACCTCTGGCCATGAGCTTTTATTATGTGCAGTATGAATCGAATCTGAATTTCACAATTGGCGGCCTCCCCTTGTTAGTTTGACAGAAGGCGGATTATAATGGCTCAGAGGCCAGCCATGCGCATTTCGGAAACTGCACAGCTTGTCATGTGTTCGAGTAGTGCCTTGGTGAGTGAGCGTCTTCTACAAGTAGCTAAACCAAGACGGAACCATGTCCAGATGTCATGGAGTTGTGCAGCAACCACTCATTACAGGTGTCTTAGGCTGGGCAGACTGGTAAAACACGACAGGCCGCCCACTCTGACGGAACTAACATAAGACTTCAATGCTGGGCAGTGTAAGAGTGTGTCTGAGCACACAATGAACCAAACACTCCTAATGATAGGCCTCCACGGCCAACAACCCATTCATGTGCGAATGTTAACACCGAGACACCGGCAAATATGAGTGAAATGGGAACTCAGTGGCAGAGCATTGCACAGTCTGATGAATCCCGATGCTTTCTTCATCGTGGTGATGGGAGGGCGCGAATGCGTCGTCCTAAGGCGGAGCAGCTCCTTGATACCTACATTGCAGAAAGGGGACAAGCTGACAGCGGCTCCATTATGCTCTGGGGAACATTCACATGGGCAATTGTGAGTCCAGTGTAGCTCGTTCAAGGCAGCATGACGGCCAAGGAGTATTGCACTGGTTGCAGACCATGAACACCCCTTCGTGACGATTGTGTTTCCCACTGGCAGTGTCATTTTTCAAAAAGATAATGCCCTATGTCGCAAAGCCAGAAGTGTAATAGAGTGGTTCGAGGAACACAGTGGCAAGTTCGAATTGACGTTCTGAGTAGTAGAACAAACTATTGGTCACTCCACTTTCCATTGTAGCCAGATATATCCAAGATGGCGGCGATAACATCATCCACGATGGTAGCCCGTAGACTTGGCAACAGCACATGACGTAAACCAAGATGGCGGCCATGACGTCAGCTGATGATGCGAGTACCGTTATCCAAAATGGCGGCTTTTGGCGGGAAAGTGCTACGCCCCCTGATGGGAAGTTTGAATTTTGGAGGGAAATTGAATTATGTGTTTTTACCAGTCACCCAGCCGTCCCTTGCCCCCCCTCCCCCCCTTCCGACTTTTTGCATGATGGCCTGTTGGAAAATGGATGGATAAGTTTGAATTTTGGAGGGAATTTTGCTCTTAGAGCTTACTCCTGCAACTGTGGGGAAATAGTATGGTGTTGCCCTCACTAGAGACTGCTGATGATGTCATTCAATTCGAATATAATTTGTTTAAATTTGTGTAAATTTTTATAACTCTTTTAAATTTGTGCAAGTTTGTTGAAATTTGTTTAACTTTCTTTAAATTTCTTTAAATTTTTTTAAATTTATTATCTACCAACAACAGGAGCGGCTTAGCGTAATGTTACCACCACAAGCAGCTGAGATATCAGTGCTTGTTGAGCTGTCAATGTAGAAGGAGCATGTGTTCAGTTAGCGAGACGTTGGTGCCAGACAGGAGAGTTTTAATAGCTGTATTACATGCACTCATTCAGCCTTGTACATGAAATATGGAAACGAGCATTAATGCTTGAACATATGAAGAGGATAGGTCACGTGATCATGCAGTTCAGTCAATAGGAGCACAGCATCATGATGACGTAACATGTTTTTCTTAGCGGCACGTGTGCTCTAGCGTCATCCCCTCGGCGGTCTGAAGAGGAAAAATGGTGGGAAATGGACTCAGCCTGTTCTGAGCTGTTGGAGAGAGGAACGATTGTAATTTATTTATTTTTGGAGCAATTTATTTAGGGATGGATTTCACATAGTTTATTTATTATGCTGATACAAAACACTAACCCTGACGTGCTTGGGGTCACAATTTGCAGTTTACAGACCTGCAAACTACTCGTAAGTAATGCAGTACACCGATATGCAGAGACGCAAACTCGTAAATTACCGAAATAATCCAGTACAAAGCATACAGCCGTGCAAAATACTCATAGAACACCGAAATAATGCATGTGTAACACTATGCAAACAAGCTCGCAACGCTTAAACACCCTAAAATAATGAAGTATACAAACGCTCAGTGCACATAAAAAACTCAACGTATCAGGGACTCGAACCCTCATTCTGCTGGATGGAAAGCCAAAGTGCACCCCCTAGCACATGGAAACTGTCCAAAAGCGGGAGAGGACGGTTAGGTTAGTGTACTTTATTGATTTTGGTAGGGAAACTGACGCAAATATCGATCCTAAGTACATACTTAATCACAAAGATCGGTCGTAATTACACAACTACATGCATAGCGCTGCACAAGGATGGCATAAAATCGCAGTACAGCAATACCATACAACTCGTGTTATGCTGCTCGGAATAAAATTTCGCAATACCACTCGAATGCAGCGACAGAAACACTCAAACTGTGCCCTACACCTACAAGCTAGGAAAAAAAGGCATGGGTGTTGTAAGTAGGCTGTTTATGTTTTCTTATTGGCAACGTTACGTAGCGCTCTGTATGAAAATCACTGGCTGTGCTGTGTGCAGGCTGTGGCTAGTTTGCATTGTTGTCTGCCATTGTAGTGTTGGGCTGCGGCAGCTGGATGTGAACAGCGCGTAGCGTTGCACACATTTCTGTTGGGCCTAGTAATGGACAATATGTGAGAAGTTGGGACTGTTAGTGTTTGCACGTGTGTTACTAATTCAGCAAGGGACTGGATAACAGCATTGCTGGTTCTAAGGACAATTCCAAAAACTTCGTGAGTGTACAAGTGGTGGTTTATGGACTTGCTATATTGTCTGCAAGACTTCTAAGGACAATTCCAAAAACTTTGTGCGTGCACAAGTGGTGGTTTATGGACTTGCTATCTTCTCTGCAAGACTCTTCGATGGTGATTGTGCACCTGCACACTCGCAGCAGATGGCTGCTGGCCATCTCTACAAGGACTGCAGTGGGTCTACACCTTTGATGACCCACCAATACCATTATTTCTACAAGGACTACAGTGGGTCTACACCTTTGCTGACTCACCACTACCATACTCTCTACCAGGACTACAGTGGGTCTGCTCTGAGATGACCTACCTACCAATGTTCTTCAAAACGTCGAATGACTCTGCTGTGGGTTTGCTCTGTTGTGGCCCATTACCTGTCAGCATGTCAAGAGTCAGCACTGTCTTTCCGTTGGAAGGACAATACTACTTCTTCACGACTGCATGGAAATCCACTACTTCCGTGTGCATTTTCTTTTACTGCTCAGACTTTGAGAAAAACACTGCAATTTTACTGCAGTGAACAATCTGGACTGTCTTTATGGTCTGTGAGAACATTTTAGCTTTTGACCAACATTGTATCAATAAGGGTGTGCATTTGATTTCTTTGTTATTGTAATTACGATTACGAAAAATTTTATCAAATCATTATTGGCCACTGCCCAAAACAATTTGTAAAATTTTTTGTGGGAGCATGGGGGCTATGTAAGTAGGCTGTTTAGGTTTTCTTATTGGTAACGCCACGTGGCGCTCTGTATGAAAATCACTGGCTGTGCTGTGTGCAGTCTGTGGCTAGTTTGCATTGTTGTCTGCCATTGTAGTGTTGGGCAGCGGCAGCTGGATGTGAACAGCGCGTAGCATTGCGCAGTTGGAGGTGAGCCGCCAGCAGTGGTGGATGTGGGGAGAGAGATGGCGGAGTTTTGAAATTTGAAACACTGGATGTCATGAACTACTATATATATTATGACTGTTAAGGTAAATACATTGTTTGTTCTCTATTAACATCTTTCAATTGCTAACTATGCCTATCAGTAGTTAGTGCCTTCTGTAGTTTGAATCTTTTATTTAGCTGGCAGCAGTGGCGCTTGCTGTATTGCAGTAGCTTGAGTAACGAAGATTTTTGTGAGGTAAGTGATTTGTGAAAGGTACAGGTTAATGTTAGTCAGGGCCATTCCTTTGTAGGGATTTCTGAAAGTCAGATTGCGTTGCGCTAAAAATATTGTGTGTCAGTTTAAGCACAGTCATGTATAATTGTTGAAAGGGGACGTTTCAGTGTAAGCTACTATTTTTATTCTTTTTAGTGGGAAATACGTTCAGGTGTCTAGATGTTGGTGTTGGGCAGAGAGTAATATAAAAAAAGTGTATTACCTGCAAGCATACAGCATCTATCGTTGTTTGACGTCGGAGTTCGCTACAAACACCTACTAAAAATCACCCTACAGCCCAAGTAAACGAAGCCAATACTCGCTATCACAGCTGATGGAAAAAATGCGTCACAGTTCTATCTACTCTTCGAAATTGCCACGAAAAATTAGCAGTCGTACTGAACGGGTCATTATGCAGCAGTTGTACTGGGGAAAATCGTCGCCCTTAAAGACTACAGAGGAGGCGGTAATTGTGTTCTCCTCGATGTACAATTACAAACTGCCGAAAATCGAGGCCCTCTCTCCATCTACAGGGTGGATGGAGGGAGGGAGGGAGGTACTCCGCAAGCAGTCTTGCGACACGTACTGGCTGCTGTCCACCTTGATACGATTGTTGTACACTAACACAAAATCAGGTATAGTTAACTAAACAATAGGAGATAAAAGGATGGTTTTCCCCAACTACATCTTGGTCATCTAAAGTATAGTGACACAGCCGCCCCTTATGGTAAGAGGGCGATGCTGCGACGTCGAGCTGTCACAGACGTCTCTCATAAGCCTGTCGTTCTGGGACGGAAAACACTTTTGTTTACTGTCACATAGGACGTTCCAGCTGGAACTGAGGGGGAATCGCGGTCTCGTAGATAAGTCGACCACCGTTCTGCACTGCACTATTTAACATCAACTCGAGTCCTATAATAAAGCAACTTAAAAAAAAACAAAAAACGAGAAAAAACATTCACGATGATAATGAATGCTCTTTCCATGAAAATAGACAAAGTCCATTTTCATTTTGTTTTACGAACAAAATCTGTATAGTTTTTTACGTTAGACTGCACTCACATCTCAGCATTTTGTGACATCCACTGATCATAAATGATCAGCAGAGACATACCCACCCTGTGTAAAATCAGGAAAAAAACTTCGCTTATTTTGTTGCGAAAGCTACCGATCAGTGCAGGATGTCCTCGTTATTTCGAAATGAAATTGATCATGAGAGTCGCTCTGCATGGCGAGTAATTCTTGTTTCTGTTTTTTTCAGTAGTCAGATGACACTCACCAGGTAGGTCAAATGGGAATTGAACACGATATTCTGTTCGAGGAACACTATTGAGAAATGACATCTGGAGCTGACCACAGAGGTATTCTACAGCCTACAACATACATTTCGCGTAAGGACTGTGCTACTAAAAACACGATCCTCACAACTACATTACCATCACCGTGCATAAAAAGCGGTCTTGAGTCTACAGGTACACACACACACACACACACACACACACACACACACACACACACACACGAGCAGCTGATAGTGCTACACTTTCTGGTAGAAATGCTGTCTGCGATTTGGAGCGAAGTCTATCTATTCAACCACTTATTTCAATTGGATCATGTAGAGACATCTTTTAATAATTACAGCCACTGGTGAATCATATTCATGGCCCTCTCATATCTCGAAATGAGTTACATTTTTCGAACCATGGCCGCCATCTTCGTTTACGTCATGAGCTGTTGCCAAGTCTACGGGCCACCGTCATGGATGATGTCATCGCCGCCATCTTGGATATATCTGGCAACAATGGAAAACAATGGAAAGTGGAGAGACCAATAGTTTGTTCTGCTAAGGATCCCATATGGCAGAAACTCCAGCGAGGTTTTTTTTTTTTTTTTTGTTTAGACCCTCCCTCTGTATCTTGTAACTGCATCGCCCTCCCTGCAGCTTAGTCCATGTGATCGTCCCAATTTAAGTCTGACCTGTACGGAATTCGGAGAGCGCTATATCTAAGACCGTTTGCATTCTGTAGGGAATCAGGAGGACCTGAGTTAATGCGACAGGTGCGCATTTTATCACTCAGTGGAAATGGGAACATGGCGTCATGTCTCAACCAGCTGTGTACAGCGTGTAAGACCAGCGCCAAACGAAGCTTTCCCCTGCAGCACGAGGTAGTAGGAGAGACAGTACGAGCTGTTATGGTGGTGTTTCTTGTTGGAAAAATTAGGAAAACTACACATCATACATGGCATGGAGAAAGGACAAAGATTTTGCCACACATCTCCAAACTACACACAGCTAGTCCGAGGGAGATCTGCATCTCTCAGTGTGCATACATGTCTATCACCCAAAATATTTGGCGATCCTATTAAATATACAGGTACTGACTCATTTGAGCTGGTGGTTCCTGATCGAAGTCGCTTCCACAGACCGATGTAAAGTTTCATGGCCTGTACTGTAGGATGACCATATCCAACAGACTATCAAATACACGAGAGGGTTCCTGTACTGCTCCTTCATAAGCAGTTTAATACATTAGTTTTTTCGGTTGTAACACGCCCAGTCAGTATACACCTCCACACACTGCTTTTTTCTACCATGATTTAGAGACCCATGTCAGCTGCTGCTAAACTGACATTAACACACATAAAACCTCTCGATCTCATAGAAAACTGAACGTCGCATGGCATAAACTATACAACTACCACACCACAGGCTGGTAGAAATAAAACACAGAAACGAAGTTTCTCATTGACGAAAATGTGGAAGACATTGCAGTGGCTCCAACAGCTATGACCTATACAGTTAATCTTCCCATCTAAAGGGTAACTGATGTCTCGGTGCTCCTTCATTTTGCAGTCATGTACATGATTACTCTACCGGTGTTAACAGTCAGCGGAAGGTGGTGTGCACAACATGCATGAGGTAGCACAGATTTAAAACAGGTACTGTTGTCTTACTGGTGAAAAAATTTAAAAAATAAAGGAAAGAGATGTGTAGGGTATCGCAGCATATGAAAATTGGACAAGTCTGTAGCAGTGAGGAACGCTTCCAAACAACTGTATTAAGGTGAAGTCGTCTACACTGAATGCCATGTTCCACAACAAGTAATGGATATTCAGTGTTCTGTCAGGGTTCCCTTCATCTCAACAGAGTGGTGTCAGTCAATCATTATGCAGTAATCAACAGCGTATCGAGTGGACGGTCGGGATTGGAAAGATGCCATTGGTATGGAGCGATGTACCGTAATACACACCACAGTTGATATCGAGATCAATTTTAGCAACTTTAGCCATTCTGCAACTTGTGTAGAAACAGAGTGGGCTGGGTTAATGCTATAGGATCATGTTTTGACCACTCGGTGGAAGTGGAAACAAGTTGTCGTCCCTCAGGATCCATTCACGACTTTCACCCAAACATTCTGTCATCGTTATTCTGTACCATCCAGCAGAGAAAATTTACGAACCCTAAAAGCTCCGTTAATTTCATCCGACAGATTTTTACCGCATCTTTCTCTTCTGATACATCGAAAACGAATATCGTATATGTGCCGGCTCCGAGCATAGGCGGCGATCCTATTAAATATACAGGTATTTATCCAATGGAACAGGTGGTCAGTGATCGACGTCTCTTGCACAGACAGGTGTAAAGTTTCATCGCCTGTACTGTACGAGAACCATCGCTCACATGTTATTTCAGTGTACATCACATTATGTGGTAATCAGCAGTGTACCTGGACTGTTGGGATAGCTGGCCGCTGTGGATGAGCGGTTCTAGGCGCTTCAGTTCGGAACCGCGCTGCTGCCATGGTCGCAGGTTCGAATCCTGCCTCCGGCATGGATGTGTATGATGTCCTTAGGTTAGTTAGGTTTAAGTATTTCTAAGTCTAGGGAACTGATGACCTCAGATATTAAGTCCCATAGTGCTTAGAGCCATGTGAACTGTTGGGATAGAAAAGATACCGTCGATGTACTGTAATAATACGCATCACATTTGATAGTGCTAACAGTTTTAGCAATTTTATCATAATTTCAACACCAACAAATGACGCTGCAGCATGCTTACCAATTTCTGTATCATCGCTAAACAGCCCCTCCATTACTTTGCGAGTACCATCGCGAACTTAAGTAGGTGACTGTGAAGTATGTTCATTCGTTGTTAATCCTCGAACATAAACACCAAAGTATACCAGACAGCTAGCTACATATCTCTAGCACTTCGATCATAGTTCGTGACTTATGATCTTTCTATATGTGGATGGTTCGCAGGGCATTCTCGCATTGTTAGGATAAAGTTAGAGAGCGAAAGATCTCCTCGCATAGCCTTTGACGAACGCTCGCTGCAGCTGACCAGAAGTAGGCCACTACATTCCTCGTTTCGTTTAGGAGTACTGTGAACAGAGGCTGTAACTAGTGTCCCACACCCACCCAAGGGCACAAGATTTCTCCAGATGTGCGAATGTCGAGGAGGTTAGCACCCCTTATCGGTGTGATGATATAACAGACGGTTAAGAACAAAACGGGTGGTTTTTATACATGATGGCGTTCCAGACGGACGGAGTTTGTTGCGTTTTACGTAAATCAACTGCACTAGCAATTCTAAATCATTGTGCTAGTGTCTGGGCTCATTACCGAGAAAGTATTGGTAAGAGAGAACATAAACACAGGCACTCCTAATGGTACAATGTTCTGCACTTAAAACACGCTATAATGTTAGATTGCGGTTTCTGCCCTATTAGTCGTATGAAAGGCAACACTGTTACTAACCTAATGTAAGAACTATATTTCCAATCCAATTATTTGCTTAACAATAACTGGTCCGACACTACCAAGCCTCATGGCGGTACTGAAGTTCCCGGGTGCCCTGATGGTTTAACGGTCAAAAAACCACGTTACCAACTGGTAAAGAGAAATAAGAGGGTTCCTGGTTTCACCCCCGTACTCGATTACACCCCAACTTCCCCTACATACAAAAGAAATGTTGACAGATACTGTCGCAAAGAACAAATACAGGGTGACAGTTCCTGAACTACTGTATTTGAAAAATAACGTAAATTGGTTCTACGGCGTGCACACGCTTTATTCGGCAAGTAAACGTGACTAAAGATATTCGTATTTAAATTATGACACGTTCGATATGGTTGCCATTATTGGCGATGATGTGGCACGGACGAATAGCGATATTATGCATGACCCACTGAAGTGTCGGAACATAGCTGCTGTCGATGACCTCCTGAATGGTTGTTTTCAGCTCAGCAGTGGTTTTGGGGTTATTGCTGTCCACCTTGTCTTTAATATAGCCCCACAAAAAGGAGTCGCCATGTGTTCAGATCCGGGGAATATGGCGGCCAATCGAGGCCCATGCCATTAGCCTGGGGTACCGTAGAGCCAGATGCGGTCCCCAAAGTGCTCCTCCAGGACAAACACTCTCCTGCTTTGGTGGGATCGAGCTGCGTCTGCGTGAACCTCATCTTGTCGAA